>NC_136812.1:32592082-33192082 GCF_951216825.1 Electrona antarctica
GAGCTGTGATCTGAATACCTCTGCCTTCATAAAAGATTCAGGCCTTATTGACTTCCTACTTTGGTTTCCCTGCAGAGCAGAGCCTACCTCTCCGGCTCCTTTTAAATTCTGCTCTCGTGGCTGAGGATCCGCACCTGCCTCAGGATAAGAAATAAGAAATAAAACCGCCGGCTTAACAAAAAGCTTTTATAGCCTTCCCCGAACTGCCTCTATCACGTATCATTCAGCCCACAGAAAATATACCATATATCTGTGCACTGCATCATTAGTGAGTGTATTCCCTGCAGTACAACACTGTGCGCAGTATACTGTATATGAGAATTGTACAATAATAGTTATCAAAGAAGAGCCTCTCCACCAACTATTTACTGTTGGCGCTGCTGGGTGCAGTATTTAACAGAGCAGATTTATCAGTTGTTTCCTTCTTAAAGGGTCAATTGTGAGATTATTGGCATTATAAAATGCCACATCACATCTGTGATGCTAAATATTGATACACCATGTTCCGTTTATTTCAGCATCTGTTGACGGTGCTGCTCACGTACAGCACATCGTTTGCTCGGGGAGTACTGATTGCGGTGTTAGAGAGGCATGCACGAGTTCAGCTGTCTCTGTCCCTACCATATTTCAAACACCAGCACATATGAAAGGGCATGGCGTCTAATAAATTCCTCATTTTATATACTTCCCCCAGATTTCAAAGTCTTGTCCAATAAAGTTTTAAATGTCACGAAGGAGCCATAACATAGACAGTATAAACGGGAGCCGGGAAGACCATACAACACTTTGTCTCTCATCCTTTTATCCAATAAAGTTTTATACCTTTGGATCAACTATAAAACGCTTTGGAAATTGTCAACAGGGGAATAATTGGCCATTTTTACTGTTATCATTATATGTCCCCAAAGGCTCTTCTCACAGGATTAGGTCACCTTTGAGCAAAAGTTGTGTACTACACGCCCTGTTCCTTTGGTTGCCTAAGTAGTAATTAGGCAACATACAGTAATCTACATGCACGCACACCAAATTTGGGCACAAGCAGCGTGTTCCAATTGATCTGTTAACCACTTTCAGTTTCACCCTGACCTGACATCCCTATTTTGGGCATGTCATCATACAGTAAGCAGGAAAAACACAATTTTAATCAACAACATAGTAGATCTACAAGCTCACAATGCATCGCATCACAATGCATTGGGAGCTTGTAGATATTTTCTAATACATAAAATACAACTAGAAAAAGTGCCCCTCGGGGCACAGGTCTCCACCAGGATAACAGCGTTTGTGATGTTTGGACAACATTTTTAGGAGTAATATATGAAAAATCAAACGGATCTACCTCTACATGACTATAGAGGTAGTGTATACCGAATTGCGTGGTGTATGGATACAATCTGTAAGGTCGCTTCACGCCCTCAGGGTGTCTCACTGGTAGGTAAGAACATTAATTGGCCTGTTATAGTGACACCATGAGGCTGCTTTGAATTATTTTAAGTGGCATTTCTTCCTCAGCCTAGTGGGAATGTGTGTGCATATTTTCACTGAAATCGCACGCTGTGTCCATGATTTGTGGCATTTTGTTCAAAACAGACCAATCCTGCAAACATTGGAAGACAATCTTAGCCAATGGGGATAGAATATGGGGAAGCGGACAGGTCCGTGTTGATCACATGACTATAGAGATAGTGTATACCGATTTCCGTGATGTATGGCTAAAATGTGTATAAGTAATGTAATGAAATGTGTTTAGCAAACATCGGCCTCATGGTGGCGCTATAACAGGCCGTTCTGAATAATTTGGGGCAGAGGTTCATCGTTGGCATCCAAGGAGTGTGTGTGCAGAGTTTGGCATCGGCCAGGCCAACGGTGCCGGATATTAGCAGGTAATTGTAAAGGACGGACGGACACACACACGTGCCTTCGGCATGGGGAGAGAGACAATAAAATGGCACTTAAGTTCAGTCAGTCAATCAACATGAGGGTAGAATTCAGATCATGGTAAGACAACTGAATAATGCAAGGTGGATGGATGCAAAGACAGAGTTCAACAGGCGGCGGCACTGGCCTTCTGTCCAGGATTTCAGAGATGAGGCATACTGGCCGAATAAACAAAAGCAGACCAGCATCTCTAAGGCACATTTCACACTTGGGTAGAGGCAAAGGACGGGCCTTTAATGACACACAGTCCCCCCAGTCACCTAGAATGAACACGCAGCGCTGGAAATAGACCGGAAACTCTGCCTCCACACAAGCCAGAAACCCAGTGACGCCTGCTTGCCTGCCCGTCTGCATGGTCGCCTGCCAGCCACTACATAAAGCATCGTGGATGTACAGAGATTCAAAACTGCAATGGCGTAAAATACGTCTCTATCGTACAAACAATACACGCCTCTAATGCTGACATAAAGCGACATAGCGTGTATATCACACACTGTCTACACCGTAGACAGTTAATGTGCTGCCCAGTGATGTGTGCAGCAGCTCTGGAGATAGGCTTTCAGCAGAGGAAAGACTCTGCATGTTGCATAAACTGTCTGAATGTATCACTATGCTCATCCTAGTCTCGTGTTGCAAGACAATCGGACAGAGATCTCCGGCCTAATGATCACTGTCCCAATACTGCCTTAAAGTCTTTGCATCGGTTCCGCAATGCGGTTATTTTTTTTACATCTCCAATTTGGTTCCACCCATTTTTAGTAACGAGGGCTGGGGGACCAGGTCATCAGTCTCTAGCTAAGCGTTTAGAGACGGTCTAATGTTCATTCAGACTCCAACAGAGGCTTACAAGATTATAAAACAGACTCAACAAATCATTCTAATGTAGTATCAAAAGTTCAGAAAACTCTATTTCTATAACTTCCCCTCCGAAATGATCCTATAGGACGTTGAACTTTCCAGCGCCCTTAGCAGACAACGGCAGGTACAGGGAGTCAAAAAATAGAAACAAAGCACCCGGTGACCTTCTCGTTTGCCGGAGATTTAAGCCCTTGACCGTTATTGAACATGGACGTTCCATACGTTTAATATGACAAACTGGTCACTTGTATCGTATTAACCCATTCTGGGCGGGAACCCCTTTTGGTGTTAGCATTATGTTATGCTATTATAGCTATTGAAAAATAGCAGATCTACAAGCTCATAGCGCGCCACCGAGTGGCGCGCTATGAGCTTGTAGGCCTGCTATTTTTGAAAAATCGAAGAACGACTGACATAGAAACATAGCTTTTTCAGAAAGGATTTAGAAGACATTTGTATATGTACTGTATGTTTGTTTTTGTTTTTTTGTTTTTTTAAAGTAATTGTATTGTCTGATGTATTATGTATTGTTCTGTTGTATTGTCTGTTTGTACAAAAAAAGAAAAATGCAATAAATATATTGTTAAAAAAAAAAAAGAAGACATTTGTAGAATCGTCCTCAGGTCTAAATGGGTTAAGACTGAATGCTTTCCTATTGATTGTGTTTTCCTGCCGGTGGAAGCGGCATGGCAGGCCGCCCTGCTTCCTGAAAGGTCATTTCATAATGCCTCATACATAAAGTAACTCACCTGTACCGTACTGTACCCCAGACTACACTAGAGGCTTCCAATATTGGATTCCCTCCTTCACCAAAAATATATATCCCCCCCCACCCCCCACCCGCCCCCAGCCTTTTCCATTCCCTGGCCTCCACAAATGTGCTCCATGACAAAGGCAGCTGGGGTGGGCAGTGCTGGGGTTAAGTCTCCAGTCTCCTAATGAGCTGCTCTGTTCCACTATGTTGCATAAACCCATTACCTCCCAGAACATTACCTCATTCATTTCTTATATGTGGATAGCTTCCCTCCTTTCTCTCTCTCTCTCCCGAGAGCATGGCTTTTCAGACACGGCTCACACATGTGCACACGCACGCATGCACCAACACATGCATGCACCCATGCACACAGACATATAGGCCCCCCTCCCACATAATACATCACAGCAGCAAGACGACCAGAGGTAAGTCTATAAAGATTCTGTTCCACAATAACTTTGACCCTGAGACACCGGGCAAAAAGAAAATTAAAAATTAAAAAGAATCTCTGCTGGTGGGAGATACATAATTCAGAGGGAAGACAAAAGATGGTAGAGAGATACAGAGAGAAGAATAGGAGGTGTCTCCTCGATATAGTGCTGCTTCCTCAGTATGTGGTGACTAGTGCTGTGCAGGAAGACGCAAGTGATATCAATCCTGAGGCTTATAATGCCTGACTTATTCCCCCGCCGTACGATGGTGTCGCATGTCATAGATATAAACAAGTCTACAAGCTCACTGCGTCGTGTCCAGGACATGTTGTGGGTTTGTAGATCAGCTATTTTTGTCACACGACACTGTCGCACAACACAGTATAAATCTAGGCTTAATCCTGAGATAGCATCCACTATGTGAGGCGCTGTGTGTTCTCCCCATATGGCTGGCTGCCGCTGACGCATTAGCATTCCAGGCCACTTCGGAGAAGGCATGCAGTGATGAGAATACACACATTTACATTTTAGCTGGCAAGAAGACAAGAAAATTCAAATGGATACACTGATAGAGGCAAAGAACCGCAACCTCTTGTGAGGTTGTGCATTCACAAAGCATTTGAGAACATGCTTTGGACCCCACTGGTGCATGTGGAACAATGAGAGACATGCGTTCCATTCATGTAACAAGCCACTTCATAGAGACTCGCTGTGATTGATTGTGGACACCAAATAAATCTCGACTTGTCTGTTTATCAATTACCCCCGTACTAATCCTCTGTCTTCTATCCGAACCAGAGAATATTTATGTCTGCCGAAGACAATATTAAATTACAGCCACTGCTTCTAGCAAACCTTCTAGCAAGCCTCACGTGTAGCTCAAACTGCGAACATGCATGTTAGCTTCCACTCACAGAAGGACTTATTCAAATGTATTGACACCTTGGTTGGAAAGCACTGGCATCATTTTGATGCTAGGACACTTTACTTTGTCGCAATAAATCAACATTCAGAGTTCAAAGGAACAATGGTGCCATTCCTCAAGCTAATAGCAGCTGCTTCTAGGCTACAGAGGGAGACTGACTTTGAATCAACTATTCAATGTGGCATGTGTGTGTTTACATGGATATCAATATTTAATCACAGTTAGAGACAGCCTCAATTCAGAGAGACAATAGATGGGGTTAATATGAATGCCACTGCCTTAAGCAAAATATTTTTTGTTTTCAGGGGGAGTTTGCGAGAATTCCTCTGCACTTTAATGAAAAAGTAAACAATGACATCAAATGAAACCGAGAGGAATTGCAACCCACCCCCCTGGGCTCTACTCAAGATATAACCAAATCTTCTTACATTGTAGAGTAATGATGGGAATAATGTGGTATTCTGTCTACAGTTGAGTTGATTCATCACTCCCTTCACCCACTTCTATAGTATCCAGTGTTGAAGACAATGATGTCTGTTGTTAATGTTGTTGTTTGTCAGGCCAAGTCAATAACTAACGTTTCAATCTCAGCCATTTGGACCTCATTATAGTTCAAACCGCAGCCCTCAGACATCAATCAAAGGAAACATTGTGAGCAAATGTGTCCCCTGTATAATTGCACCCAGTCCCATTTTTCGGGCGCTCAATGACAGTGCCTGCAGTGATGGAAAACTGCAACGCATCCTGCGGCACATCGTTCTGTTTGAAGAGGGAATGTCTGCAATATCAAATCCATATGAATGTTTCACAACCTCCTCCAAGTTTCCAGTAAAAAAAAAAGAGAAAAAGAAAGAGAGAATCTTCTAATATACTGCTCTGGAAAATTAGCACCATCCTTCTCTTCTTTCGGGTGAAGGCTTGTGAGTTTTGGCTATGCAGAGGAGAGGATGGTATCCTCATGGCTCTCTCTCTCTCTCTCTCTCTCTCTCTCTCTCTCTCTCTCTCTCTCTCTCTCTCTCTCTCAGGCCCGTCACAGTCATTACAAAATCACCTAATCACAATTATTTGAGAAAATCGTGAACATTTTCCCAAATAGTGGTAATACCTGATCTGCAAGCTCACAATGCGACACGTTGTAAGCTTGTAGATCAACTATTCCCACTTTATTTTTTTTAATGTATAAAATGTGTAAATATGGGCTATTGTGGCCATAACACTTTTTTTTGGAATTATCGACATCGATCATTGCCATTTCTTTGATGCATCATTGCCCTTGCAATCCTTCTGTTTATAAAGCCTATATGCCAAACAAAAACATATTTTTCAATGGCAAAACACAATTAAAGTCGTTAATGGCAAATTGTGTGACAGCTAATCGTCAAGCAAAACTTCACGATCGTGACAGCCCTAGTCTCCTTCTCTTCTCTTCCAGGGCCAAGTTAAAACAGAGCATCAAGACTCCTACAGTCGCTTAAATAATTGAGCGAGAAACTGCAGGGTACTCAGCTCAAGCCTGCTTGATGTAAGGAGTCCTTAAAAGATGCATGGATGCTTCCCCGGAGCTGAAGCTCTGTACTCTTAAAGAGGATTGTGCATCCTCTAAAGCAAAATGACCAGAGAAGCATGCTCAGAGGACCATTATTCTCCCCACAGCCGTTTGAGGGATGGGTACCAACCTGTCAATATTTATGCCTCTAAATCAATGGGGCGTACGTTTATTTGTGATGCAAACAGACATAATCAGAGTGACTTCCAAGACCGCAATACTGCCTAATGCAAGACACACGTAGAGTGAAGCAAGGTAAAGCAATGCTCGGTTGCAGACTTATCGCTTTTAGTTCTATTGCACTAACTAACAGTCTAGCAAACATAAACCTAAACATATACGAGGCGTTTGTGGTTGATTCCAACCGCCGGCACGTCATGAGCACGGCTGTGCCTTTAAAATGTAATCTCTGACTCAGATGTAATGGCTTCTCCTCGCCCCGCCATTAAGGACAAGGGCCTAAATTATTGATCCCCTGGCTTCATCAGCATAGCAGTCACGTCCGAGCGCAGGGGATCTAACTCAAGCTGTGTCCCCACGCTCCAGCCACTGAAATAATTAGGAGGAGTTCTCATTAAGGGAGACTGAAAGGTTGAGAGGGAGAGCAGCCTGAGGGGCATTCTGGGTGTTTAATGTCCTCCCCTGGGTCCCCGAGATCGTTCTGATCAAATCCTGAGGCTGTGTCTAAAGACGACAGTCCGTGTATACCGCAGCAAAACACACACACACACACACACACACACACACACACACAGACACAGACACACACACACACACACACACACACACACACACACACACACACACACACACACACACACACACACACAGAGACACACACACGCACACGTGCGCGTGCACACAAAGTGTGGACACACAGCGATGCACAAATAATACATCAAGACAGCGAGAGAGGAGAGGAGCAATGCATAAATAAAGACGTTGCACAGAGCTGCAAAATTAATAATAAATTGTGAAGGTTGGGATCAATAACTTCGGCACATCAGCCTCAGCAAGTATTAATATGGTAGAAGAATGAGGCTACTGAATGTATGCTCCGAGTCAGACTAGTATAGCAGTGTACTGTGAACTGGAGCACACTCTCCTCAACTCCTGGTATTTCAGCTACCGAGGGATTCCACAGGGCTTTGTTGTTGTCCCAAGGTGATTTCCCTCTGCATGCTTTGTGGATCATACTGGAAATTCAGCTGCATGTGTTTGTCTGAGTGTGCACCTGCATTCATTGGAATGTGTGTGTGTGTGTGTGTGTGTGTGTGTGTGTGTGTGTGTGTGTGTGTGTGTGTGTGCGCGCGCGCACATGCGTGCGTGTGCGTGTGCGTGCGTGCGCGAGAAGAGGGCAACTGAAAAAAGAAATGCAAAATAATTGGGAATGAATGTATAATGAATGAGCGATGCTTTGATTTCCAGCCTATTTATGGAAGCAGAGAAAAGATAAAACCGCCAAGTGACAAAGCTCTATTTTCCAACACATCTAGCTACACAAATACCTCAGACTAATTTCAACTTCAACCATCTTAGTTAATGCTCAACCAAACAGTCCATATAGAGACCTTTCTCAGTCATTTTTCAACCATGGAATGAATGCTTTGCAGAGAAACTGCATTGTCATGTCAGGCAGCAGAGGAAAGCAACAAACAGCACTACCACACCGGGATCAAACCTGATGGATACTTTATCGTACAGCGGTGTCGCTCGCTGAAAATAGACGATCTACAAACTCACAATGCGTCGTGATTGGATGCGCTGTGAGCTTATAGATCTTTTGTACAAATCTTAAAACAGATTTATTTTTATAATAATTTTGAAAATGTTAACATACATTTTCTATGGGTTTCTGGCACAAACTCCTTTCAGACAGGGCTCCAATGAAAATGTTTTAGAGCCACTGGTGTACGTGACGTCATACACTGTGGCGTGTGGCTAGTGAAGTCCGTGAATCCCTTTCTCTCTTGTTCCTGGTCACATATTGCCTTCTTCACGGTGGACTTGCCTCACACTGCGACTCCCGAGCTTCCCTAAGTAGCTCGGTGTCGAGGCCACACCCCTCGTTAGCGGGGAGGGTTCATTATGCAAATGATCCTGCTGGAGCCGTATCAACGAGGCGCACGCTCCGTTATCGTTTTCCGCCGCCGGGCCTCTTCCTCTCCCCGATCGCTCATACGGAATCATGGCCTAATAGCATCCCATTAACATAATTGCCAGCACAACTAGTGTTCCGTGTCTCAGAGCCACTCTGCTGCTCTGCCAGCCATAGAAGAGAGAGAGGGAGAGGCAGAGAGAGAGAGAGGAGGGGGGGGAGGTAGAGAGAAAGATGGAGGGAGAGGGAGGAGGATGGGTGGGTGGGGGAGTGGGGAGCAATTTTTTTTAATTAAGCCGACTCCATGGCCACTCCCTCCTGCCGTAAATGTGTCTGTTTTCTCTCGCTTTTTTTTCTCTGAAAGAGAGGGAGAAGGGGGGCAGAGCTTTTTGTTTTGCAGAGACCTTGAGATGCTCCTCTCGCTCCTGCGAAGCGAGCGCGGTGCTCAATATTCTGCTGATGAGCTCACAGCAGACGCCGGCGTCACGTCCAAAGCGCAGTCTGCCAGGCAAAATAAAATCCCCATTATTTTTTAATTAATCCTTAATTAAAATATATTACGCCGCCGATTCCGCAAATCTCTCCTAATGTGCGATTGCGGCCCATTCAAGCATATTTACATATCTTTAATTAAAGCGGGACATTCTTTCAGTCTAACAAGCCGTGGGCTTTTGAGCGCCAAGGTGATCCAAAGCAATGTGCTGGAGCTGTGCGCATGTGGAGGCCTTCTAGAGACCTCCCTAGCAAGAATGTGCACACCCGCTGGATTGTCACTGTGCCTCGCTAAGGACCCTCCACAGGAACCCTCAAAGACCATGGAAACACTGTGTACATCAAGGCATTGCGGCATTGGCAATGGTGGCGAGAGAAAGATGTGGGGAGGGAATAGTTTGCAGCAGGGAGCCATTATCATGTGCTACGCTCCTCCTCTGGGCTGCCATTACCACGCCCCCAGCTCCCCTGCAAGCACAGCCACCCGTGTTGCCCTGATGAATTGATTGACACCATTTTCCATCTTCTGGCGCTGTCAGAGAAATAGAGAGAGAGAGAGAGAGAGAGAGAGAGAGAGAACAGAGAGAGAGAGAGAGACACAGCCACACAGGGAGGCCCCCACGCCTCTGACGCCTCGGTGGCAGTGGCAGCACTCTGGTCATTTCTGAAGGGTACTCCGCTGGGAAATGTACACATACATCAAGAGCACCGGCCTCACTTAGCCCCAACAAGCACCCCATATAATCATAAAGTAGCACAAAGCCCAGTGCATCCCAAACATAAATGAAGCAGGAGTGCGACGATTCCAACGATTCATTCAACAATTTGTACGGCAATGACGAGCAAACGCCACAACGTGTACTGTACGCTACGGCGCCATGTGCCCGCGAGAGTGCGAGTCTTAGGAAGGGTGTCTCTCCGCTCCACCTCTCACAGCTCAATAACACGTCTGGCCTCGTTACGCTTATCACAATGACAACTAAATAAGCACAATTAGCAATCACCCAGGCAGCCCCTTACTGCTGGTAATTTCATTCCCTGAATCATCCAAGAGATATTAAATGTTATTGATGCAATGTTTTTTTTTATATCATGAAGTAGCACACAGTAACTATGCAAAGGGTGGGGGGGTTGGGCGTTCTGTCGGCAACAGAAGGCCTGTTATGATAGAACCTCTCACATTAAATTCATGCTGCCATTGATGTGAAGGTGTGTTCACTCACTGCAGACTACCCTTTTTATTTATCCAACAAATTGTTTATTTAGTCTGCCTTGATCTCAACGGTCAGCATCATGTAAACACACTCTCAATCTTGACAAACAAAAGCGACTGCCCCAGACCATTTTGAAGTTCATAAGCACGCAGCATGCAGATCTGAAACAGACACACACGCACGCACGCAGGCACACACGCACGCACACACGCACGCACGCACGCACGCAAGCACGCACGCAGGCACGCACACATGCAAACTGTTTCCTCTCTTTTCCCAGGCTGTTTTAATTTGACACCTTGAGCTGGGGTAACGAGGTGGGGAGTGAGGAGCCGCAGTGGAATTCATTAGGCGCGCCACTGCAGGGTCCTGGCTCGGAGCGTTAATGACATTGGAGGATAGGGAGACGAGACAGCCCAGACGCAGGATGAAATAAACATGAGGACTGTCAGCTCTGACAGCACCGACAAAAGGGGACAGAGTCATTTGGGCCAGAGACCTTCAGCCCCAAAGATCAGACCAAAAACGACGTATGACTATGAACCAAAACAATGATACTGCGGGAGAGCGATCACCAAGCATCTTAGATTTACCACATTGATTCTGTGCGCTCTGTGTTTGTGTGTACTTGTGGGTTTGCATGTTCCATATGCTGTCATTGTGCGTCGCCAATCTTCACTCTTCATATCATTAAAAGTATCCATCACTTGGCACTCCAATGGCATTCACATGCACCGCTGAAATTTAATTATTAATGTCAAAGCAACACCCCTATGAAACTGCACTCTTAATGCGCCTGGTGAAAGACATTAAATATACAACCATCTATGTCGGGCTTCGCCATTGATCAATCCGAATGGCTACAAAAAAATACGCTCAGAGAAAATAGGGATACTCGCCACAGAACATGAGGGGAAAAGGGTGCTTTAGTCATTTGGCTTTCAGTATTTCATGTCACTCCTTTGAATAAAAGTGTCATGCAGTGGCAGGTAGAACAATGTGGCAATATGGATAAAATTGCCTCTAAAATGACGGATATCTTGGGCTCTCTCATACTCTCTGGTTCTCGTCAGGTGAGGCAAGCTGCAAAGTGCTTTATAACAACCAAATGCACCTTCATTTACTAAATCCAAAAAGCCTGTCCGGGAAAGTGGCCAGTACCTCCACTTAGAGCTACTCTATAGTGTGTACCAAAATCTCCTGGAGGGGGCGTCAACATATGTGTCACGTGGTAGCGGCCGCCATACTTGTTGGCTTGTCTGGTTTGTTTACATTGAGCGACTATCCAGTGTGCTTGTATATGTTCTTTTTTTAAACTGACCTCACAATGGTGCAGACTTGCTCAGTAAATAAGTGCCACAGCAGGTCACGTCGAGGGAATGAGCCAGAAAACGGAATTAGATTTTCAGCTTTCCAGCATGGAGACAGCATCAAGGAACCCAGATTGACGAGTTTACAAAAAGACGTAGAATGGCTTGGATCTCGGCTGTACGGCGCACGGGCGCAGAGACATAACGTTCAACAAAGTATCTAAGCACAGCCGTGTTTGTTCACAACATTTTCCTTGTCCTTGTAATGTATTTGGGCCTGACGTTCTTTCTATCCATCCTGGTGTTGGTTCACTATGTTGTCGCCAAGAACGAGCTCAATATTTACAAAAACATATCACCGTCACTCTATTCTGAGTGATGTGGGCAAGAATTTAATGCCCACGAGAGGGCCATCCCTAGCTTTTCAGACGCCGCCCTCCTCTTGGTGACGTACACGTTTTCACATGCTATAGATGATGCTAGGATTCAACTGTGGTGTTCACTGTAGCCATCTCAATACCTATGGCTATGGAAGTGAGCAGGATATTGCAAATAAACAAATCGATTTTTGGCTGGAGCAGCGAATTAGATGTTTAGCCAAAAAATTATAATAATTGTACAACAGTGGTTGAGATAGTGTTGATATGGAGGGCATTCAACAAAACAACGATCTACACATGAGAACAAGTCATTCTGACTCCGCATGGCAGAGCACAGTCTTTGTTTGGAAAGGCTTTTCATGAGTGCCTTTTATCCTCATTCCTCTAAGGAGACAATGAATGCTGTCAGTCAGTCAGTTGGTAGGCATGGTCTATATCTATAACACTCCTGCACCGGGGGGCAGGGGGAGTCTCCCACTCTCCTCTGGTGGATGCTCCATATATGATATGAATGCCCCCTCACAGCGACCCCAACTCCACTCTCTTGGCTATAGAGGAACTGTGAAAGGGGAGGCAGAGATGACCCTTCCTTCTAAGTTGCTCAGCTTCAAATATGTGGCACCGTCACACAGCAGGCATCTGCCTCGATGAGAGAAAGCGAGAGAGAACGCACGAGAGAGCGAGATGGAGGGAGGGGAAGCAGGGAGGGGAAGGGGGTGGGTGCTGACACCTGTCTCTCCCAGGACGAGGCCTCCTTTGTGACGTGGCAGCCCTGGCTGGCTGTCGGGACAGGCCTGAGACGGATATGACAGAGCCACTGACAAGGGCCAGGCTGCACACTGGGAGCAAGTCTGCAGTCCAACACAAACAAGTCTCCTGCTCTCTGCATATATACAAGGCTGGTTTATACGTAGATGCAAGCTGGTGTCGCACACTTAAAATAACCTAATAAATAATCTAAAAGCTCACACCGCTGCATGTTGTAGATCGGCTATTTTGGTGTACGACAACAACCAAAACCACGTGGTTTTGGTTGTTGTCGTACACCAAAATAGCCGATCACAACACTGTGCAACCCTGCCTGCAGAACTCGACCTGTACTGTATATGTGTTCAGCCTAATTGATTGAAAGCTGCAGAGCTCATGGGGACGCTGATTGCACGAAGGAACCTCAAAAATCACAAACTCAGAGCATCCAATTCACCTTTTGCATCTCAACGTCGACCGGTTTTCCCACCCTGCCTCCCTCCAGCAACTCCGTGTTGCTCTGCAGCCCCAGCCCATTCCGGACACTTTCAAAATTGGCTCGAACACCACAGCGCTAGCCGCCCCCGGCTGCATCTGTGCCCCTCTACCAATCTACTCCACAGGCCTCTGCTCTTCATTATGGCACTTGGCGCGCACGAGCGCACACACACACACACACACACACACACACACACACACACACACACACACACACACACACACACACACTTCGGAGCGTCATTCCGAGTGTCCAGCCGTCTACTAATTGTTATCAGGTCCGTGTTGAGGCTGTCAGAAGCGAGCCGCTGATAACCGCTCTCCTGGAGCTGCCAAGACCTCTCACACATCAGGTAGGAGTTTTAGGATGTCTGCGCTTTGGCACTGGGGCTATAACTGTGTTTGTTTTATCAGTGCGGTTGCGACTGAAATTCGCTACAGGACGAAGACAGGACTGAGGCATGGATGTGCAGACGGGGAGGAGGTGCCGGTGCAACTTGCCTTGCTCTCTGACCATAGTCACAAGGATATGACAAATTGGCCTAGTTTTCCTTTTAATTAATCATGCCTTGCTGACAGGTACCTGCACCACACATCATCATTAGCCGAGGGGAAAGGAAGCCCCCGCCACGTATGATAAGAGAGGAGGATACACCTCATTAAGTAATTTTCCTCCATTTATTGTTTTTACAGCAACAAAGCGATTGCAGACATAATATTTTCTAGGCTGCACCTCCGCAATAGAATGTGATTTAATTTAGCTTCGTACGCACAGTTACAGTAAGCAAGTTTCCTTACACCTGTCTATATACTTTAAGGCAAATTTTCGAATGGAATGCATGGAAAATTGCATGCAAATGTGTGTGACGTGATACTATACAATAAATGATACTATATTGATTCCCTTCCCTTGCTTCCTAGGTCATCTATGTTAACATTCAGTGACTTTAAACAAGGCCAGAAGATTAAAAACAGTCCATGTAACCCCATTCACTGGATCAAAAATGACCTGGCTGTAATCTGTATATGGCATAATTGAAATTTTCATGGAACCCCCTGTGTGCCTCTTGAGCCTCATTCAAATTGAAATGATGAATTGAATCAACGTGCAACACGCTGCGAAACAGTCGCCATGAAACATCACGTGTGTGTGTGGCGACAAAAGTCAATTGTTCCCATCCCCTCTCTGAGACCACAGGCTGCTCCCGAGGACTCTGGAACCCAGGAATGATTGACAGTTCCATCTTCATAGGGGCCATCCAACAAAAAGGCAGACAGAGGGACCATCCCCGCCCACCAGGCTCAATGTGCTTGGAGAACAGTCATGGAAAAAAACACGGGAAAATGTAAAAGGAGAAGCCAAATCATAGCATCTGCAGATAAATCTGTAAAGCCTGACACCTCTCAGACACTGGCATGAAGAACAATCCTTCATATGTTCCTCCTTTTATGTTAAAAGAGGGGAGGGGAGGGGTGGTGGCACAGGGGGTTATTGCTATCGTGCATGCTTAACTTCTAATTGAGTCCATATATTTGTTTATCACACTCATTAAAGGTTATGACTAAAATGATATGTCAAATCCCATCTGTCCCAACACTAGCCAATCATAGAGACATTTTAACAGCAACCCATAACACTGTATGGGTACAGGCTTTGGTTGAAAAGTGTCTAGTCTTACCTTTCACATAAAAGCCTCAATATAAACACATCACTGCACCCCCAAGATCTTAAACCTAAGGAAATAATCACAGCCCATATTCATATAAGTGGGTACAAATAAATACAGCTCAAAGCATTGTGGCTCTTCCATTGGCAAGGAAAGATGTGCAAGGGGGATAGACTACTACTAACCAAACGGACCCTTAAACCTAAGGAAATAATCACAGCCCATATCCATATAAGTGGGTACAAATAAATACAGCTCAAAGCATTGTGGCTCTTCCATTGGCAAGGAAAGATGTGCAAGGGGGATAGACTACTACTAACCAAACGGACCCTTAAAGATCTGTAACTCTCAGAGTGTACACATGGAACCAAATGGATCTGGCTCCATTTATACATTCTCAGAGTTCAATTAATAACCAGCAAAGGACTAGTAGCATATTGATGGACACCATCCAGAGAGAGAAAAAACAGCTAGTAGGGTAATAGCCTCCTGTCCTGAACTCACACAAATAAATGTTGCACAGCCTGTGCTGACATAGTTAAAAATGGAGGAATGTAGCAATGTAAAAATTTCTACACGCTGTTAATATTTTATGAGTAGCCGTACTGACACTGTCAGTACACACCTAATTTGTATGGCAAGCGAGGACAGGGCACAGAGAAACTGTTGGGGGGGGGGGGAGGGGGATGAGAAGCAAAGGAGAGAAGAAGAGGAAGCTAAGAAAATGGAGTGAGATATATACCATAAAAAGACGGAGGGAGGGATCGAGTTCAAGGGAGGGGGGTGGGTGGGGGGGGAGAGAAAATGCTTCGACATGCACCAGAACTGGATGACAGTGAATTTGGAAGTCAGCATGGTACAAAGAACATTTGAAATGGCCCATTTAACACCACTGTACTCCACTCCCAGCCGATGGCTTGCATTTGCATACTTCATATCGGATGAAGATGGATGGTAAAAATCAATGTCATTGAGACCAGCGTTTTATCAAGGTTACGGCGTTACGCTATCCTCCAAACTCCTAAAAACCTTCTTATCTCGTCGATGTCGTAGGAATATTAAGTTATCAACACAATCTCTACACAGAGGTAGTACTACAGAACAGAGGCAATGTGAATGTGAATGTATAAGCGACGGTCAATGAAAGAGCAGTCAACTGACATTGTATAGTACCAATGACACTGTCTGTCTATGTCTAGTGTGACAACATATGCTTGCTTGCTTGTTTGCTATGCTTAAAATACAAAAATAGCTGCTCTACAAGCTCACAACACAGCTATTTCGGCGAGAGACACCGTCATACGACTATGTTTAAATCAGGCTTTATTCTGCAGCATGCACATATCATACTGTTTAACGGTCTCTCGGTGTCTCGGAGCCCCTTCCTTTGTCTGTAGATTAGCTACTGGGGCATCATTACGTGGCTTATAGCTGAACCTTCATTTCAAGCCCCTGTGACTCGCACCTTTAGTTCAAGCCACTATAGCCATAAAAATGCCATGCCAGCTATAGCTCTGGAACGAAAGGCTGCACATTGTGGTCTGGACAGAGATGTGACCAGGCAGAGACTGCCTGCATGGGTGGTCAGGATTTGGCGATAGACTAGATGTTTCTGGGATTCGCCTCACCTCACGCTCACCACTCTTTTACATTCTTTCACCACGGCCTTCAATCCATCGCACATCCTTTGTTTTTACACTCTCCTTCCCAGACCAAAAAGGTGTAACACAGTACCGCAGAGAGAGAGAGAGAGAGAGAGAGAGAGAGAGAGAGAGAGAGAGAGAGAGAGAGAGAGAGAGAGAGAGAGTGAGAGAGAATGACGGACCATTTGTGAAGCAGGAAGATGGTCCAACTACAGTAAGCATAATCTATTTCTGGAGAAGGACCTTGGCAGAGAACAAAGGGAAAATAATCTCAACAGGTCCACAGTGAAATGAGAATCATACCTTAAAAAAGAGATTTTAAGGCTAAGCACATAATGTCAGTAATTTAATAATACATTAAAGAAAACCTCCAAGTCTTGGTTTTCTATGTTTAATTCACTAGTGTTTTGAATGGCGCTCATTGGTGCAGCCCGCCACCCTCCGTGCTAAAAGTTCCCCACCATGTCACTGGCGTCTGCACTGGGACGTCGTCCAAAACCACAATGCATTTCTGCTCCGGAACATTTGTTTCCTTTCAGGGGGCACGGGGCCCAACGTGCGCCTTCTACATTTTTCTGTCCTGCCATGTTGCACGGCAGTTTATTTTGGGAGCCATAGATTGGCACCTGAGACACAGACTGACAAAGCACTTGGTGCCAATCCAGTGAGGACAGTTGGTGCCATAACAACGCCTG
The DNA here is from genome assembly GCF_951216825.1 of Electrona antarctica. NCBI lineage: Eukaryota > Metazoa > Chordata > Actinopteri > Myctophiformes > Myctophidae > Electrona > Electrona antarctica. The sequence continues at coordinate 32,609,279 of NC_136812.1, forward strand.
CACTGTGAAATCCTGAGTGTCAATTTAACCCTGAGAGTGTACACATGGGAACCAAATGGACATTTACCCATTTGTAACCCTGAGAGTGCACAAGTGGAACCAAATGGACCCTTTGTGCAGTCAAGTTAAATGAATACACAGTGTGTATGAATGTGTAGTTCCAAAAGATAGTGGTTTAGCATTTCCAAAGCTTATTATTTATTTTCTCTGGCCAGATCTTTCAGATCATAATGGGGATAGCCATTTGAAGTTATGTAAACTCTCTATTTTGTCATGATGTTATACAATATGAATTTAAATGAAGTTGCAACATTAAGTTGTGCCTTTCATCTAGCCTCATGTCATTGTCTATTCACAACATCAACCATAATAAGTTAAACATAGATATTTATTTATTTTCATTAATGGCTTCCTTTTTTGGCATGTTTACATTTTCTCCAAAGTCATGATCCAAACATTTCCGAACGTACGGGAATAATTGAATCAATGTTTGATAAAAAGGACATTTTAGTTACATTCCTTAATCTTTTCCCCAAGGGACTCCTTTTGGCTAGACTTTTCAAAACACAATGATAGCGTAACTTTGACAAAGAAATAACCGCACCATGACATTTATCATGCTGGATTACTTAGCTCATGCAAGGTTCAAGTCTCTGCAAGGCTCATACTGTAGCTGTACTGAAATGAATGAAATCCATACAAATAAACTAACAATCCATGTTATGCTTTTGAAAATGGTCAGCATTAACCATATGAACCCTAGCATCCCTCTCTAGGATCTCTCATAGCATTAACCATATGAACCCTAGCGTCCCTCTCTAGGAAGGTTAACCATATGAACCCTAGCGTCCCTCTCTAGGAAGGTCATAATAGACAAATAGATGATCTACAAGCATTGTGACACGTTGTGAACTTGTACTGTAGATTGACTATTTTCAGTAAAGATTTGGTGTAGAAGGAAAAAGCAGGGGGTGAAATAGGCAGTGGTTAATGTCAAGTAGGCTACATCTTGAGTCGGAGTTAGAGCAAAGTCAAGCTGTGCACACATACAGTTGGGTGCCACCGATATTGTCCCTTATCATTTGACTCATTTAGGCCTGACCTCAAAATTTTAAAAAATCCTTCTAAATCCTCCAGTTTTCTGAAATAAATATTTTCACGATTTTTCAAAAATAGCAGACCTACAAGCTCGTAGCGCGCCACTCGGTGGCGCGCTATGAGCTTGTAGATCTGCTATTTTTCAATAGCTAAATTATAACATAATGTTTAAAACACCAAAAGGGGTTCCCGCCCAAAATGGGTTAACTGTCCTTTTGCGCAGATCACGCAAAACTCAGCAAAAAGAAAAGGACAATATCGATGGCCTCCAACTGTACCATGAATATTATTTAGAATGAATAGAATTTGGCCATGAAAGAGCAAACATAATAGCGAGTATAGTGTATATCATTATATTTTAAAGCATAGTAACAGCAGTGTTTCGTCTATATTATTGGCTCTGTAATTTGCTTTGACTTTTTTCTTTAAATTCCATTGCACATTTCACATTGGGTGGAGTGTCGTTAGCCATTATTCGTAACCTGCCCCCTTTAATTCGCCTCGTTTGAAATCTCCTTTGAACATTCAGTGAAGTTGTAAACACTTGAGAGGTTCTGGCTGATGGATGCTTTTGGTTTCATACACAGTGTGTGTTTCATAAAGGCTTTACAGCTACTTGAAGATTTACAGGTCCTTCATGAACCACATGGTTCCTGTTGACTGCATTGATCAGAAAAAAACCTTGTCTGGGAACTTCCTGCCAGTTATCAAAGTTATTGCATGGGACTGAACAAGTAAACTATTATATGACCAGAACAGAAAACACAATTTGCAGTGATGGCGTACACTTCCAACAGGCTACTGTATGGAGTAACAGGCAGCTAGATGATGAGCAGAAGGAACTTATGTGAATTGCCAGGGACACGGCATGCAGCAGTGAATAACAGTCTGCAAGGGTTCGAGCAAATGAAGAAATTATTACTTGAAAGAAGCAAACTTGATCTCTTTCAGTGTACATTAGAAGAATTACCCACATAGGAAAGCAGGTGATTTCTATCACATTTTTATCTCCAAAAACTAGAAGTAAGAGGACCCAATAGGCCTACTATACTTGTACAGACTGGATTCATGCAATTAAACTCAATCGGTTTTGATTCACGCAGTTAATTAAATTAGCCTGATATTAGTGTTGCCAGGAGCTGTGTACAGTATATTAAACAGAAAATCCTCGTGCAGTTTAGACAGTGCCACCTTTATTCATTCTCTGTACATCCGTGAAATCACAAATTGAGTGGCGTGATGAACTCTTCTATGGGAGACAGCATTGAATGCTCCCTAATAATACAGACCAAAATATCCCGAGGTAAAGATATCTTTTCAAAGGTTAATAGCTCTGCCTCAGACCTTGAAATGCGATCATTCTTTTCTACACGACTGGTGCAAACATAATTAAATCTGTGGGAATTTCCTTTCATTTTAATGCTAAGCAACACATACGGTACCATGGTAACTCCAGAGGTGTCTCTTATTAACTCCTTTAGCACCATCTAGGGGTAGCATACGCACACCTAAGGAATGCCGGTGCTTGTTTCCTTTCCGGTTATTCAGGAAGGTGGGGGCCTTTGTTATGAGCACATCACCACTCGCATTAGCTCATACCCCTTAGCTAGCATTACAACCAGTTACATTTGCTCAGCAATGCGGTACAAACTCACAAATGATTTACGATCGTCGGGTGTGCGGCAGCCCACCATGGACAGCTCTTGAACCTTTAGAGATACAGCGCTTTGAAAATCCTGTTATAATGGATGGAGTTTGATTTAAAAATCTCATAGCTGGTGGGGACGGAAGCGCTCCATAGTAACCGGAGCAATGCAAAAAGGTAAATAAACAGTCGGGGCTTTCATATATGGAGTATACGGTTGTCTACGAACATACGTGTAGATAGCACCAGTAGGTACTGTTAGCCTAGCTACGTTTATGAACGTAGATGGCAGCGAGATCTCTAATCAACTGTTTGTCTGCACCTATTGATTGACAAGGCAATGTTGACTAGCTGCAGTGGAAGACATCCAGATCAATGATGATCAAACCAAAAGCAAACGTACGGTATGTACCTGCAAATGTACAAAGAGGTCTGTACATTGCAGGTCTAACGCATAAATGTACAAAGAGGTCTGTACATTGCAGGTCTAACGCATAAATGTACCATTTCTTGGAAAGCACCAAAATGATCACCTTTAAAATGATATGATGCTAACCGTAATTATGTAGACCCTAATGGTTCTTTTTTTCTGGAGATAGTTGTCCTGTCCAATCACTATTGTCTTAACTGTGACAAACGGGAATCTCAAGTTCCCAGGGAAAATCGAGATCTATTCTGTACAGTACATTTAAGTGACATATATAAGAATGACTGCACATCCTGTTTCTGTTTCTGGCGGCTAAGTGGAGATAAGATTAGTGACCGACCGGGGTCACTGCCTAAAATTGTATGCACAGACACATGCAAACAGATACGTACGTATGCAAACAGAAACAAGAGCGGTACCTCTGAGAGTGTACAAATGGGACCAAATTGACCCGTGAGGGTCTGAGAGTTCAAATGGAACCAAATTTGGTCCATTTGGTTCAATTTGAACACTCTCAGAGTTTAAATGAACACTCAGGATTTTACACTACACTACACCACACACGCACGCACACGCACACAGGTTTACTGTAAAGTGACAGAGCAACTGCTTTGCTGTGTTAAATATCAGATGCAAATGAAAAGAGAAAATCTATCATGACTCTAATGTGTCCTGATAGCAGGGGGCGCAGCACTCTCCTCGGAGGAGCCAGGGAGGAGCGGTGTGAGGAGGGTGATGTATGGAGGAGCTGGATGAGAGGTGAAAAGCGTAGCGAGACGGACGGAGGAAGGGAGGGAGGGCTGCTGGATTGCTGGAAGGTGGTGGTGGTGGTGGGGGGCGGGGGGAAGGGGGTGCACGGTCCCGCCAGACTCCTTGAGGGCCCAGGGCAAAAGTGGAATAAATGTTGATTAGTGTTGATTTTGTCCAACGAGCACCCGGCAACTGACAGTGGGACTAAGCTGCAGCGAAAGGGAACCATTAATCTTGGTCTGGTTTAAGTAGTGTATATTAATTTGTGTCATTTCCACTACGTGGAGAGAGGCCTCTCTCTCTCACCCTCTCTCTCTCTCATTTACCATATCTCCCTCTCTCCTGCTATTTCTCTCTCTTACTCCTCCTTCTCTCCCCCTCTCCATCTCTTCACCATATCTCTCTCTCCCACAAGGGCTCTCTCTCTCTCTCTCTCTCTCTCTATCTCTCTCTCTCTCTCTCTCTCTCTCTCCCCAGCTGTCTCCCTCTCTCTTTCTCTCTCCCTATCTCTCCCTCTGTCTCCCTGGTGTGTGAAAGGCTCATTGGTAGCGTCACAGAAGAGGCCTGGAGGTGGCGTCTGCGTATAGCAGCAGGGGAGAGTGGTAGGAAATGAGATTCCAAACACTACATTATGGAAAATGAACTCCTGGGGGGGTTGGTATGGTAACCACACTCGCATATGCCGTTGCGTGTTCAATTTAACGTGCATAACAAATTTGCGGACTTGATTAAATTCGTAACATATTAAGGAGGCTGGTACGAAGGGGGAAAAAAAGAAAGAAAAAAAGGCTGGCCAAATCTAGAGGGATTGAGATTGCAGACCACTTGATTGGAGCAATTGGCAGCACTGTGATTTCTGAGCAGTCAATTCTTGGGTTTGAGCATGGAGTCTACTAGTTTGGTGAATGCTTGTGGCCTGTGCTCATTTACAAGTCCACTTGTCTCCATCTTGCCCGTTTTTTCCTTTTCACTATAATCGGGATGAGAGGGCATGGTAATGGCGGAACAACTTATCCTGTAAAGTGAAAAATAGATCACGTTCCTTGTAAATGTGATGTCACTGTTAATTACCAAATCGCAGCGCAGTAAGATTCCTATAATTAAGCTCCTTAATATGATTAACATGTATCAATTAGGCGACTGACAATTTGCATAATTTATAACGTAACCACGTTGTTCTATACCCTAAATGATATCAACACACCACTTGCTGTACTGTCACTCAAACTCTGATTGTGACGACGGTTGGACAACAAATGCCATTAAAAGGAGCTAGTAGCACCCTTGGGTGCATGGTTAAGCACTTAAGCCTGATTTATATACACGATGGCCATACAATCGCAGATCGGCTTGCAGATCGTCTATTTTACTATGATGACATGGCCAAAATAGGAATGCCTTGCTGAAAGTGGTTACTCAACGGCAGCATACACATTGCCCCATTTGTTCCATTTTTCCCATAATGCTGTGATCCTCCGGGCAAAATTAGATCTTAGCTCTTGCTCTCAGTGGATGATTAACCAGAGAGATTGGGGAAACAGCTGTGGCAGCTAGATTGGCACCCCAACCCCCCTCCCCCATCCCTCTGAACGCTGCTGTATCAGCAGTGGAGGAAGGATGAAAGAGAGACAAAAGGCGCACATATTTGAATCCTCTCCGGCCAGAGATTTAAAAAGACTAGAAAGGACGTGCAGCTGTGTGACTGACAATACTGTACATCTACAGGACATCTGCTGTACTGAACATCTCCTTGGGATCGACGATATTGTGAAAATAAACATTTACAACCTGCTAGTTTACATTTACGTTGGTTCTCCACAAGCCCTGCATTCCTCCTACTGAATAACAGAATTATTCCTTAGGAGAGGTTCCCTAAATCAGTGGTCTTGATAATAAGCCATGTGGTACTGTAGATAGAACTAGCAGTAGCCTACTGTACCTGTATCACTGAGGCTTTGCGTTGCAAAACCGAAGATGCAACCCTTGGCTAAAAAAAACCCTCTTGAACCCTGTATACTTTGTTGATTGGGGTCCCCAGGGGTCTACACTTGGCCCATTCCTTTTTTTCTCCCCTAGACTAAAGTATCTCAAACTATGGGCCGGGACCGCAAGTGGGGTCATGTGAAGTTTACGGTAGGTACAGTTGTCGCACATTGACAACTGAAAAAATAAGTGTGGGGCCAACAAAAGATTTCCCCCATGAAATGGAATAAAGACGTTTGAGAACCCCTGGTCTAGACTAGACAATAGTCAGGGAATATTATCAGAATAATGTCAAATCTGGGAATACATTTATTACCAAGAATTTTCTTCACCAATGTGTTTGTAAAGGTGTCTACTAACATATCCCACGTTGGTTTCTATTCAACCACCCTAGGGGAATTTTTGACAACTGCTGAAAGTTGGGGTACCATCAACCAGGTACCATCAAGAAACCAATGTGGGATATGTTAGTAAACACCCCTACAAACACATTGGTTAAGAAAATTATATCTAAAGCTCACAGTCACAATGTGTCTTTCTTTTATAGAATGTTTGATTTCTTTTGCAGAATGTTCTCCTACTATGACATGACGTACCCAGAATGGGGACGTTAAGGTTAATGTGGTTAGAAAGACAAATCACCCACTCCTCTGCACTTGGATATAAATCCTACCAGTTTCTTTCTGGTGATTATGACGGCTGACGTCATCTGTTTACACAATGACATGCCGGGCAGAGGCGAGTTCATACCTCTACAATACAAATAGGCAGATGCCAAACATGTGAATGGACTGACAATTCAATATAGTGTAGGCCCCCATACCCCCTCCAACCTCCCGCCCCCACCACCCATAATCAGATCTCTGGCTCATTTCATCCCGTCAAACATTACTCGCCTGCCCTCTGTAAAACACCCTATTTTCACCCTTCAAAAAATAACATTACATCACCCAGCCAGTCATTTTTATAAATGGAGGATCCCCTAGGCGTGAAACCTTACACTGTTCAAACAGAGGCCACGAGAAAGTTGGCCTTTTGTTGAGGTTGAGAGGAAGAAAATTCAACAGCAAGTCAGAGCAGCATATTTACTGAGCAGCTCACTCAAGGAGTGGTTCTGTTTGGGGCTGCTAGAGATTTATGATGTTGGCCAAGTGTTTACAGAGGTCAAGGCAGATCATTTTCCAAATCAGTTTGTCAAGCATTTGCTTATCTAAAGCGGCCTTTTCATCAATCAAAACAAAAAAATTGACAGTGAAAAAGAAAGTAGTCATACTTATGTATGTATTCCAGTATAAAAAAACAGAAACATGTATCAATTTACAACTTTAACAGAAGCTCTTATCCAGAGTGACTTAATAATTTCAACATTGGAGTAAAGTGTCATGAAAGCTAGTCGTCAACAAATGGCAGGGTAAATGGTCACGTAAACAGAGTGCAAACAAAACGATTTAGTATCACGTAAGAAAGTAACAAGAACAACATTTAGAATACATATACCACCTGGCCTGTTTACACCTATTCTTTATTCACAGATTAAATTAGCTATATCTATATATAACTTATTTTATTTGTATTTGTTTTATTTTGCAATACTAGTTAGATAGATAGATAGATAGATAGATAGATAGATAGATAGATAGATAGATAGATAGATAGATAGATAGATATGCACTGTACTGTACTGTAATGTACATACATACTGTAGTTAGAGCACACTGACAGATAGTTGAGGCTCAGATTGAGTTGTGTCATATTTATATGATATGTGCCTAAATATACCAGGCCATAAAGTTATAGAATTCAGTTGAAAGGTTAGAGTTTCATGGACCAATAGCAGAGGAGTCAAATTGTTTGAATGTATTTTTGGAAAGTCCCTGTCAGAGCCTCTCATAGCACAGCGGTACTGCATGCACTAATGACGGCAAACTTCAACTTTCCTTGTCAAGGAGCTATTTTTACCTTTGCTCTGCATTTCAGATGCATAGCAAACCTAAAAACACATACAGTAAAGAGCATCGCAGTCCTGCCCCCTTTCATGACAAAGACAGGCCCAGGAAATAATTCCCCATTCATTTTCCCCATAGACATTTAAAAAATAATTTATTAAAAGATCTGTAAGCCTCAAACAAAGCCAACTCGGATCGTGACAAATCACGACAACAAACAATATTTTGGGCCGAAAAATAATTAGAAAGAAGAAAAAAAGGGCAGGGTACAAGTACAACACTTTTTTGTTGTTTTTCTTCTTTGTAATTATTTGTTCGGCCCAAAATATAGTGTTTGTTGTCATGATTTGTCACGATCCGAGTTGGCTTTGTTCGAGGCTTACAGATCTGTCGTCGTCATGAAAGAGGGCGGGACTGCGACGCTCATTATGGTCAAGACTGTCTGCGTAGTACTGAATGGACAGTGTTGATCGGAATGCCATTGTCTCAGTAAAATAACATGCACTTTCCTTAGACATTACCTTGTAGCTTTCACTAGTGTTAAAGACATCATATTCACACAGACACACACACACACACACACACAGACACAGACACAGACACAGACACAGACACAGACACACACACACACACACACACACACACACACACACACACACACACACACACACACACACACACACACACACTCATTCACAGGCTCTGAAAAATAGCATTCCTCCTTGAGTAAAAAAGACAACCAAAATATGCTTGGAATGAAACTGGGCAAAGAGAGAAACAAAAAAAGAAACCAGTGTCTGTGTTGAAAAAAAGAAAAAAGAAAGAAGACGCCTTAGTTTAAATAAAGTGTTCCTTCCTCCTCCTTTCCTCTCGGGTGTAAGCGCACCATTGTGCTTGTTTATACTTCACAATATTTCTGCTGGCCATCCCTCACTGCGTCCCAGTAAAAATACACAGAGTGGGTCAGAAGTTCAGGTCCTAGATCAACGCTGGCATTCTGTCCTGCAGGTGCTGTCAGCTGCAATGGGGACAGGCAGCCACTGACAGAAAATATAGTCAAATCGTCAGTGTTCATTTAACTCAGCGAGTACACCAATGTACTGCATATGTAAATGCTTATATTTGTATACTCTCTGAGTTACAAATCGATAAATGAACAGTGAACACTGAAGGTTTTACTGTGTGCAGTCTATGGACACAGCAGCACGGCAAAATAGTAGCTCTATTACTCGCAAAATCATAACTGTGGTGTGGACTCTCTGTACAAAGAGAAGCACAAAATGTTTCTCACACACCAAAAATGAAAAATAAAAAATATATATAGAGGCACGAATAAGCTAGCAGTGCAGTGCATACAGTGTTTTGGCTGTGGCAGTGCTAACTTTGCCATTTTAAAAAGACGTAACAGGACGAGTTTGACAGTTTGTACAAAGGGAGGCAGACGGGAGAGCGGGGGGCTTGTTAGCACCAAACTAGATTCAAAGTGGTATCTCCTGTGACTTCAGACTGTAAAGAATGGTACTGGGGTTATTATAGTTGACTAGAAGAAATGCAAACACTACAAGAGAGTGTTTTCATTAGACAATTACCAAAGCGAAACTGAAACAAAAGAAACGAAAAAGACTAAAACTAGCAATACGTAACCACTAGAGGGAGCAACATTATGATTTTCTATCAAAATAGACAATTTATCGAGACACATCGATGCGGGTGACTTTAACCACAACATAGCAAAAAATATACATTTGAAATCTGATATTCTATCTAGTCTAGAGAAAACAATGACATATTGTTGGTGTCGGGCTTGGGCAGAAAATATATTATTTCATAAATTAATGCTGCGTTATTTTATAGTTTGTCGTATGACAAAAGTGGCAAAAATAGACGATCTACAAGCGCACACAACATCATGAACTTTTCAGCTATTTTCAGCTATTTTCTTTTTTTTTTGGAAAAAATCACATAATGCCCAAAAATGGGATGCCAGGTTATAACAAAGTGTAAAAAGTCTGTCTGTGGGTTTAATAAAAAATAAATACCAATGAAAAATAAATATCTCGTGAATATTTTTTCCCAATTCCTTGGTAATTGGTCATACAAGGTTTTCTTGCAACAGTGACAATATAATCTGCTGGTTAAATTACTCCTGGTATAACTAATAATAAAAGATATTCTGAATTCTACAGAAAGTGTTTACATTAAATCAACTACTGAACCAGCCGTAACCTCAACCTTTACATTGCTTCACTAATAGACTGAACCAAAGTTGAAGAGGTATTTAAAACATATACTATTTAGGTGGTGGTGACCACGATGATAATTTTTACACTTTGGCAGCAAGCCTGGAATGCCAAATTACATACTAAACAGGAGGCTTATTCCAGACGAAAGCAATGAAAAACAAGTATTGACTTCTTTTGACTCTCTAGCTTAGCGTCAATTGTAATGCAGATTTCACAGGTGATTTGATGCAAAAACACTCAACATACTTTCTACATTTTAAAAGTATTAACAGCAGGATATGGGTTCCAGCTATATAAAATCTGCAACAAGGTTCATCGCCTGTGACTAAAGCAAAGCATACACAGCAAAATCCTAAGTGTAAATGTATCCATTTGTAACCCCAGAGAGCATACAAATGTAACCAAATGGACCCTATTTGGGTACATTTGTACCCCTCTCAGGGTTAAATTAACACTCAGGATTTTGCAGTGTAAAATTCACTGCTGTCAATGATGAATTGCATGCAGCACATAAAGCATACGAATACAGGACAAGCACCAAATCTTTTCTCTTAAGCTCTGAAACCTGCACCGTGTATTTATGGGTTGCCAACTGAAAGAGAAAAGCAAAGGGTGCGCAGCCAGGAAGGGGTCCAAGTTACTTTGTACTCTCTGCTGAGCCGAACTTTGGATGAACTCCGAGGAACGCCAGGGAGTAAAACACTATGCATAACTGTGTCACTCCCCCTCCGAAAACCTACCAAGACAACAAGAAAAGAAGAGAGGGCCAGCAGGCTTCAAAAGGCCCCCCTGCCCTCCTGAGGCAGTGGGCCGATTCAGGGGGAAGCTACATGGGGTTTCGGGGGCACAGAGGCAGGGAATTGAACTTCAATGAAAACATCAATGTAAAAAAACACCACGCAAGAGAGAGATCACATGCAAGAAAGGCAGGAAAATGACAAACGGCTCAAGTAGTAACCTCCAGTGCGAGAGAAGTACAATCTAGTGCAACTTTGGAGAGGGTGAAAATGATATCTCATTTATCCTGTAACCATTCCGTTTTATTTCACACGCTGATAACTGTGAAACACAGAGAGCGGGCTGCTTTCCCACGTTAAACCAGCCAGCTATAGCAACTCAATATCTCACACCCATAAGTTTCAAGGAGTCCTATTCCCTATAGTCAGTCTAAAAGACAGGGAAAAATAAAAAAGATGAGATGCACGCTATCAATCTGAAGAGCGCTGAATTCTATCTGTGCCAATTTCAAAAATGTCACAGGGGGAAAACGATTTGGAAACATGACTTACGCCTCCTATGTTATGTCATTTCTCTTCAAGCAATTATTTGTGTGACACGCTCTCTACTTTAATGGAGGGACACAATATTCAATAGAATGAGACATATTCACCAGATGTGACAGTTAACGTTGGAGACATCACAATAATTCTCTCTATTATGATAACATCAAAACGTCTAATTCATCTAGTGACATGATAAATTGTATGGGTGGTTATTTTTCCCCTTGTAAAGATTGTTAAAATAGAGGTATTATGTTTATGTATAAGCCAAAGAGTATTATGATTGAATATCGTGATTCCTGCATCAGGTTCTTGAACATTTCTCTGAAATAGCAACATACAAGTATTCTCACTCACTGTATGCTTCTCTGAGACAAAATATTTTGTGCACAAATTTTATCCAACAAAAGTTATTGTTTGGGCACATTTTACAGGAGTGAGTTGCAGTTTTGGAGCAGAAAATGTGGACCAGTGCAGTGCCATAATGATAATTTACATTTACATCTCACGGTTGCCATTGCCCAAACTAGAGTGAAAGTGGGTGAATGAATGAGTAGCAATAAATGTTGCTGAAAATGTGAACGTACCTGTCTTTTCTTTGATTTCACACAAGACATTAAAAAGAGCAGGCTTCATTCTGTGACAATTCAGAGCGTGTTTCCTGTAACACAAAAGTTGGTGTAAGCAACCTGAAATGCCGGCAAGAGAATTATATAGCCTATTTTACTTCTAAACCATCAATATAAGAGTAAATGGTTTTGTATTTGGTTTTTTTATGAAAACCCAGTGTGTAATGGGATTGTAAGATGCAATACTAAAATATATAGTACTTAGCCTACTAGGCTATAGCTTAATATGACCCAACTATCTTCTTATAATAGTAGCCTATCTTTAAGAAAACCTACATAGGTGCAAGTGGGCTTGAAGAAGAAATCAATCAACACATATCAACTGTTCTAAATCATTGCCCTTTAATTAATGTATTTTATTTACTTATCCCTAATTGCTATAGTAAAGTGTAATACAACAAGGACACAGAAAGCCATAAGTATGTTAACCATAATGCAAAACTGTTGATCGTAGATGGTTGGCTACTGTAAAATACACACAGAAATAGAGTTAAATCATGTTGACACATAACTGTCACAGACCAATTAAATCAGTCTAACTTAATTTGACTTAAACCAAAATTAAAATGTATTAACATTAAATTCAATCTGTAAAAAAAAAAATAGAAAGTGATCAAATGTGTATTTGTGCACCACGTTGTAAACATTTGCTTCGTGCATGTCAAGACTGTTGAGTCAGTGGTTCACTGGGATGTTTAATACTACAATTGCATTTCGTATTAATTAGAATAGCCTATTATTATTGTATTGATTTATTCTGCGGATCCGTGTTGGACTTGGTAGGCTCAGGCTGTATGAACCTGCGAAGTGTTTCATAAATAGCCTAGTGTCAACATTTTATGAAAGACACTTGCAAGAAGGGGAAAACAGATTTACATACTTTAGGTGTCGACTTTTTGTCTCGTTTGATCTTTAAGAACCAGCTTGCCATTTCATGATTTAAGTTTAAGTGCTGCAGTGCATGCCGTCGTTTTTCCTGTTTTGTTACAGACTATTTTGAAGCGCGCGGCGTAAGTGAATTCTGTGTCAGCTTTCTAAATTTCAAATTGTCACTGCTTTTAATTCTTATTCTTTAAATTGCCACATTGCTTTACAGTGGACGAGGATACAGAATCTGAGCACATCCATACCTGGCTTGGGCTTCATCCAGACTTTGATCAGTGATGGTCATAATTTGCTGTAAAATGTCTCCAATGTCCTGCTTTCTTCCATCGCCGTCCGTTCCTCCGTTGCCTTCCTGCATATGTTGCGGCAGGCCGGGGTGCCCTGCCATGCCTACTACCGAGTGAGAATGCATCAACCGCGGCTGGTCGTCCATCTCTTCCCAGCTCACTCTGTGCCTCGCCTCGGCGTCCGTCTCACTGAAATCCCAGAGAGAGAAAAAATAAATTCCGACAGAGCGTTATTGCGCACAACGGAGCGCTCGCAGCGCGGATGAGTCGCCAAGCAAGCAGCCCCGTATCGGAGGAGGTGAAGAGAATCTTCTCTTCTTGCTCAGTCTCGTTTCTCTCCCAGCTGGTCGAAGAAGCTCAGTGTGAAATCTGATCTGAACTGCCTTGCCTTGTGAGTAGAGGAGTAGGCTGTGCGCAGAAAAGATAGGCTGACTTCAACTACAAAATATGAATTCGGCACGTTTTATATAATACGACAGAGTGATCCAAATCCTCAACCCTTTCTAGTCAAATAGACTATGTTCCGTGATAAAAAGTGGCTTTCAGAGACAGTAACTAGGTTCATTTGACTTACTCCATCCTCTTCTTGCTTTTGTCATGTACAGTACAGGCTGGCAAACAGCACATAGCGCTGGAGTATGAGAGACAGACTCCGCCTACGCGACATGATTGGGAATATAGACCATTTAGCCCCACCTTGAGGTGCCTCTCATGAAACGTCGATCATTGGAGGGCTACTAAAGGTGGGTTGCAGAAGGGGAGAGCTCTTGGAGATTGCCATGCAAAAGACAAGAGAGATCAGAGAGTAGTGGATAGGCCTACAATAAAATCCTGTTAATTTAACCCAGTGTGTACAAATGTAACCAAATAGAAATCGATAAATTAACCCTGATGATTTTACTGTAGAGCCTGAACTCAGGGCTATATATTTAATAAATAATAGTCATTGACACAAGAGGTCTGCTTAAGTCTCCCCCCTGATCATGGGAATAATATACCCATTTGTTCCCCAAGAGTCCAAGACTGACAAAAGACAATTTCATTTTCATAAACTATTGCATAGAAATAGATGAATCCTTGGTACACCAATCAAAACAATTGACCAGGCCCCTTCATCTTGTGAAAGTTATGAGTTAGATACTGTGACTTAAGATGAATGTAAGGGGAGCCCATCTACTGATGGGTGTAATCACCATGAAGGACCTCTGTGTGATATCTTGTAATGACATTACATTCTCAGTATGGGACCACATGATCTTTAACACTCACATCATTATGTACAATGTGCTTAGTTTGTGCTCAACATTGGGGTTGTGGACCCCACACATTGTGGATTCTTTTTCCCAGGTATGTTGGAGGGCCTCGCATGGCTGAGTTTGGCAGGGTCCTCCTAATGTAAGCCGGTGACCCATGTTGGCGCAGCCAAGCAGCAAAGCCCGAGTGTGTCTGGCCAGGCTGAAAAGTGCCCTTCAGGCCTAGTGTAGCCTCACTTGCACGCTGCTCCCTCCTGCCTCTGTGAGATGTTCACTGAGAAGAGGGGAGAGGAGGGGCAAAATGCTGGAGACAGTGTTTAAGTGTGAACAAGGCTGTGCAAAGCATAAAGCTCGATAGCGATAAGTGATAACAATATTACATTGGTGGTGTTGCAGCCATTCGTGTCAAACAAGGTATGCTCTCAGTTTGACAAGATATCGTGATGGCTATTATAACGTGAATGATGTTGTACTGTGTGATATAGTATATCAGTAACACTTCTTGGCTCCACTTCAAGTGTGAATGTTGACTTTTGACATGCATACTGTATTATGTCAAAATGTCTTCAGACTGAGTTGCACTACACTTTGAATTCAAATGATGTCATATTACTGTACCATTATGCAGGCAAAATATTTTGTGCAATACATGTGCAATTATTGACTGAAATGCTATTAAAATACAGCATATTTTTCTATGACATCCTTTCAGTAAATGCGTCAATTTTGAATACCGGAAGTGAGCTTCTGTTGTATATATAGCTAGAAGTTATTTTTACCCCCCATCTATTAATATAATGTTTCTCAAACAAACTTCAAGCTTCATTCAAAATATTCAACTGGGATGCACCCATTGGAATACCACTGTTTGACTATTAGCATATTTGAGTTTGAGGTGTAGTGACAGTGACATCTCAGACTGCCTTCACCAGTCCCAGGTGAAGCTGCAGTGCTATCCTTGAGCTAGGTACTCTCCCTCTAGGAGCTCCTGTGAAGCAGCAGCTATGTAAATTGGGAGCAGAATATGCATGATGTATAATGGTAAGTGTGGTAAGTTTCCTTGCCATCTGCTCAGTGGTAGAATAATGAGAATACCTGAGGGGGTCTCTGTTACACCAGCAACCGTATGACTCCCTAACATCTGCCAAGTTCTGTTAGCAGGGCATTTAGAAATCTAAATATATGCTGATACTTTCAAACTCTGTGGCAATGGCAAGGCAAACGAATCATAGACCAGGCACTAGTGATCTTCATGCGTTTAGTGCCAGACCATGTGTGACTCACTAGTGGTACAACATGCAATGCCAAAATACTGTAGGTGGTATTTAATACTTATATTTTGACGGAGATGTGTACACTATACAGAAACTTGACACTGAATATGTTTGCTGAAGCAAAGTACAAGCCTCCCTTGTGTGATTCTATGATACTCCCACAGTTATTAAGGGAAACAATGGCAACTTCTAACAGTAGTGTAAAATATATCACCCCCATGCAGCATTGGACCTCACACCACCACACTGTATACAGTTGATCTTCCAAAGCATTGGAGTTGAGCTTTAGGCTGCATGAAAAAGATGCATATGCTGGTGCTCATTCCGAACAGCACTCGCACCTTTGCATGATTTAAATACTCAGAGCACCCAGCACTAGAAGTTTTGAATATTTCAACTTCATAACAAATGTGTGCCACACCTCAAATGGATTTCCATCAGGTAGAGCAAAGACCAACGCTTCCCCCAAACATCTGTTTAGCACCATTTACTAAAATGGAGTTAACCGATGGACACAGAGGCTAAAGCCTAATTCAAACAGTACAATTATATACTGGGATTATGACTGAATAAAGAATACAAAAACGTGATACATGTACAGTATATACATAGTGTAAAAGAAATAAGAAAAATAAAAACAAACAAACAAACCCGCCCACCCATCCCTCCCAGGACCAACGATGTCACGAAAAGCATACCTGTGCAAAGTTTTTACCACTGTGTAACCTAAATCATACCCTTAATTGTATCTGCAATGCTAGACCATTATGTTAACATTTTCCTCTTTTGCTCCATGTAATCTCGCCGTTAACTTGAGATTTCTAGGTAAACTAATATATCTAAAAAGGTTAAAGCCCATTAGAGCCCAAGTTTGAGGAGGTTTCCACCGCATAGCAACCAAAGACGACGCACTTGCGAGTGCCGTTTAATTGTAGCTAACATTCATTCATTTTTATTGTAACATCTTATAAAGTATGAGTGCATAAGAGTGATATTGTTTGGGTTTGGGTCCTTAACATTGTAGCAGCAATAATAACAATAATATTAACAACCAAAAATATAGCAGCAATAGTTTTGCTTTAGTGATCTTGGTGAAGGGCGAACATTTGGCAAACATAGCAGATCGAAAAGCTTGCGACACATCGCAATGTGACACATTATGAGCATGGAGATCTGCTATTTATGGCAAAGAGATGTATTATAGAGGGGGGGGGGGGGGGGTATGGGGCCTAGTATTTAGGGTTTAAGACAAGTGGTTAAAAACCTCACTCAGGCAACACCACACAACAACAAACACACTTCCTAATCAGTCCCTGAATGTAGGGTCAGTCAGACAAGTCACCACAGAGTCAGAGAGTTTCCTAAGCTGGAACAGGACCGAGAGTGAGTGGGAGAGAGACAGGCCAGGGTATCAGCCAGAGGTTGCCTTCCATGGCGCCTCAAACAGAGTCCTCTCTGCTCCAGGCCCCAGGTCACTCCATGTGATGGGCTTATGCAGATAAATCTTCCCATTCATTCACAACACTTTTGGCTTCTAGAGAAGTGGCATTGATAGGAAGGAGGGACTAGGGCGTATACTGTAGACATTTTGACTCTCCTTCCTCTGATTCTAGTTATTATTGCCTGAGAAACGAACACAGAGAAAGCACACCTTCTCTTTGATTTCAAACATCCAACAGAGGGAAAGTGGCTGATGAAAAGGAAGTCACAGCATGTTCAAAGAATAAAAAGCACTATCATAAGAAAACAAGGAGGCGTCTGATGTTATAGCATTTACCTGTGACTTAAACTTCAGTGTTAGTGTTGTCACTGCAACTGAGATGGCCCACTGGTGATCTTCTGTGTGACCCAACTGTACGTAAAGCTAGATTATATGCACTAGTAGCTAGAGGCTCCTTTTACATCAAAATATATGGTTTGACACAAAGGCTTGGCGACACGAAGATTATCCTTCGCCTAACAATCCCTTGGGGTTGTTTTATATTGGAGCATGATACATTCCTTTGGAGACGTGGGAGACTGAGACAATCGATTTGTCTACCAGTATAGTGATTCATACATCTGCCCTAACAAGGAAGGAATAGATTAAGTCATCTTCAAGTAGGTTAAATGATCAAGAGATTTAGTATACTTACTATATGCACTCAGTAGAGAACAAATCTCTGCCAGGAGGTATGCCCAACCTCCCTCCATCTCTCTGTCTGTCTGGGGCATGTGATGACAATGTTTTGGGGTGGTGTGCGTGTATCAAACGGCATGGGGCAATGGGGGGGGGGGGGGGGGGGGGTGTACAGTTATAAAGGACTGTCATAGTGTCATTACATCATTGTGGTGCAACCAGACAGTGACATGTAGTATTGAGAAAAATCTTTGGACAGTGAACACATCAAAAAGTAGAGTGGCATGTTGCCATCACTAGGACATAGAACATGACATTACAAGGTTATAGCCTAAATGTGTACAGTGGCCGGTATACCGGTATACGCTTCAGTGCGCGTGGATTGAAATGATGCAACAGCGGACTCACGCATACCGTTGGTACCTGCATGGCACCAACTATGCAAAGTTGGCATGAAACAGTTTCCCATCAATCGCAATAAAAATATGTTTTAGCTGTAGTCTTTAGGAAAGAAATAGAACAGCGCACATCCTCCGATCTTGGTGCTGAGCCAAACTGTTAAACTAACAGATATCATGAAGAAAAGCAAAAGGCTCGCAACTCACTTTTGTAATGCTCCAAGTATTTATTCACATTCACAGCAGGCAGGACAAATCTTTTTCACAAAAGAATATTCAGAAATTGAGGTCCTTGCCCTGCATGATGCCGATTGGCCCATGCGAGTGAGTTAGCTCTTGCATGCACGCACACACGCACACACACACACACACACACACACACACACACACACACACACACACACACACACACACACACACACACACACACACACACACACACACACACACACACACACACACACACACACACACACACACACCACCCGTCTGATGGAGATAAATATGACACATTGTAATAACAATGAAGTTAACAACAAATGACAAAGACCACAGTACTGTATAACAGTGCTAACCAACCTTTTGTTCCTTAGGACCCCCCCCCCCCCCCTTCTTGCATGTGACTTTTATCAAAATGATCATGACATGTATGAAGTCATCATACATCGCTTTCTAGGCCCACAGTGGCCTAAAAAGTTCCATAAAAGGACACACACACACACACACACACACACACACACACACACACACACACACACACACACACACACACACACACACACACACACACACACACACACACACACACACACACACACACACACACACACACACACTATACAATATCACAATGTGTTGCATCGTAGATCTGCTATTTTCGCTATTCACTACATTTTCACTATTTAGAAAATATATGTGATCTTTTAAGACCTCAGGTTGGGAAAAACATAGCGGCCAATGTGAAACTCCTGACATGTGATGTCACAATAACCGTTCATAAAGTAATAGGTTTGTAGAACACCATGGCGAGGGACCTCTCGTTGAGGACAGTGAGCACTGTGCAGTTTACTTTCCTTGGCTGCTGTGTGCGAATGAACGTTGGAGGAAGAAATGCGGTACAAGCTAGTTGGAACACAGCGAGCACCAGAGGAGTACATTGGGGAGGAGGCCTGAATGGATCGATACATCACAGAACAAAGGGGACCTGTTCTTCAGCAGGGGCCCGAGAACAAGACAGAGCCATTGCTCAACCACTGTCACAGGAGTGTATCACAGGGGTCTCACATGCACCTTTTCAGGGCTTGAGCCCCTTGGTTATAGCACAGAGATAAACACAGACGAGTGGAAGTGTGAATGAATGAACTGGGTAAGAACAAAACTAACTAACAGACAGACCCATGCAGGGATTACAGTAAAATCACGAGTGTGTACGAATGTAACCAAATGTTACCAAATGTAACACTGAGGATTATACCTATACATACCAGTAAGGCAGAGAAAAAAGTCAAACTTTTTATAGTGACTGTTAGCTGATTTGGGGTTTCATCAGATAGCAATAAAATAATGTTTTGACTTTCATTATTATAATTTTTTATATATTTCTGGGTCTTTTTGCCTTTATTGATAGCTGTAGTAGGTAGACAGGAAACGGGGAGAGAGATGGGGGGAAGACACACAGTAAAGTTCTTCGGGATCGGGTCTCGAAGCCACGACACACTGTCATGCTGGATTACCAGCCAAGGTGCCTGGACCGCTAAGCCGGCCCAGGCCGACTTCCATTATTTGTAAATACGAAGCTTGCAAGCTTGCAATGCAAATGTAGGTAGACGTTGTAGTGTTTAAAAGGTTGCAAGCTGAAAACCTTACACAGTATTTGAGGATCATTTTGAGTTTCAAATGTGTAACTCTATGTTATAACAACTAGATAAAGTGCCCCTCGGGGCACAGGTCTCCACCAGGGCAGGTCAGGTTGTGGCCTCTTGGTGGCGCTATAATAGGTCAATGTGAAAAGGGTACCATTTCTTCTTACGCCTTGGATGGCAATTGGATGATTTGAGGCATTTTGTTCCAAAAATGTGTTTTGCAAAAATCCACCTGTTGGTGGCGCTATAACAGGCCAATGTGAAAAGGGTGGGATATATTCCTCAGCCTAGTAGGAAAGTCTGTGAAAGATTTCACGTAAATTGCACGCTGCGTTCATGATTTGAGGCTTTTTGTTCAAAACGGGCCAATCCTGCAAACTTTGAAAGCCAAAAATCATGGGATAAGAATTATAATCAGCACAGGGAACTGGTTAAAGGCAACGAAATGTGTTTCGCTTCCATTCACAGAACGGAGCAGGAATTGTTGGTAGAAAGAAGGTGAGTGGAAATGGTGAAACAAAAACATAAGGATTAATTGGCATATTTGGAGCGCTGAATTTTCTGTTGAAAATGACTTGTAGCCTGTGGACACAGTGTGTAAGTTTTTGTAATAAAAAATTGTCAGTGTCTCGGCAATACAAAACGATTGAGCAGTGGTAGAAGAAGTATACTTAGAACTTTGACTAGTAAAAGTAATACCACAGTGAAGAAATGCATTGCAACTATTAAGTTTGGGTCTAATACATTATATGTGCATTTAAAATGCATTATAATGACTTCTATAGCATTACAACACTTATTATACATGTTTATAATTATGCATAACAACTTATAACAAGGTAGTATTAAATTATTAAAAGTATTAAATGCATTATATAATGCATTATAAGTCTTTATAACTTCAGTTATAAAGTTGGTATGCATAATTATAAACATTTATGAATGTTATGTTACGAATGTTATGAACTTGAAGCCTTATAAGCCTTATATACTTATATATATATATTATATAGCTGTTGCTGCTGCTATGACCAGAATTCCAGAATTCCCCCCTGGAGATCAATAAAGGTTTATCTTCTCTTCTCTTATCTTATCTATATTAGTTCTCTAGGCACAGATGCTGTAACAATGTCAACACGTCACATAAATGTCACTGACAGTATAAGTGTCCTTCACATGCTTGGTAGTTATACATGCCCCCTGTCTCATTCATTTGGCCATCAATGTCTTTTTACGTTACCTGTCATATCCATTATGTAATATTTATTCTTCCCAAGATCCAGCGTCCTCCTCTGGAATTGCAGTTTCTTAGTATAGCAAACAGAAAAGTGCACTAGTCACATCAGTGATAGTGTTAAACCAATTCAATAATTTACATTATTATGCAAAAGAATGCCTCCTGGATTTTAACATCCAGCCTATTACATTTTTATTTTTGGAGTGGTGGAGCTAAACGAAGCTTTAATCAAACCCAAAGATAAATTAAGAGGCAAGCGTTGACTCAGCATTTTGTCGCCCTAGCGATCCATTGACCCTGAGGTTCCAGCGGGGAGAAAATTGAGAAATGCTTGTTTTAATGCCTATCCGATATATACGGCATCCACCTCGAGATGGGGCTGCGCAATCAACCACTAATCCATTAGACAGACGTGTTTTTCAAAGATTGACGCGTTATTGTGCTGCTGTCTGCACTGGCTCACGTTCAAGGTTAACCTTTTAGAGACGCCTGATTGTTGCTAGAAGGTTAAACAACACATTAACATGCATTAAAATATTAAATTATGGCTCCATTTACTATATGAGAGAAAAACAACAACATAAAAAAGGCTTTTAAAATTATGAAGGCAATTGATAAAGTGGGTGGCTCGCAAAGACGTTTACTCTGGGGGGGAAATGGGTTGAGAGAGTGAGATGGCTTTCAAATGGCTCGGCCGGGTGTAGTTCTGGCAGAACGAGGGCTTCCTTTATTGCCAGGTTAATGAACTGATGGTGAGGTCAAGTATTGAAGCATTTGCAATTAAGGTGACTTTTCCCATAAGAGCGAGCCAATATAGGGGATGAAAACAAATTGAAACAGCCACCTCTCTGGCTGACATTTTACTCCCTTTTTTTCTTCTTTTGCTCATATAGTGCAACGCAGCCTTTATGAAAGAGTCAGTGTACAGTGTTACAGACAGCCTGTTTTCCAACAGGAGCAGCCCTCTGTCGGCTACAGTATATTGACAGGGGGGAGGATTCTGAATAAGTGATGCCTCGTTGTCTCCCTGAGTGAAATACAACCTCTACCTTGTTTGAGAAGATAACCAATTAGCCAATCTGAACGTTATAGCATAGCTACAGTGGCAGCGCCCGCTTCTTTCCCCATCTCATCCATTTAAGTAATTGAAGGATTGGAGAAGCCATCCCATTTTAGACCTTTAAAAGAGGGAGCAATCCCATCGCGCTCACGTCTTCACTCCCGCCGGTCCCAACCTGTGCTCGCCTCCCCGTCGCACAACACTTGATTGACAGCTTCCCTTTTTAACGATCCCACAGCCCAGCAAGTTCAATCTGCCTTATGTGATGCGAGTGTCCGGCCCCGGGATGGCGAGGTCTAGATGCCCACAAGCTCAAGAGCAGTAGTGGAGGAGGAGGAGGAGGGAAAAGAGATGTGGGAGGAAGTATGGGGATGGGGGGCTGGGTTATGCTTAATTTATAATCAGTCATACGACGAGTGCTGTCAACTGAAATTAGTGGATCTACAACTCACATCGTGCCGATATATAAGCTCACATCGTGAGCTTATATATCTGCTATTTTCATCGTACGATGAGGTGTAAAATCCGGCTTCAGAGAGCAAGAGAGGATAACAGGCCAAACTAGGTAGGAATGAAAGGAGAGAGGGCGGATAGAAAGGCAGAGAGGAAGAGGGAGAGGACCCTGTCACATGGAATCACCGTCAGAGAGCAGGTGGAGAGAGATAAATGTCAAAGGACTCTTGGCGAAATAAAACAACAACTCTGGCCTGCGCTCACGCACGCACCGGCTTCAGCCGTGCCGAGCGAGGCTCCTCCTGGCCTCCAGTTTATGTAAACACTTCACCACCACCATGCAGCAACCTGAAAAAAAAACCTTGATGTGCTGCGGAGCAATTGCATAAATCATATTACAAACGAGGATCAGCAGCAAGAGACCAAGGGGGGCTGGCCATTACCCATTCGCGTTGATTAATTTTGTTTTCGTCAACCACAATTAATCTTCTTTTGAACATGCGGCACATTTACGTACCCTTTTCCCCACGACATCTAGGCTGCGGCTGGCCAGTGGAATCGCGGTCAAGTGTTCCTCTAATTTCAGAGAAGGACAGACATCTCGAATGTGGCCAATATACTCTTTGCTATCAAGTGCAAGGTTTTTTTTGGACCCTGGAAAAATTATACAAAAAAGAAAAGGAAAAAATAGACAAGAAAGGCTCAAAAAGTTGGTGGAGGGCCCATGTGTGTGTTGAGTGTCACGGCTGCAGTGTGACAGGTCCTCCTGCAGGCCCTATTCTCACACCACCACTCTGTAGGCCTGCTTTTATTAACCCCCTCAAACACACAGAGAGAGAGAGAGAGAGAGAGAGAGAGAGAGAGAGAGAGATACAGACAGACAGACAGAGAGACAGAGAGAGAGAGAGAGAGAGAGAGAGAGGAGTCGGTGGAGCCAAGGAGCTGTTGCTGGCATTTTTCAGGCCTCATTTGCATTAATAAAGAGGCTGTTCCTTGTCGGAATGTGTTTTATCCGGCTCAAAAAAAAAATCCCTGGGCGATCCCTCTCTGCAGAGCAGTGGGAGAATCCGACTGTCAGAGACGACAAGACAAATGAATCCCAGTGTCAGCGCCGAGTGGCTCTGCGTTGACAGATTGAGAAGAACTGTCCCTCGGTCGACAGGCATGCTTCATTTTCAAATTAATAAATCTGAATAAAATATTTTACCCTTCATTATGAGTGCTGCCTGTGTGACAGCTCTGCTGAACAGGGCTAGGGGTGGGGGGGATGAAAACAGCTTGCTCCAAATTCACCTGGGTTTCAGCTGTGTGTTTATAATTTGCCTGTGTGTGTGTGTGTGTGTGTGTGTGTGTGTGTGTGTGTGTGTGTGTGTGTGTGTGTGTGTGTGTGTGTGTGTGTGTGTGTGTGTGTGTGTGTGTGTGTGCGTGCGTACACATGTGCATCATCTATGAAGCGGTGTCTGACTGGTGTACAGTAGGTGTTTGTGACTTCTACACGGCAAGAGAATATGCGCGCAGTCTCTCTTTTTTCCTACTGATCCTCCTCTCAAATCCTGCATGTGCTGAACTCCTCCGTTCTACCAAAGGTAGCAGTGTTGTTTGTGGTGAGGCTGGATAGTTTATTTTCCCCTCACGCCTGCACAGCCATATGGAGCCATGTCAATGACACAAAAAACAACTTCCATATACACATAGGAATTTGCTTACATTTTGTACACTCTGAGAAGCAAATGGATGACATAAGACTGAAAATGGTACTGTGCTTCTTAGTGCTTGGTGCGTATCACTGAGCACATCTAGCATGTCCTCCATGTCCAACACACAGACACATGTTTGTTTACACGGTAAACTCTTCAATTGGTTCAAAACGAAGCAGCCAGGCTCCTAACTGGCACCAAGAAGAGAGACCACATCACTCCCGTCCTGGCCTCCCTCCACTGGTTGCCGGTGTGATTTAGAATTGATTTTAAGACACTTGTATTACTAGGCGCGCCAGATAATGATATCCCAATCACGTTCTTTTGCTCCCGATCCGATCCGATTTTGAGCATCTGCCGATACCGATTTTCCCCGATCCGATATTTATATTTTATAGAACACGTTTATGCCATATCACAATAGTACAATATCCAAAATCACAGACAATTTCCAGTCTAATATCATGATATGGATATAATATTGATACTAGGATGTCCCGGTCACGTTTTTTGGCTCCCGATCCGATTCCGGGACAACCCTATAACGTCAGATCAACAGACCTGGAGCAACTGGAGGTTCCACCGCTTAGGGGAGACCGCACCTTCTCTGTCGCACCCCTAGGCTATGGAACACCATCCCCTACTCTATTAGAACCTCCCCCTCCATTGAAGGTTTTAAATCCAGGCTCAAAACCCTGTTTGATTGTCCGTGTTATTATTTAGTTTGTTTTTAACCCATTATTATGATTATTCCTATGATAACTTCAGTTTGCTCATAAATGTGTTTTACTCTCTGTATTCTGTTGCACACCTATTATCTGTGCTTGTCATGTTGATGAGATGTTCTGTACAGCACTTTGGTACAATGAAAATTGTTTTTAAATGTGCTTCATAAATAAACGTGATTTGATTTGATTTACACAATTCTTCATTTCCAGCTAAAATTAGACTAGATTAATTGGCTTTTTGTTTGTATTAACTGGGGCCAAAAATAAAAGTTATTTGTTTGCTAGTAGCACGTCCTCTAACCATTAGGCACAGTGAATCATGATACTAATATAACAGATCGTATTAATGTCTATGTTTTTGTCATTCTCAAAATAATCAAAACAATCTCCAATGTGATCACGTTTCAGGCGTGTGGTCTATGGAGTCTAAGCTTTTATGAAATAAAAAAAGATTGATTAAAAGTCAAGTGTTAGGCAATGAATCAATAAAGTACTCTCCTGGCAACCTCTTCCACACCACACAGTGTTTTTATCAGTGTGGGTTGAGTGACAGATTGATGGGCCAAAGACATAATTGCCTGAGATGAAAAGGACTAGTCAGAGAAGGGAATGTATAAACGCATGGTGCAGGACTCATAATCCTGCTATATTACCCCTGCAGGGCAGGAGGGAGACATAAGAAGGGGAGGGTTTGGTTTGTAGCCAGTCACAATCACTCTGGATACTGAATTAATATGCAACAACAACAACCAATATGCCCTTTGAGAAAGCCCCGGCATATTGTGTATGACTTTAAGCTTTGGAAGTCGCCCGGAGGAAAATACATTTGAATAATATCAAACATAATATAATGCTCAGAGGAATTATGGAATTGTTATGTTATCATATTCCCTGTTTTATTCCCTTTCCTGCTGCCTAAAATATTTCTAAGTGCATGTTAATGTACAAATGTATGCTGTTAACGGCCAACATTATGCGGTTTAAAATGTTAATTGGGCGCCATCTTGGTTAAAACAACGGAAGCAGCAAGATGCTGTTACATAGTACCGGTAATACTGATACCATATCAACTATTATTATTTTACTGTGTAAATGTTACAAATGCTGCATGTAACATGGAGCAAGGATGGCAGCACAGTGTTATCCAAATGGCACAGGCCTAGTCTGTGCAGGCCTGGACTGGTGTGCTGTGTGCAATATGTTCAGTGATGTGTGCGATGTGTTCAGCGTCAGTGTGTCTCTGACCAGAGACGTTGTTATGTTTCTGTTAAGCAAAAAGTTGCCAGGAAGGAGAATCTGAGATGAGCCCTTTTTGTATTCTCTTTAATCAACTTTTCAAAGACACCGTCTGATCCAGCCAATTAACTTACACCATCTGACATGTGTACAGTGATGACAGGCAGCACAAACTGCTAGGTGCTCCTCTTTGTATAGACCTTTAATATTTTACGAAAATATGTGTGTTTTTGGCAAGGGTGCGGCAACTCATGTCAGTTAAGCTTCTTAGACTTCAGCCTTCTCTGTGAACATAACAAACGGCATCAAAGATGACATCTCATCAGGTAAATCAATAAATAATACAACATGCGCCCTGTTATTTGAACCTTGTGTGACAACATCTGAAGGATGTGTCACACTTTAATTTGGATTCTTATGTCTTCTGTCAAGTTTTATTCACCCATGAAGATCTATCACTTGTTAATCTCATGGAAAAAGTACAAAAAGTATGTTCACTTTTAAATGGAGGTTATATCTGCTATCTAGATAGAAAGATTTAAAAGACCATAGTGATGGACTTGCATGTTTAGCCTAATGACTACAAATATAACCAATTCTCCATGAGGTCAAACAATGTCATGTGACGAGTTGGGAGGGAATTGAGCATCTGTCAGACGTTTGACGCGAAGGGATGTTTGGGATGGGTTGACAAGGAGGTGTCAACAAGCATGTTGACACCATGGCTGTTCGGAGTGTGGCTGTTCGGAACGCAGCTGTTCAGAACACGTGGCTGTTCGGAACGCGTGGCTGTTCGGAATGTGGCTGTTCGGAACCTGTGGCTGTTCGGAACGTGTGGCTGTTTGGAACGCGCGTGCGGCTGTTCGGAACGTGTGGCTGTTCAGAATGTGTGACTGTTCGGAACGTGTGGCTGTTTGGTACGCGCCGCGCGTGTGGCTGTTCGGAACGTGTGGCTGTTCAGAATGTGTGACTGTTCGGAACGTGTGGCTGTTCAGAATGTGTGACTGTTCGGAACGTGTGGCTGTTTGGTACGCGCCGCGCGTGTGGCTGTTCGGAACGTGTGGCTGTTCAGAACGTGTGGCTGTTCGGAAAGTGTGGCTGTTCGGAATGTGTGGCTGTTCGGAACGTGTGGCTGTTCGGAATGTGTGGCTGTTTGGAACGTGTGGCTGTTTGGAACGTGTGGCTGTTTGGAAGGTGTGGCTGTTTGGAACGTGTGGCTGTTCAGAATGTGTGACTGTTCGGAACATGTGGCTGTTCAGAATGTGTGACTGTTCGGAACGTGTGGCTGTTTGGTACGCGCCGCGCGTGTGGCTGTTCGGAACGTGTGGCTGTTCAGAACGTGTGGCTGTTCGGAAAGTGTGGCTGTTCGGAATGTGTGGCTGTTCGGAACGTGTGGCTGTTCAGAATGTGTGACTGTTCGGAACGTGTGGCTGTTTGGTACGCGCCGCACGTGTGGCTGTTCGGAACGTGTGGCTGTTCAGAATGTGTGACTGTTCGGAACGTGTGGCTGTTCAGAATGTGTGACTGTTCGGAACGTGTGGCTGTTTGGTACGCGCCGCGCGTGTGGCTGTTCGGAACGTGTGGCTGTTCAGAACGTGTGGCTGTTCGGAAAGTGTGGCTGTTTGGAACGTGTGGCTGTTCAGAATGTGTGACTGTTCGGAACGTGTGGCTGTTCAGAATGTGTGACTGTTCGGAACGTGTGGCTGTTCGGAACGTGTGGCTGTTCAGAATGTGTGACTGTTCGGAACGTGTGGCTGTTCAGAACGTGTGGCTGTTCGGAACGTGTGGCTGTTCGGAACGTGGCTGTTCGGAACGCGGCTGTTCGGAACGTGGGAATGTTCAGAACGCGGCTGTTCGGAACAAGTGGCTGTTCGAAATGCGGCTGTTCGGAACGTGTGGCTGTTCAGAACGTGGCTGTTCGGAACACGGCTGTTCGGAACAAGTGGCTGTTCGGAACGTGTGTCTGTAAGGAGCGAGTGGATTGCTTGGCCCCCGGAAATGCTGCTTCCAATGTTGTTGAGAACTACGATATGAGTGCTTGCAGTGTCGCCCACGCCCGTCTGATCGACTTACACCTTGGACAGTGTACTCCCTCAGTAATACGCCCACCAAGTGAGTTGATCGGGTGAATGAGATAGGTGATGTGATGGACAGAGACATACAGATATAGAAGCTTCTAGCCCTAGAGGAAAGTCTACTATATAAAGTTCAAGTTGTGGAGGGTAGGCCAATTATGCCCAAATATGGGCTTGCATGAGTGTGGAAGGAGGGAGCTAGGGAGCAGGAGGAAGGTTGTGTGTGACATCAGAACAGAGCTCGATTAATTAGAGATAGAGAGAGACAGAGAGTTAGAGAATGATAGGGAGAGGGACAAATAGATGGGAGAGGGTCATGTATGGACTACGGATGTAGGGAATGAGCGAGAGAGGGGAGAGAGACTATTTCACCCACGTATAACTGTCGGGTACAAAATTCTGAACACGCTGATTGATGCATATCAACAATGTCAGCGCAATAACCCCAGCGATTAAGTTGATAATTTAGTGATGTTATATTTATATATAACATCACTATATATATACTATATATATATATATATATATGTAACTCGAGAACCGTTCGCCCCACCGACTTCAAATTCGATACAAGCGTTCCACCCCACCACAGGGGGTGCAGTGCCTGGTGTCGAGTCGGTCGGACCCACGGCTGTCCAGAACCGCCCCAAAAAGGCCTCTGCCCGGGCTCTGGACAGGGCCCCTGCCCAGGCTCCATATATGGAGACATCACACCACTCCATATTTGGGCATGCCTGACACAGATCTCCATATATAGGAATAATAGGACACAGAGACAGATACAGAAATCTCCATATATGGCCATAAAATGGACACAGACAGATGGGTGGAACGGGTACTCTTACACAGGTACAAAGGGACACAGAAGGGACACATACATAATAACTGGGTGGGGCATTCATTTCCAACTTGCATCGTTCCAAGTAGGCCAGTGCCCAACGGGCACCACTCTAGTATATCAAATTAGCTCAAGGGAGGACTGGCCGGAAGGCACACCTCTGTCACATACATGTCGACTCAGCCATAACCATATAAGGAGTTCCAATGCAGCTATGCCCAAATATGGAGTGTTCTGTCTAACCTCAATGTGTCTCCTGCCATCAGGCACAAACAAATATATGCTCCATATATTGGCACAAAAGGAGGCATGCCCATACATGGGCATATACTGATGACATCAGGGATCTCCATATATGGGCATAAAAGGGACAAGGACTGACAGATCTCCATATAGGGCATATCAGTCAGATCGGTGGTGCGACATAGGTGTGAGTGCAGCGTAGTACATTTGAGTCCATTTTAAGTTAATAATAGCATAGCATGGTTGATAAGTCAGTAAGTTTACAGGTACAGTATGTGGTGTCCTTACCAGCATTACTACAAGCACACATGATTTAGACAGACAGACAGACAGACAGACAGACAGACAGACAGACAGACAGACAGACAGACAGACAGACAGACAGACAGATTAGTTTTGTGCCTGATGATTGGAAATGGCCGGTCCATCAGTGAAAGGAGAGGTAGAGTGAGCGGACAGGGAGTGACAGCGCTGTGTTTGTGATCTCTTTACAGAGGAAGGGGGATTGCTTGGGAGGGGTGCCGGAGAAATGTGCCAGCCCTAATGCCTTATGGCAACTCATGTTCAGCTGATAAGACAATATTTCATGTAGGGTCAGGGCCAATAAGGGGCCTTTTCAACACTGTAGAGATGAATAGGGCCTGACTGGCATGATCAAAATGCAGACTGTGCACACACACGCACGCACGCTCGCACACACGCACGCACGCACGCACGCACGCACACTCGCTCGCACACACGCACGCACACACGCACACACGCACACACACACACACACACACACACACACACACACACACACACACACACACACACACACACACGCACACACACACACACACACAGTGTGTGCGCTGTGAGTCTAATGCATGTGGGCAGGCCTACACAACTCTGCTCAGTCATAATACAAGTGAGGGATCTGAAACTGATTGAGAGGTGACTCCAGAAAGGTTGTAATCCAGGCATCATACTGTATGTATGCTGATGCTAAATAACTGACAAGGCAACTTGATATATACCAGCTGTTATTATAATTTCTAAAGTTACAAATGAGGAGTTGCAGGCAGATGCCAGTAGAGTACACAGTACACACACAGTATCTCGGTGTAAATCTACTATTTTCTCTGAATGTTCGCCCTATAATAGTGATGCTATAGGGTTCATGTGGTTAAGTATAATTATGCTCAACATTGCATTGTACGTGATCGTATCTTGTGTATACACTAGGTCCCTTGCGGCTTCTGTGTATGGAGAAATGGCATGCAGGGCCAAGGAAGGGTTAAACCTATAAAGAGATATACTTCAGCCCTGACCCCTGGCTCTCCGAGGTATCTCCCCTGTGCAGGATTCTTATTCAACTTCAAACTGACAGTGTTTTTAATCTTTTCTTTGCCTCTCTCCTGGAGATTGGGGAAACAAAAATCAATACTGTGTGGCAGGCGATGTAGAAGCGGGGTGAATTACAAGGCCTGGGCCAGCGCTGGCCGGCTCGGCAGCCTTGAGCAGGGAACCATGGGAGTATCATCAGAGCCCAGGGAGGGGGATGGGGGGCGGGTGTGGGGGGGTCACAGGTTCAAGCCAGGACCAACAGACAGAAAAGTCAGGTATTTACTGCCAGGGCAACAAAATGAGAAATAACTCCCACGCAGCGCCGGGGGGTGTGTGGGGGCACAGGGGTTGTGGGGCTCGGGGATTTTGAGGGTAGATTGACAGGGTTTGGGGAGGGGGCTAGAGAATCCCCTCAAATCTCCTTCACTCTCTCTCTGAGAATAGTTTTAGCCTCTGTGCTGATACTATACCCACAGCAAACCACACATCCAAACACCCACCCACCCACCCCACACACTTCCCCAAGTCCTCCTTCTGCTGACTCCCCTTTCGGATGATATATCGGGCCGGGGGCCGGCGATCATGCCCGCGCTACAAATCTGAGCCATGGAACATATCGACACCCCAGCCTGTCATTATCCGTTAATCACCCCGCTGACGGTACGTTTCAATCCGAGCGCCCTGGCAGCCCACCAAGTTACATAAATGACCTCCGATAAATCCACTGGATGGAAGAGCACACACACACACACACACACACACACACACACACACACACACACACACACACACACACACACACACACACACACACACACACACACACACACACACACACACACACACACACACACACACACACACACACACACACACACACACACACACACACACACACACACACACACACACACAGGGGCCAAATCCACTTCCATCTCACACTAAACCCAAAACACATCAAAAAGTTGCGCAAGGGATGTCAAAAAGTGTTATAAAATTCCGTACAAGTGGTTCCCATTTACTGGGAGGTATGCAGCATAAGTGAAGTACTACAGTATACACAACGCTGACTATAAAGTGAGTTGGAGGAGTGTGGTTACTACATTTAATTTAACAAACCCCTACGGAAAGAAGAAACAGGTGCAAGGCTAAGGTTCTCAAAGCATATCAACATGCAGTGCTATGAAATGATGGTCAACACTTAACGTGAGTCTAATGTTCTGGAGAATGGTGCGACAGAGAGAGGAAATTAACAAAAACGGCATTCCCAAAACTGTCAAATAGAGTCAACTTTTAATTAACCACTTATGCTCTTTTCAAAACTTTTCAAAACTTAAAAAACAAGCTCACAACACAACTCGATGCTGCTATTTTTCTTTTCTTTC
The DNA here is from genome assembly GCF_951216825.1 of Electrona antarctica. Classification (NCBI taxonomy): domain Eukaryota; kingdom Metazoa; phylum Chordata; class Actinopteri; order Myctophiformes; family Myctophidae; genus Electrona; species Electrona antarctica. The sequence continues at coordinate 32,641,639 of NC_136812.1, forward strand.
TTTTTTGACTTTCTTTTGAATCCCTGGAAATCTTTTGAAAGTGTTTGCCTATAATGACATGGCCCGGATGCCGGATCCCAGATGGTGAAAGAGGTTCTAATAAAAAAAACTATTTGACATCCCATCTGATCATCACCACAACATTGTTGCATACCTTTTCCAATGTCTTCCTCATATTTTATATATGTTATATTATGTTATAGAGCACCGAAGTCTAATGTAATTTACGCATCCTACCTGGGTCACATTGTTTTTTCCCCATTCAGGATTCCCATAGACTTATCATGTCAAATAAGAACTGAGTTTAAAAACTAAACAAATGATCCTGGCGGTTGACTCATAAAGATATGAAGCAGATCCAGACATCAGTCATATCAAAACTAACTTTCTCCTTACTGGCCTACCGGCATGTGCACATAAGCCTCTCCAATTGATCCAAAATGCCGCAGCACGCTTGGTCTTCAATCAGACAAAATTCTCACGTCTCCCCCCTTCTCCGCTCCCTCCATTGGCGCCCGCACAGAGTACAAAACTGATGCTGGCCTTAAAAGCAACCAAAGTAATGGCACCCCCATATCTTCAAAGTCTGATCAGACCCTACAACCCGCTCAGATCAGCCAACACAGGGAGGCTGGCAGAACATTCAGTAAAACAGCCGGGACAACGCTCCACACGTCCCAGACTTCCGCCGTAGTCTGAAAACTCACCTCTTGATTGTTTGACTGAGTAGAATGGTATAGGTCAATACAAAAACTGCTACGAGGATGAAACAAAAAAAGCACTAAGACTTGTTTACATCAGGGCCCATCAGGGTCCTCCATTTTCAATTATTCAGAACATTTAAAGACGTACAAATATACACTTCTATGAAGAAAAGGAAATCATCATATGTACAGTTAAAGAAAGTAAAAAAAGGGATAAACATGTACAGTATGGAAAAAAGGGGGGGACTATGACTTTGTTCTTCTGACTCCATCTTAGCCCGCAGCACCTGCCGTATTACTTACACTATAGCCTCTACAACATTACAGGTGTATGCAAAGGCTAAACGTATGTAATTTAGATAGCATTTTATGTAGACACTCATAACTTTACTGTACAGATTTTCTACTGTTAGACAGATGCTATGTTCTTAGCTTTCTTATGATTATTATTATTATTTTTTTGTTAAGATTTGTTTTTGGCTTTTCTGCCTTTATTGATAGAATCAAGTGAAGATAAGACAGGAAAGAGGGAGAGAGAGAATGGGAGAAACACGCAGCAAAGGTCGTCATGAACGGGCCTCGAACACACGACACGCTGTCAGGCCAAAGCCTATATGTGGCATGCGCCTGGACCACTTGACCAGCGGGTGCCCCTTCCTTATGATTCTTGATGACTATGTTTTATGTAATTGATGTATACCATGTGTTGTTCTTGCTTACTGTAAGTCGCACTGAATTGCCTAAATTGTATTCTAAAATGCCTAAATTGTAAATTGAAGCATCAACTGATGGCGAGAAAACGCTAAATGTTATAGCCGCCGAATTAGTTACATTTTCAGAAATAGACTAAATCCAATATGAGTGACTGACGATCAGAAACGATACAGAGCCATCTCCCTGACAATATTGCCGTGACAGTTTTTGTATTTTTGGACCTTCTTATATGAGACGATTCTAAGATGACCCAATGTTATTCTCCATACTTCCACAACCCAGGGGATGAATGAGGACTTCGGTACTCTATTATGGAGTAGCCAACAGAAATTAGAGCTTCTGTGAATGCACCAGCTGCTGAATAAACGGCCTGATACTAACTCATATGATCCAGCTCGCCTGTCTTAGAAAATAGTTTCAATAAATGGCTGCCAACCTAAATCACTTTACATGTTGATTTGTCGAAACGCAGAGCTGTTGTACACTCTCTAAATCAAAACAGAAACTCTTCACAGTTGTCACTTTGTTTCCTGCGACTGTTCAGATCGGATCAGTGTGCACTTGTGCATGCTGTCTCCTTGTAGAGGACAGACTAAAGAATTGGTTGGAAGGTTCAGTATACAATAGCCTACTATCATGATGACAAACATTTATAATCGCTTGTATCATGACACTAACAAATATATAACGGCTATAAAAAATGTAGGCATTTCCTATGAATATACTGTGTGGGGAAATTCCGTCAGTGAGATTGGTAAACACCACTGGCATCTTATTTTACCATGTACTGTACAGTAGTCTACCAAACAGCTATTCGAGATTCGTACAGATCCTATTAAAATTAGCTTACCAGTGGCAGTAATTAGATGTGAGGTCTTCAAACTATGAGGCCTTCCCTTGAGGGGCACCAGCAAATTCCAACAGAGGCACATACGTAGATGACTTGATAATTACTTTACTTACCAAGGAAATTCCACTTCCATCAATTTGCATTAATAGAGTATACTTTTGGTTTCCCGATGTGGTACAGTCCTTGAAAAATGGTTTATGGATGGTTTCTAAAGCATCCAGGAATGGGACAGTCCAATAAGATTGTTAGACTTTTACAGAATTCCCCATCGCACATCCCCCATTACTGCTAAGAGGTTTTTAAAAAGGGTTAGAGTGTGTGTCTTACCTCAAGTCACCAGTGTACCTTATGTTTCTTTTAAAACACACTATTATCTTATCTTGTTGTATAGTATTGCTGTTGCTTCTTGTGGAAAATACCACACATATAATGTGCAAGAACTCATTTGGACAGTCTGCCTCAGTAAAGGGTCAAGACTCTGGAACTCTTTGCCCACTGATCTAAAACTGACTGATGGCAATGCTTTTAATAAACAGAGGACGACTCAAATTATGGTTAAAATCAAAACATGAATATATTGACTTGCTTATTGCTATGATTATGTTGCCTTTGCTCTTACTATAGTTTACTGAGTATGATTCTGAATTATAGTGTTTTTTAATTTTATTCCCTGTATTTAATTGGTTATTAGATTATAGTTTTATTCTGTTTTAAAAAAACGGCTCCTGTGTGGACATGTATTAAAAATCACACCCATGTGAAGTAAGTGGTGCAACTCCGTGCAGGGGTCCCCGGGGGGTCCCCGGAACTCCCAGACCCGCAGGAACACGGCCAGGGTGCCACCCGGTTCCGGCGAGCCGCCCGCGTCCGAAACGGTTGAGAAATGACAGAGTTACTGTGTGGGGGTCCCAGGGGGGTCCCCGGATCATCCAGACCCCCAGGAACGCACGCAGGGGACCTTCAGGGTGATTAACCACCTCAGCTTCGGTATCTACCGACAATGACCACCTAGCCAGATATTATCCCTTACATATCGTAGAGTAGAGTAGAGTAGAGTAGTATAGTATTCTTTGAGACACACATTCCTTTGCGGGGTGAAAACAACACAGCTTACCATTGGAATTGCATTACGGAACTTACACATTGTTACAGAAAAACAGAAAATTTTTTTTTTCTAAAAAAAAAAAAAAGAAATGTTTTTTTTTCTCCCCGTCATAGCGCAACATACAGTATAGCAACATACAGATCTTATGAAAAATGACAACGGGACGGCCAAATATTCTAAACTTTCCACGATTCTGCCAATATCATCCTATTCTTTGAGACAAACATCCAAGTTTGTGCGGTTTCAAGGGAATCAATTGACGTTGATCCCCTTCCCCTATTCGCTTACAGTACATGTGGAAAGCCGGGCTTTTGGTATGGTATGGTGCGGTACTGTACGGTCTGGTATAGTATAGTATAGTATTATATACCTGTAGTATAGTGAGATGTAGACATAATGGAACTAGTCCCACAGGATGAAACATGATTACCACAAAACCTGACTTGGTAGCTTGAACTTTCTCTTTCGGTATCTGAATTTTCCCCATGTGGCATAAATCCCCAAATTTCCATCACACTCAAACAAAAGGCACACATCGCATTTGATATGGAACAGTTTAAAATATAATATTTCTTCCTCCACCAAAAATAATGCTTGATTAATTTGTGTTTGAGACTCCGGGCCTAAGCACTTTGATCAATATGTGTGCAACCACCTGCCAATACCAGGCTGACTGAGTAATTAGCCAATGTGCTCCAGCGATCGTTGGCAGGCCTGACCGGGGGAATGAAGTCGTACAGGCTAAAAGCTGCCAGGAAAAAAAAGTCAGTGCCTATGGACTGATAGATCTGCCACAACATTGAGGCAATGGAGTCAGATTCGGAAGCTATTTCATACTGTCGTACGATGGTATCTAAAAGCTCACATCACAAAGCATTGTTATCATATAGATCTGTTTTCGTTATTTTTTTTAAATGTTTGCAACAGCAGTGCCCCACAAATCATATGTGTCCATATACAGTATATTAACACAAGTAGATCTAGACCCCTTTTATTTTCAAGAATTTTAATTCCAACCAAAGACTAGTAGTGAGCTATAAATATCTATGCCCGTCTGATTGCCGCAGGAGGATCAAACACAGACAAACAATGCTCTTTCTAAACAGTTTGTTCTGACAGAACCATGACAGGAATTACTGACAGCTCCGGATACACAGGAACATCCGAAGATCAGACAAGGTTTTATTGCATCAGAAATGTATTCTAAAAATGATACATCAATCAGCGGTGTATTAAAAGCGTTCAAGCTCTTTAGATTAAAGAAGTTTTGATTTCCCTGACAACGGAGCCTAATTAAACAAAACACATCTCTGTTTGCCTGACTGAAATAACTCAATTATAGAAACTCCAAACATCTGGCCAAGGATGAGCTGAATTGATTAAGACCAAGTTTACTGCAATGATTAAATTACACAGTAATCATTGTGGAGGCAGCAAGGTCTCTGTTGTAAGTGTATCGAAGTCAAAAGGTGTGAAAACAAATCCAATCAGTGCAGCAGCTGCACCCACACACTTCATGGTTCTCATACAGTATCGTTATCTACAGTATGTACAGAAAAAATGTTCTTGTCATATCATGATGTGACAAGATCTATTTTACTTAGCTTGTTCTTTCATGAATAATGGCTAAATAATGAATTGTATTGCTTTTATTTTGACAGTGGCAAATTATACGGAGCTGTCGTCCATGGCGGCTTATTAGTTTGTACGCTATTTAGATAAATGCTGATTATGAGAAAATTACAGTTGGGTCTGTGCTTACACCCTGCATGCCATGAATGCTAATAATTGCAGCCATCCTAGCATTATATAATGAGACCAGAGCGTTTGAGTTTTCCTTCGGCCAATGTATGTAGTGCCACCGGCCCATTACCCTTATAGTCCGGGAGCCGGGGGGAAGGGGGGGGGGGGGGGGGGGGGTGAACGTGGTCAGATAACGTTTTTTTCTCAACTGATTCTTGTAGTTTGGGGTCACATCTTAAGAATTCAAGAGGCTGCCCAGTGATATCCCTTGGGCATTTTTTATTATTAACCCCTTAATGCCCGAAACAAACAAATCCCAGAAAATAAAGCTTTATGTAATATTGAATGCAAAATACTTGGTCAAAATGCATCAGATTTGCTTTCTACAATGTTTATGAATGTGGATATGCACAAGCTACTTTATTTCATGATTAATGCATTATTACTTAATGCATATTAACCCCTTCGTGCCTGAAAAGCCCCCAATCCCATGAAAATCTAATAATGCAGATTTGTAGACTTGCATATGTTGAGCAATTTTCATCCATCCATCCAACCATCTTCAACCGCTTATCCGTAGTCGGGTCACAGGGCAACAGCTCAACCAGAGTGCTCCAGACTTCCCTCTCCAGAGAAACATTAGTGACTTCCTCCTGGGGGATTCTGAGACGTTCCAAGGCCAGTGAGTCTATGTGTTTCCTCCAACTGCGCCTTGGTCTGCCCCGGGGTCTCCTCCCAGTGGGATGTGCGTCGAGGACCTCCCTAGGGAGACGCCCAAGAGGCATGCCCGAACCACCTAAGCTGGCTCCTTTCCAGGCGACGGAGCAGCGGTTCTACTCCGAGTCTCTCGTGTGACTGAACCTCTCACCCTATCTCTAAGGGAGATGCCAGCATAATTAGATTTTATTACCATAATCACCTATATGGACAATATTTCAGCAATAGTCTCGAGCCTTACCGATATTTCCACGGCAATCAATAAGACAGGGTGCAATGGCTTTTTGGGGCATTTTACTCTGAAACGGATGGGAATCAAACAGGTGTATGAAAACAGCTGTATGAAAACAAGATTCATTTTTATTCATGCTGGCCTCGATGTGTCATCACGCATCACGTTTTCGTTCAAAGGAAGTAATTAAAATTGTCTTTTTTATGGACTTTTGATATAAAAATACACACATTTTCCCATTGTGTCTTTAAGGACCGTACCTTTTTCCCTCTAACTGCTCCCCCGTGGAGGATCTGAATTCTGAACACCTGGACAGCAATAAGCTGAGTGACGCTGAATAGGTTTATTGTAATTATGTATCCATTTTTTAACCCATGACAGCGGGATTGAGTCATTATACAACAGGTCGTTTCAGGGAAGCAATCTGATTGGTTGAAGTAGGCGTCTAGCTGTGCTTCAAACGAGCGTGATGGAACACCTATTCAAAATATAAAAGGCACATTTACCATTTAAATGGCTTGGTTGAATGCTTCTGAAAATTCTTCTGATTGTGATTCTGCTTGGTCAATTATGTTATTTCAGTATAATTGACAGCTTAATAAGCTGTGCTGCTGGTTGTGTGCTGTATCCAACATTGCAGCCTTGTCAAGGTTCATTTCTCAACAATGTCCCTCTAATCTCTCTAACCGACCCAGTGTGGGGTTGAAGTTGAGGTGGAGGGAGAGAGAGAAGAATACTCTTTCATAAAACTGAAATAATCAATGGCCCCTGGAGGCTTCATTTGTCACATACAAACGTTTCCCTACTGGGTAAAATTAAAAATGGTGAGAGATCTAAAGAACAGAGGTCATAGGTCACATACCACATTGTTCCTCATAAGGAGATGCATATGTGCAATGCATTTTCCTGGCTGTAGTAGGTCAAACAGGGCATGAGTTATAGGCTACCTACCTGTTCAAAGTTTACATTAAGTTATCATTTTTCAATAGCGCCGCCCTTTGACGAATGACTGTGAATTACATTTCTTGACCGTTTTCCATGACCCTCAGTTATTATTATTATTATTATTAATATTATTAATATTATTATTATTGTTATTGACCGGTTCGCAGCCGAGTGTACGGCGGCTAGGATGAGGATCAGTGTAAGTATCTTGGGGTCTTGTTCACGAGTGAGGGGAGGACAGAGAAGTAGATCAGGCGGAGAATCAACGCGGCAGGGGCGGTATTGCAGTCGCTGTACCGCACTGTTGTGACAAAAAGAGGGTTGAGCCAGAAGGAAAGCTCTCTGTCTACCGAGCAATGTTCGTTCCTACTCTCACCTATGGTCAGTGTGGGTCATGACCGAAAGAATAAGGTCGCGAATACAAGCGGCCGGAATGAGTTTTCTTCGACGGGTGGCTGGCATCTCCCTTAGAGATAGGGTGAGAAGTTCACGCAAGAGAGACTCGGAGTAGAGTCGCTGCTTCTTCGCCTGGAAAGGAGCCAGCTTAGGTGGTTCGGGCATCTGGTTAGGATGCCTCTCGGGCGTCTCCCTAGGGAGGTCCTCGAGGCACGTCCCACTGAGAGGAGGCCCCGGGGCAGACCAAGGCGCAGTTGGAGGAAATACATCAACTCACTGGCCTTGGAACATCTCAGGTAACCACTCCCCATGAAATAGTATTTCCATTCATGCGAGTGAAGTCTGGACTCTGGTTACGGGACTACAGCGTTGACAGACAACCTCTTCAGCCAATCAGCATAACAAAAAAAGCTGACTTCCAGCTAAAAGTGAACCTACTGTAGGCCTATACAGTATATAACAACATCATCAAGGCATGCATGAATTGTGGTTATAATCTGTAGCCTACAGCAATGAATTGATAATATTCATAGCTGTAATGATTTAATAATTATTTAAAAATGCAACTTTATTCAGCTGACTATGTTTATTAATTTTGGTGGAATAATATTTGTGTTCTATAGACCTGTATTATTTAACAGGGTTAAAGTATTCTGTCAATTCAAAACATTGAACATGACCACATGTATGAATGTATGTATGCCACATGTAGGCCTATGTAAATTCATGTATGTATGAAAATATCAAAGATTTGATGGTTTGATCTTTGCATGAAATCTCACAACCCTATTTGTGTGGGAAATTGTCTGTGGATGTTTGGTGCAAGATTCTCAAGATAGATGGCCTGTAAAGGTGAATATGCAACCACCTGAAAAGAAATATGCTACAGTTTCACTAATACAGCTTGTAGAAAGCAGATTCGATACATTGGACTTGATTATTGTGCATAACAAAATCTCAAACAATATATTTTATGGGATTTTGGGGTTTTCGGGCATGAAGAGGTTAATATACATGATCTAATTAATAATGCATTATTTTTGCATGAAATACCATACCATGGGTGGATTTTTAGTGTTTCGGGCATTAAGGGGTTAGAAACAAAAAATGCTCAAGGGATATTACTGGGCACCCTCTTGAATTCTTAAGAGGTGACCCCAAGCTACAAGAATCAGTTGAGAAAAAAACTTTATCTGGCGAAACCACGTTCAGCCAAAAAACAACCTTCGGCTCCTGGACTATTACTAGGACAGGGCAGAACAGAATCTCCTATGGCCTTTAATTTCAGAAATACTGAAGAAAAGAAAAGGTCTAATTGAAACTTTCTCTCGACGTATTGCTGCTTGATTTGACACTGGACTTTCCCATTGTCACAAAATCAATAGAGGCAAGACAGGCAGGGACTAACTGGAAAAGGCTTTTGGCTTTTCATGCGACACGCAGTCGGGTGAAAGCGCCAGGGTTAAGTGGCGTGTTTCTGATGCTGAGTGGGTCTGGGACACCCTACAATCTCACCAGCCTGCAAGAACTCTCTGGCGTAATGGCAGGGCAAATCACTCGGGGAGGTGCACGGAGAGGGGGGCCAACTCTGCAATGAGTGAGCAAGCGAGTAAGTGAGTGAGTGAGTGAGTGAGTGAGTGAGTGAGTGAGTGAGTGAGTGAGTGTGTGGTGCATACATATGCGGTTGTACCGTTGTATTAGTGTGTAACGTGATCCTAATTTTTCCAAATGTTTCATTATGATCAAAACACAAAGAGACGTACAATAGCAATAAATCACAAATGCCACATATTTTCACAATGAACCACTTAAGCCCTATATCCTATACTTAGCCATACTTAGCCAAAATAGCAAAAATAGAAAATGACATGCTCACAACAACACAATGACACACGTTGTGAGCTTGTAGATTGGATATGTTCACTAAATGTAGAAAACATTTACAATTTTTGGAAATGTCATGTCATTACGGATGTGAGCCTGTTTCTAAGAGAAAATAAGGACTAGTCAAAGAGGTTGAACTACACAGTTACGAACACAAATTCTTCTAGTGAGGGCTTGGGAAGCCCCAGTTAATGCACTTAGGCAAAAAGTGGAGGCTAAACCCATTTGGGTAAGTAGGGAGCAATTACACGTGAGGATGATTTAAGCGAATGCTTCCACTATGGTGTGGAGCCAGGACCTCTACAGATGAAATGAAAATGGCCCCAATAATGGCAGAGGCGACTGCACAGCCACTCTGGATGGACTGACTATTACGGCACGTCAACACAGGAAAGAAAAAGAGAAAAACTATGAGGACGGCAATTAGGGGACATGATAGAAAATGTATGGGGGGGCATCTGAGCTACGGGAAGCATTACGGGCAAAGGACTTGGGAACAGCGGTTAATGCAGTGATTTATAGGATTTTTGATCATAGACTTGTACATTATACATTTTCTGACAGTAGTAATAGCCATAATGAGGTCACCAACTGCACAGTGTCATCTCAGCACTTTGGAGGGTTTGCGCGCAACTATTGAGAGTGGCTGCCCCGTCCGTCCAGTATTGTGAATCATTAGACAACGGCATCAGTCACCAAACATTACCTTAATGCAAATGTCAGCCTGGCACTGGGCACATCACAGTCCTGTGAAGGCTCATCCTTCTACAATGCTGGAATGAGAGTGTAGCAGGGCTGCCAGTGATCTGCTACAGGAATAACATTATGCTAGATCTACAGGCCAGGGTGAATACCGCACAGATATTAGCACTAATATGCACAATCATGATCATCATGATCATCATCATCATCGTCTTTATGGCTTGCATCATCATCCTCCCCTGCACCACCATCGTTGCCTGATCATTATGTAAATACACTCTTTGCATTTTGCGGCTGAAAATTCTGGACTCTTCCACGGGCACAGCAGGCACCATCTTGCATTCTGCATGTGCATATTTCAGTGTTTATCTTTTTTCTTTTTTTCTCTCTGTCGGCAATTAACACAGGATTAATTGGCATCTTTATCTCATTAGAGCCAATCTGATCAGAGTATGATGAGATTTCTGGGTGCTCCCATTTGTTTAAGCCGATTGTGGTAATTGCTGTCATTATTATGGGCTCTTTAGCGTCATCCATGGGGCCTCCTCTCCCTGCCTGGACCCCATAAAGCCCAGCCATGTGTCACAGCTCAGTTTAGTTAACCCCTGGAATGAGCCCAGTGGTGCCGGCATGTGCTTAACGGCCGAACGGTGATTAGCTCTCACACGTCAGCCTATTAACACCCCTCTCCCCGAAACTGCCTTTGTGTTCTGCTAATTACAAGCCCACCTTCCCAAATAAAAACTTAACAGGTCCCCTACTGTATGTGGGGATGGCGGGGTGGGGGGAAACACAGTCAAAACCACAGCGCAGAATGGGACAAGTCAGCGATGGGTTCTTTTACAAAGCCCCGGGGACTCATCTGTCAATCCGGCAATGATGTAGTTCTCGACTGTGGCACGTACATGCCGTAAAAAGGATAGATGTCTCTTTATAGACAATGAAGGAAAATTACGGTTATTTCACACACTGATACTAAGGCTTTCAGTAGGGGGTTATATCCAACTGGCTCCAAACACTTTTCCCATAACATATTACTACTCCTTTACTGTATATTTTACAGTATCCACATTATAGTAAATAAGGCAGATCTAAAGCATGCAGTATTTCTGAGGGAGGGAGCTATCACTTCAACAGGATCTACAACCCACAAGAGAGGATGGGAGAGAGTGATATGGAGATATGTGCAATAGAAACAGAGAACCATTGATCCCACAGTGCACAAACTTTACTCTAGCTGGTAAGTTCTCTAAAGGGGGCAATCAAGTTTTATGTGCTCGTAACTATTTCACCCTCTCTCTAAATGTTAACAACTGAACACTCACACTATATGGCCCGTCCCCTTTGTTGCTCTGCTGTGGCCATGAGCCCCATCTCCATGGATTTGTTGCTCTGCTGTGGCCATGAGCCCCATCTCCATGGATTGTTGCTCTGCTGTGGTGATGAGTCCCATCTCCATGGATCTGCTGTGGCGATGAGCCCCATCTCCATGGATCTGCTGTGGCGATGAGCCCCATCTCCATGGATTGTTGCTCTGCTGTGGCGATGAGCCCCATCTCCATGGATTTGTTGCTCTGCTGTGGCGATGAGCCCCATCTCCATGGATTGTTGCTCTGCTGTGGCGCTGAGCCCCATCTCCATGGATTGTTGCTCTGCTGTGGCGATGAGCCCCATCTCTATGGATTGTTGCTCTGCTGTGGCGATGAGCCCCATCTCTATGGATTGTTGCTCTGCTGTGGCGATGAGCCCCATCTCCATGGATTGTTGCTCTGCTGTGCCGATGAGCCCCATCTCCATGGATTGTTGCTCTGCTGTGGCGATGAGCCCCATCTCCATGGATTGTTGCTCTGCTGTGGCGATGAGCCCCATCTCCATGGATTGTTGCTCTGCTGTGGCGATGAGCCCCGTCTCCATGGATTGTTGCTCTGCTGTGGCGATGAGCCCCATCTCCATGGATTGTTGCTCTGCTGTGGCGATGAGCCCCCCTCCATGGATTGTTGCTCTGCTGTGGCGATGAGCCCCATCTCCATGGATTGTTGCTCTGCTGTGGCGATGAGCCCCCTCTCCATGGATTTGCAATGTAATAACAACGTAATCCTCTGACATACTGAGTGGCTTCTCAGGTTTCATACCGTGACTTAAAACAAATGCATGGTGCCAACTGCCAATACATTATTGTCACAAGTCAATCGGGTCCTGCGGTGCCTCTAAAAACATATGGGAAATCTGTCCATATCCCACCCATTGGAACAAGGGAGAGGTGTCGATAATAAGACATTCAGGGGTGCCCTGACATGCCACCTCCACTGTTGACCCAATAACTTTGTAGAGTAAAACAAAATGTGCTGCGGAAGTCTGAGGCCACATTTCATGCCAAATCCATCATTGCAGTTCCATACAGTTCCATTATAATTAATAATATATTCATTATTATTATATATATTAATATGTATATATATTAATTATTAATAATAATTATTATTAAGAGCGTCTGCATACGCGCACTTAAAATAGGACTGGATCTGTAAGTGGTAAGTGCACGTGTGCGAATTTGTCCGTATATGCGTAAACGCATGCTGAAAAGCCTGGTAAGTGCACGTATGCGGGGCTCGTGTGTGCGCGCAAACGCACGATGAAAAGCCTGGTGTAGCTCGGCCGTCAATTATAAATTGCATACAATTTAGCAAAGTTTGTTGCTTTGGAATGGAAGGACACAGACATAACCAATGGATGGTTCAGTTTGAAAGCAACAATTGAGCAAGAAAAAGAAAGAAGCAGGCTGCAGTGAAATTGTTACAGAAAAGTCTCTCATTGAATGTGAGCATGAAATCTCACAGGGCACTGAATCAGCCATGAAATAAAAATCACACCCGTGTGAACTGAGTGGTGCAAGGTCTTATATAGTCTGATCAGCTATGTCAGTGACGTCACACACTAACCATAGTAACCATGCTCACCTGTGCACGGACACATACGTACACAGGTACACAAACATACAGACAAAGCTGGTTGTTGGAGTGGTTTGCACCACTCAAAAAAAAATATATATATATATATATATTATTATTATTAAGAATTAACATCCCATCCAGTGAAATTCACTTCGAATGCCCATGCTGAGGCATCCGTGCAAGGCTGAGGCTCACCAATATGAAAACGAATGTTCTGAATTTGAGGACAGTTTTTTAACGGCAGTGTGAGACGACAAGTGAAAACTACACCAAGCTTTGAGACACGGGGAAACAGGCTCCTCTCGGATGTGTCACAAAAGAGCACCCAGATTGTCAAAGAATTAGACAACCATGCGCTCCATCAGAGCGCTGACAGTCAGTACGCTGGTGTGACAGCAGTAGGCACCAGTTGTACCCAATCACCTATGCCTTGGAGTACAAACAAAGCTTTGATTCCCCACCAATTCACCAAGAGTATACCTACCCTATACCGCATACCCTTATCCCCCCCTCACACAATCCAACAAGGCGTGTAGCCCATCTGTACCTGCGGGAAGCTTCTCTCTTCTTCATCAAAAGAGCAACAAGAAGATCAACATTACAACATCTGAAAGATTCCTCTCCAAGACCTAGGAGAGCATGTCAGAGGCACACAGGTGCAGACTGACACAGAAAAGACAGTAAGTAAAGAACTACTGTAACTGCAGTAATATCCAGAGTGTTAACCCATAATAACTCTGAGCATACAAAATGGATTTGTACACTCAAAAGTTACAAATGCATGAACACTGATATTTCCTTTACTGAGAAAGGGTTATTGAAGTTGTGGTGGGGACAAATCTTTTTTTTCACTTTTGTTTTTCAAATGTAATAATCTGATGAGGATCAAAATAGCTGCACATTCATTTTCCAGTTAAAGGCAGGTGATGAACGTTAAACTACATAACTTGGAGACAAATGAAAAGTTTGCACACTGTAGCTCCCTTTTATTTTTGGGAGTGGGCTGAGCGACGTTTCGAGCACACTGCTCTTCTTCAGACTGAACTAGATAAGTTAACCAACACAGTGTAATGTACAAAATGTTACTTTGAAAATGTATGTAACTATGTACTATGTAAATCATGAATATTTTATCAGTATATCAAAATAGATATTCATGTAATTAGACCGGTGCCCGGCTGTAGAGCACCGAGTCGGGAATGATGGAAGTTGAAGATCCATGCCCCACCCGGCTATGCAATACCCGTTGTACCCGTGTGTGTCAGAGTACCCGTTCCACCCCTTTTATGCCCTTTATGCCCATATATAGAGATTTCTGTAACTGTCTCTCTGTGTACCTTTATTCCTAAATATGGAGTTACAGTATGTGTCAGAACAAGCCAGCTCCATATATAGAGTATATGGAGTGTGGGCAGAGGCCTTTTGTGGCGGTTCTGGACAACCGTGGGTCCGACCGACTCGACACCAGGCACTGCATTCTCTGCGTGGGTGTAGAACGCGTGAGTCGAATTTAAGAGTTACGTGGATTACAGACATACGTACAGACAGAGACATGGTGCATTTATATACCGTATATAAGATATATAGATATATAGATAGATAGATAGATAGATAGATAGATAGATAGATAGATAGATAGATAGATAGATAGATAGATAGATAGATAGATAGATAGATAGATAGATAGATAGATAGATAGATAGATAGATAGATAGATAGGCTGAGCAGCAGATTTGAACTGGAAACACATGCAAAGGTGTCATGTGTTTCCAGTTCAATTCAGCTGCTGAGCAAATCAGACGAAGCTATAGGAAGATGAACTGGAACAGGAAATACATAGTATGTATGCCACCTGGAACTACAGTTATGCACAGAGCCTATAGGGGATGTTTTTCATTTCATGCTGCTGTCAGGTACTTAATACACATACTGTACAATTTCAGGCCTTCATGTATTCATAAAGTGACTTTCATGCTGTTAATCATTATGTCATCATACACTGTACTGAATTGTGTTTTGACAGACATTTTGTGCCACACAATAAAACATTGGACACACACACACACACACACACACACACACACACACACACACACACACACACACACACACACACACACACACACACACACACACACACACACACACACACACACACACACCATCTGTCCATGACGAATACACATTATTTGACTTATTTATACTTGAGACAGCAGCAGTACAGTTACTGTATAACTCATAATACAGCCAGCATCATCGTCAATAAGCTTGGTGGATGGATGGCTGCAGGGTTCAATTACAGCATTGGTACTGTGAGGCACAAACACTGGCAGGCCAGTGTCTCTGATGCATCAGATATATTCATGTCAGTGCCCTACAGAACCAAGCAGGCCAGGCTGCCTTTGAGGAGAGAGAGATGAATACTCAGCCATGGTGAGAGGGAGGAGAGGGGGATTGGAAGAAGGCAGAAGAAACAGAAACAATGTTAAAAATGAAAAGGCAAAGCAGCCTTTGCTCTGCTGGATATTTGAAGTTCTCCAGATGCACACGCAAGCTCTTTCTGTCAAACACGCACGCACGCACGCACGCACACACGCACGCACGCACGCACGCACGCACACACACACTCTGATTCCCTATCTCTCTTTCATCTCCTCTGCATCATCCCTTCATCGTTACCCTCTGTGTGCTCCAGGGATAACCCCCCACCCGCCCAAAACGTACCACTCGTTTGCTGTCCGAGCTTTGATATCTGCTCACAGCAAGATCAACAACTCGCGCTGGATCATTCCATTTCTCCAGCCACCACAGCTTTAATACCAGCAACAAAGCCAGGGCTTTTCAACTGCACAGTGAGTCACATCTAGCTGTTATTCATAGCCGTTGTCTTCCCCAAAGCACAAAAACATATGCAGTTAACTTCCTGCACATGAAAAGGGAGTGCATATCCTGTGCACCTCTCAAATGTAGTTTGGGTATTACTCTGAGAAGTTCTGCCAAAAAACAGACAAAAAGAAAAAAAAGCGAAGACGTCATTGTGAACAGCGGTGAGCCACACAAAAAACCTGCAGCACTGAATTCACTTCAGCAAATACTGAAAAATAAAATATCACCAAATCACAATGCTTTAACTTCTTTCTCGGGCGGCAGTGGATTAGGAGGTAGCGGATCCTTAGGTCTGTCTTGGAATCGCAAGGTTCCCGGTTCAATCCCTGGCTTCTCCTAGTGATCAAGACACTGAAGACACAAGAGCAAGACACTGAACCGCTCCCAATGAGAAAACTGGTGCCTGCCTGGCATGGTTGCCCCCACCATCGGTAAATGAATGGGTGAATGTACAATGTGCTTTGGAGAAAGGCACAATATAAATGCACAATTTACTATTTTTACCATTAATTTCCACTGTTGTATTTAGATTCAGCATAGCTAAAGTAAATAGAGACTATAAAACCTGGCTGCACAAGCCAATAATTCTGTGAGTCCTTAACCATAGACCTGAGCCTTCAATGTCTTCAAGGGGTGTGCATGTGGGGGAGTGCACACTGCTTTCTGGCCGTGCACACAGCCTGGTTCTGTCTGACGAAAGGTTCTGAGAGGCTCCAGGCCAGCCATCATCATACCAGGCATGAATCATAGAAATGTCAAGAGCAACCTCTGCCATACAACTCACTGAAGAGCCTTAGTATGAGGAGACGCCAAGCGGCACCATACAGGCCCACTACTGTACGACCGGGAGGGACACGTATGCATTATGCTGCAACATCACTCACATTAATAGTGTAGATATTGGAAGCTGTGTGTATTATTTAGGATATACTGTTCAAACTCTACACACTCAATGTGCTTTGATGTGCCGATCTTCCGCCGTAGTCTGAAAACCCACCTTTTCAGACTCCATCATGGCCCATAGCACTTACCCTACCCCCTTAGACAGCACTTTTTAGACTTAGATAGCATTTGAAACAGACGTATAGCATGTCATGTAGACAGCACAATAATTGCATTGTATGTAGTCATAGCACTTCATAGTATATATGTAAAGCATAGTATAGCACATATGTATAGTTTATATGTATAGTGTCATTATATAGATATGTTCTAGTTACGTTCTTAGCTTACGCATGTTTCTTGATAAATGCATTTTACATATGTGATGTATTCCCATGCTTTTTTGTTCTTGCTTAATGTAAGTCGCTCTGGATTAAGAGCGTCTGCTAAATGCCTAAATTGTAAATTGTCTTTACTTCATGAAACCTTTATTTAAATACAGAGAATAGTAAGTTTAGAGACCAAGAGAACGGTCAACTCCATCTTGGTATACGTATAGACAAAG
Organism: Electrona antarctica; assembly: GCF_951216825.1. Taxonomy (NCBI): domain Eukaryota; kingdom Metazoa; phylum Chordata; class Actinopteri; order Myctophiformes; family Myctophidae; genus Electrona; species Electrona antarctica. Next base: position 32,658,915 of record NC_136812.1, read on the forward strand.
TGAGCGGTGATATGAAAATGCTACAGAAACAATTTAAGATCAACCAAATTATATATTGTTGTAGGTTTTACACACTGAGCAAAAAACACAAGGATATAGACAAACTAGAAAAAGTGCCCTTCTGGGCACAAGTCTCCACCAGGAGGATAGGAGTGTATGAGATGTTTGGCAAAATGTTTAGGAGTAATATAAACATGTTTTTTTGTTTGTTTGTTTTTTGGAACAATTTTCTTCATTTTGTTGAGGAAATGCAGAGCCAGATCACTCATCGAAGAATTCTGGATGAGCAGGACATGTGCAGCATTTTGAACGAAACGGGCCACTCCTGAAAACTTTAGAAGACAATGTTAGCCAATCAGTGTAGAATCTGATAAATCCAATAGACTCGTCTTGATCACATGACTACAGAGATCATGTGTACCGATTTGCGTGAGATTTGGATGAAATCTGTGCGACTAACATAAGCAATGTGTTTAGCAGAAATCGGCCTCATGGTGGCGCTATAACCGGCATGTGGAGGGATGCAGGGACAATGTTTTTCCATGGCCTCTAGGGAGTGCGCATACATAAGTTGTATACAGATTGATGAAGTTATAGCTAAAAACAGGAATTGGCCTGTTATAGCGCCACCATGAGGCTGATTTGGAAAAGAATGAGTGGCATGTCGTCCTTGGCCTAGTGGAAATGTGCGTGTATAATTTCACGGAAATTGCACACTGTGTTTGTGATTTGTGGCATTTTGTTCGAAATGTGAGCTTTGGAAGCCAATATTAGTATTGGAAGATGGGAAATTGTGCAGATCTGTGTTGATCACATGACTATGGAGATAGTGTATACCGAATTGTGTGATGTATGGATAAAATGTGTACGAGTAATCTACAGAAATGTGTTTTGCCTAAATCGGCCTCATGGTGGCGCTATAACAGGCCGTTGAGGAATATTTGGGGCAGAGGTTCGTCGTTGGCATCCATGGAGTGTGTGTGCAAAGTTTGGCATGGATCGGGCCAACGGTACCGGAGATTAGCTGATAACGGACGGACGGAAGGACGGAAGGACGGAAGGAAGGAAGGACACACACACGGACGGAGTGCAAAACATACTCTCTCCCCACTCTCTCCCCATGCCTTCGGCCTGGTGGAGACAATAATATGGAGTCAAATAGCTCAGAAATAAACGCCAAACTTCTTTATGGTGACAGTAAACGTATCTGCCTTCAAACTTTGATCCGCGACAGATTGCCAACGACTGCGAGAGGTATACTCTCGCCATATCTGAGTGCCTCTCCAACAGATGGATCAAAGATGTGCACCGCACAGCAAATCTGGAACTCTTAATAATTCAGCAACTTCTTGTGTGACATTGACTGCAGTTTAGCTCACTCTCAAAACTGGGCACAGATGGGGAAGGCAGACGCGCCTCTTACAGCAAACACTGCACACTAACAGGGAGAAGTCCCCAAAGAGAGCAGCGCAGAAGGAGCGAGATAGGTAAGGACGGACAGAATGCCGCGCGGGCCCCTGGAGGCCCCCGGTGAGACATTCTCCTCAGCTGTGTCTGCGTGAACAGCTTGAGCCGGGTGCGCCACATGCTGCCGCCGGAGACACATCCGCCTGTTCACCAGTTTAATTTGTGCTCAAATTAGTGTCCGGCGAAAAGTCTGCCACATTCAGAAATGATTGACTGGATCTATGACAATAGAGTTAACCCGCACGAAATTAATAGAGCCGTATTTGTCATGGTAATCGTGTGTGAAGCGTACATGAATCAACGTGTACTATAAAAAAGGGGTCTTGAAAATTTCATAATCGCCCTGCCCGGTTTCGTGTCGGTGTCAAGTGCTTGTAGAAAATCGTTTTGAAACGTACTGTACGCAATCCTGAGTGTTAATTTGACTGTGAGAATTGTACACATGCAATTTGTACTTTCTCAGAGTTACAAATGAATAAATTGACACTGAGGATATTGTACTAATACTGGTTACAGTTCAAGCCTTCAATACACTTTTTATTTAAAAATACCAAAAAACACTACGTTAAACATGACATTAAATACTCTACTATTACTATCAAACAAAGAATGTTATTGGTATTCCATAAGGTCCAACTGAGAACCCACAGGCATACGACAACTAAAAATAAAAAATGACCGGAGAAAACAGCTCCAAGAGACCCAACCAACTTAGACAAATAACACCGCGTTGACAGACCCATGAACAGTGTGAACATGAAACTGGAGGTTTTAAGATAGATAAGAACATCTGCTTTTGACTTCAGCTTTTGAAATATTGGTCTGTAGTTAATCCTATCTGTCACACACGTCTATTTTAATGCAGCTCACTGAACCAGGCTGACAATGTGCTTTTATGGACTCGGAATGGTTCTGAATTTCAATGTTTTGTTTAATTTGTTCTGGGAAATCAGACATTTAAAAACATATTGTAGTTAAAAGGCACTGACTGGATCCACATTAAGTCCAGGGGTCATATCTATAAGGTATTTGTGCTATGAGCACATATACCTTATGCAGCCATAAGGCATTATATACATTACATCAGTGATAAATGTTTATGAAAAATGCATGACACCGTGACATTATATTAACAACATATGATTCATAAAGTGTTATTATATATACAGTACTGTAATGCTCATGGTCCCAAGTTGTACTGCACATTATAACTTCCAAACACAACAAGTTATAAATAACCTATACAGGACATGTAGCTGAATATATCATATAAATAATTGTAACTGCTCAAATGTTCTCAATTCAGAATGTTTGGATTGAGCATCCAAACTAATGTTTCGTACTGAGTTTTGCACCAACCTCTTCTGTAAATAATAAATGTTAAAAGCAGGGGCTCCCAAACATTTCCATGCCAAGGAACTTATATAGCAGGATCCGCCGGGAGAAATTAGACACAGCTGCAGGACATGAGACTAATTAATTTGAGCGACAGAGAGAGAGGAGTGTGTGCGTGTCTGCGTCAATTTAACAAAGGTGCAGACGATCAGAAATCAGCAGAGAGAGACCGACGTTTGCGCTACTGTATGCCGAATTGAAGTGGACTTTTTTTTCTCCCTGGAAATAAAAACGTCTGGGTTTCCGAGGCTACATAGCCTCTGACTGAGGCTGATAGGCTGTATTGAAAAATAGTAAAAAAAAGAAAAAGAAAAAAGGCAAATAAGTTTAAGGATAAGGGGTGGCGCAAGATAGAGCCCCATACTGCATGGAGAAATGAGGGGGCCATTAGACCCCTAGCCCAGGGGTCTACAGGGCCCCCTCCAGGGGGGCCATGTAAACCCATAGCCCAGGGGTTTACAGGGCCCCCCTCCAGGGGCTCTGGGGATCCTAGTCAAGTCGTATAGGGTTTAAGTGGTAAAAATGTACGATTGAGTGAATTTAACACCATTTTATGTGCTTCTACTACTGTATGACTATACTACTTATTTTATTTTGACTCTGCAACAAAGACTGACCTTGTCTGTAGGCCACGTCAACACGTGTCAACTCTTAAGATAAACTATACACGTTAATAAAGATTAAATTAAATAGACGCTCTCTCTCTCCGACGGAAGGGAAATGCTTCGCTGCCTGTTGGCAAGCAGAGAAACTTCCACACAACTTGGCACGGCTCCTTCAAGTCCTCTGAAACCCCCTGGCAGCGGTGTGCCACGCACGCACGCACGCACGCACGCACGCACGCACGCACGCACGCACGCACGCACACACACACACGCACACACACACACACACACGCACACACACAAGCAAACACACGCACTTCATAAGCATAACTTCCACTTCAGCTGGTTAGGTTAGGTGGTCTGTGCGTTCTCTCTCACACTCTTCCCATCATCTCCCTCTTTCTACGTTCGCTACCGCTTGCCTGTCTCACGGCCCTCCCTGCGGCACCAGTAGTTGTTAGTGTCTCGTAGTGTAGGTGGTGGTGGTGGTGGGGCACACAGAGCCCAATGGTCTCATTACCTCCACGCGCTCACCCTGCAGCCCTGGAGCGCGGGCCCTGAGATGAGGGGTGGCGGACGGAGCTTGATTCGTTTTGATGTTGCGCAAATAACGAGGTTCCCCGAGTGCTACCCGAGCGGAGCCCTAGGGAACCCTGGCGCGCCTTTGACACACTGTGGCAGCGTGAATGCCACACACACACACACACACACACACACACACACACACACACACACACACACACACACACACACACACACACACACACACACACACACACACACACACACACACACACACACACACACACACACACACACACACACGTGCACACACACACACACACACACACACACACAAAGGTCAGGGAGTAATGTCTGCTGGAATTCTATGTCCTCAGGGCTTTTCTCATTAGCAACCCGGGAGTGGGTGGATCTCTGGCGTCAATCAAATAACACTGTAAAGCATGATTTATAGTTAGTTGCGCATCAGTGTCTTGCACCAAAAATAGCCGATCTACAAGCTCACAGCGCGTCACACTGCTACGCGTTGTGAGGTTGAAGATTGGCTACTTTCGGTGCATGATGCAATGTGCAACCAAGTATGAATCAAGCACAAGACTCTTCTAGGAGGAAGCAAACAAACCAACTTGAGCTGCGTATTCTTCGTAACAAGCACAGGCTATATATATATATAAGACATTCGGGACACTTCTGTATCCAAAATGAAAAGCAACTCTGAATGTTGCTTTTCACTTACAGCACAGCAGCAACAAATGATTCTTTGGCCCCACGTCCCCATGCCCGACCACATGCAGTGCACCATCACACATATCCCACAGTTAATCTCCACGCCTCGGCCTCCAGGCTGACAGTTAAGCTTGATAAGGTATCCGTTTTTCCATTATTGTGTCTAGGATGATGGCCGCGAATATGTACACATGTACAGCTAATGCAGCGCTGTGTCTGCCTCAGTGATGCTTCTGACTGGTGGAGCTTAATACCACCTGATTGCCAGCGCTCAGAGAGGCTTTGCTCCCAGATTGCCTCCCTCCCGTCCGCCTCCTCTTCCAGTTCTGTTGTTTGGTCTCTGGAATAATCTAATAGGCACATTCCGCCTGAGATGTTTCTGCCTAATATATCCTACTAGAGCCAGTATGAACTGGCTGGGAGGGAAGGCTACAGTAACCGTCTTCGGGAATGCTCAATGGTTGCAAGTGTCATCATCAACACAGCAACAATGATGCAAACAGTACACAGTAAAATCCTCAGTGATCATTTAACTCAGAGAGTAAAATGGACCACTAAATGTATGTGTGTACTATTATTGTATACAGTATACTGCTCAAAGAAATTAAGGGAAAGTGTTCCCTGAATTCTTTGAGCAGTACATATGCAGCCTTTATTTTTTCATGGGTGATAAAATGACAGAGAAGGTGATAACATAAGCTTGCATCCACACTAGTCAGCTACCATATCAGCCCTATATGGCAGCTGATCAATCAGCACAAGATCAAGCTGTATCAGCTCTATGGCTTATACAGTAACTGACCAAACAACACATGCTAAAGTGCCACCACGTGCTATACTGTCACAAATGGGAAACGTTGCTGATAATGGAACTCACCATGTCAAACAGATGCAACACTGATGGTTTGGTAGCACTCATAACATTGGAGTTAATCGAGGTGCAAGAAAATCTAAACACAGCAGAAACCGCAACCTTGGGCACGTCAAAGATTGGCTGAATGGAGAGGTTAGTCTGCCTTCAGCCAACTCCTGTTGGGAATCCCATTTATGGGTGTGACCATAGCACTCAGATCAGTGGTTCTGGAGAACCGGATCTCCATATAAGCCTATATATGGGCATTCCATTGAATTGGAGGTTCTGGACAACCGCCTATCTGACTGACTCGACACCGGGCATGGCACTCCCTCGAGTCTTTAGAGTTTGAAGTCGTTCGGACAGTTCTCGAGATAAGTGAACTACAGATACACATAGATTTTACGCATTTATAGTAGGATAGTGCTTGAGTTGTGCAGCCAATTCTTTTCACACAGCAGCTCAAAAGGAAGAGCTCTAACATCCTATACTAAATGATGTACCAAACAATACAACTTGAGAGAAAGAATTCGAACACTGAAGGTTCACTCAGCAGCTGACTGAGTAAATAAACTATGGTTAATTTTTTTTAATAAAATAAGCCAACTGCCTTCAATAAGATGATTGTATGCTTAACAAACCTTCCATAAAAAAATCACACTACCAGCAGTTCATCCACCTGCTTGCCACTCAACATGTCTGTTTCAGGTGGCATCCTCGAGTATTCCCTATACACCACTAGAGGCATCTGTCTGGAACACAGAGCAGGCAACACAAGACATTAACTAACAATGTCGCAACAACAAAACTCAGACATGACTGAGAATGAAGATGTCAGTACTTTTCATCAAGGGAAAGCAACTCGCTCCAAATTATTCGCCACTGTCGTTGCCTCATCAAGAGAAGAAGTTGATGAGGCAGAGGATAATCAAATTTTAACCGTCCATCACTTTGAGTTTGGGGGAGACTCTGGGAGAGAAATCCTCGGAAAGGGTTACAGAGCAATCTCTCTCATTTTCTCTGTTTCTCGCCTCCACTTGGAGACTGGTGATGTATGTGTCTCCAATATACCAACTTCAGCAGAACCGTGATTGGCTCTTTTGTGGCTGTCCTATCAGATAGAGGCCTTAAAAAAAAGAGAGCGAGAGAGAGAGAGATCTCCCTCAACCAGCCTCATTCATTCCGTCCTGCTCCGCTCTGCAAGGCCAACAGAATGAGAAGTAGAACAGACAGCAGTGGGCAGCTGGATTAGCCAGACAGGCTGAAACACACTCGGTGAGTTCCTCACTGATCACTATCTGACACACAGGCAGGGGAAAGTAATCAGCAGCGCAACCCATTCCTACTTTTCTCCTGCACCAGCATTTTATCACAGCAAACTGTATCTGCAACTGATACACAGATATCCCATGCAGGGAGCCAAGGATGTAGGTAGTGATTACCAACAATACAGCAGAGGTTCAAACCACATTACCACACAGGGTTGGATTTTATCATTATACATCATCATACATCATTCATCTCATGAAATACTGAATTTATGTGATTGATTGGTTAAATTTACGTCATATTTGGCGGACATTTGACCTAATTTCTCCTTTCATTGTCAATGGCAAATATGAGATGTGTGGGGACAAAAGTTGTATACAGCCCCTCAAAAATCAGACCCGCCTGAATGGAGTGGTGCTGTGTGTGTGTGTGTGTGTGTGTGTGTGTGTGTGTGTGTGTGTGTGTGTGTGTGTGTGTGTGTGTATACTGGGCACAACTATTGGACTATTGGCATGTCAGACTATTGGCTGTCGGACTCTTAGTACATTTGCATGTCGGACTATTGGTTGTCGGACTGGTTGTCGGACTATTGGCATGTCGGACTATTGGTTGTCGGACTGGTTGTCGGACTATTGGTTGTCGGACTTTTGGCATGTCGGACTATTGGTTGTCGGACTGGTTGTCGGACTATTGGTTGTCGGACTATTGGCATGTCGGACTATTGGTTGTCGGACTGGTTGTCTGACTATTGGCATGTCGGACTATTGGTTGTCGGACTGGTTGTCGGACTATTGGCATGTCGGACTGGTTGTCGGACTATTGGCATGTCGGACTATTGGTTGTCGGACTGGTTGTCGGACTATTGGGATGTCGGACAATTGGTTGTCGGACTGGTTGTCGGACTATTGGGATGTCGGACAATTGGTTGTCGGACTCTGTACTGTACTGTACTGTACTGTACTGTACTGTACTGTACTGTACTGTACTGTACTGTACTGTACTGTACTGTACTGTACTGTACTGCCTCTCATCGTGCACCTGTGCACAGTGTGAAGATCAACAGTGCCACTTTGTCACCATTGTTCCTTGGAGTGGCTGCATCACTCAAAAACAAAAAAATAAACAAAAAAATTAACAGAAGGCGTGGACATTTTCTTAAAGGGATATTTCACTTAAAAAAATAACTTTTATTTTATCGTCTACTCAGGCTTATGTGAACACCCCAGACAGTTTTTAACACTTCTTTTGCCAGGGAATTTTTCATAATAAAAGGCGCTAGAGTGCCAAGCAGATGAGGCAGATTTTACTCTTAAAAGCCCCGCCTTCCATTACCCCCCAAAACCAGGAGTCATAATATTCCATTATTACGTCGCGCTGTCACATCTAAAGTCCCTTTAGAAGCGTTTATATTCCATACGAGATACTTAGTTAAGTCAGAAATGAAGACAGACCATTTCCGTTTTGATCAAAATCATGGAGAGCGCCGTAGATTTAGAGTAAAGAGACACTTTAGACGGGCCATAAACAAGGAAGTGAACGGCAGAGCACATGCGCGAAGCAGGTCTAGGATCACTGAAGAAGGAAAGGCAAAGACATAAACGTTTGATATCATTATGAAGGACCTAAAGACGCCTATACACATCATAGGTCAGGTGTTTTCGATGAATTTATCATGGTTAAAATGAAGTTTAAAGTTACAATGGGGCAGCTAGGGTCACGGTGGCACAGTCGGTAGTGCTGTCGCCTCACAGCTATTTTTATTTTTTATTTATTTATTTATTTGACAGGGACAAAGCTCATTAATCAACATGTCAGTTTTCACATCAATGTAAATGGGCCAGAGTTAGCCAAAGCTAAATTTCATCTGTAGTCCCTGGGCAGGCTCTTAAGAAATGAATGATAAAAAGAAAGACATAGTGTAGTGTGCCAGCACACAACACCATGCGTTGATGCCATGTGTGCATATGTGCCAGCACCCAACACTATGTCCATACAAAAGCACAATACAAAACAGATAAAAGAAAGACATAGTGTAGTGTGCCAGCACACAACACCATGCGTTGATGCCATGTGTGCATATGTGCCAGCACCCAACACTATGTCCATACAAAAACACAATACAACAGATAAAAGAAAGACAGAGTGTGTGTGCCGGCACACAGCACCATGCGTTGGTGCCATGTGTGCATATGTGCCAGCACCCAACACCATGTCCATACGAAAACACAGTACAATGCAGTACAATACAGGAGAAGGTCCTGGGTTTGATTCCCGCTGGGGACGCTGTGGGCACTGGGGGCGTGTTCGCTCCTCCGCGTCATCAGTGCCCATACCCGAGGTGGGGTTGGCGAAAGGCCTTTCTGTGTGGAGTTTGCATGTTCTCCCCGTGTCCCCTAGGGTAGGTACCCTCACAAAAACATGCCGTAATCCTGGTCTCTAAACTACATCCCCCTGGCCAGCCGGGGCGCCTGATGGAGGGGAAAGGAACTGGTCGGAATAACGTGTTCCTTCCACACGCTACGTCCGGGAAACTCTCCCCTGTCAGGTGAAAAGAAGCAGCTTGGACTCCTCATGCATAGAAGGAAGCATGAGGTCAGTCCGCTGCCCCCCCAGGTTGGCAGAGGAAGTGTAGCGCCCAGGATTACATTAGATAATTGACACTGGGTGAAAAAATGGGTTACAAAATTGTGGGATAAAACATAAAAAAAACAAAAAACAATGGGGCAGCTAAAATGAAAATGAATATGAAATCTAAATACTGAATCGAGCAACTTAAAAACTGTTTAGGGTGTTCACATAAGCCTGAGTAGACGATAAAATGACCAAAAGTTATTTTGAAAGTGAAATATCCCTTTAACTCAATGTCCCAGGGTGCATCTCGCGGCACTATTTTGTTTCACCTCCGGGTGTATTTAGGCTAGAGTGGTTGGGTTGCTTTGGTGTATGCTGCCCCCTGCAGCATTCAGAGGTTTCATGTGTATTCCTGGCCTGTGGAACCACTGAGTTTGCAGTGGCTTGGGTTTAAATTAGAAGGGTAATTTGACAATTAAAGTTGACAACATTTACTGAAGTTAGGTATGGTTTATGTTGGTTATTTTATTACATATGTAGCTAAATTAAACAATTATACAGAGTTTAAATTATTTTAGGCTTAAATTCAAACAAAAATTCAGGGAAATAATGACAATTACAATTGATAAGAGCCATGATTAACAAGTTTTATAATTAGTATAATAGGTATGATTTAAAAAATAGCTATCATATGTATATATATGTGTATTACTACAAAAAAAAAGAAAAAAAAAAAGAAAAGAAAATGAATCCGAGAAATGCTTGGGTTTACAGTAGGCATGCCGCGGTTTACCGAATTTCGGTAATACCGCGACAGGAACAGCCACGGTGTTGATACCGTGAGATTTCCGAGCTTACGGTATTTTAATACAGCGTTGGTGGGCGGCGCATGCTGCGCGCATGCAGTGCAACGCCACTCCCAGACTAAGGCAAAACATTTATTTTCACCACACAGCTGCAGTAGATTGAAAAGTTGCTTCCTACCTTTGAGTTAGTGTTGCTGAAAGACACCCAGATCCAATTGTATATTCCATATTTCCACATGTACTAAACTAAAAGTGTGAACTGTCAAGTGTCAACACAGAGGCACGCAGTTGTGAGCATGCGCAGATTGCACTACCTCTGCTCCAGCGTGCAGGGTACAAAACGGCCATTAGGGGGATGGCTCCCCCTAATGGCCGTTTTGTACCCTGCACGCTAGTACAGTGAAATACAGTGGGGAATAGCTATTGATTCATTGATTGAATACTTTATTGGCAGAAATGTAATCAGTATAGGGTACAGTCAAACACAAGTCCAAAGGGATCACTGAAAAAAGTCCTTGCAGTCTTGTTTCCATTCGGTCCTGGGTAATCAATTCATAATCATGACAAGTCACATGACAAATAACAAAATTCAAATTATCATAAAAGGTAAAAAATAAAAAAATAAGATATGTAGGCCTACAGGTTGGGGAACAAAGAAGGGCGGTGGGGGGTAGTCACTAGACATAGGTGTGGGGGGGGGGGGGGCAATCTTTTTTTTTAATATATAAATACCGTGGAATACCGAGGTATAGGTTTTCAATACCGGCACCGTACCGTACTGTAAAATCTCATACCGTGGCATGCCTAGTTTACAGGTTACTAGGGTTATTATGGTTATGATTTGAATTGCTCATTGTTTTAAGGTTTTGATTGACAGGGACTGTTTTCATTTAATTAATGGAGGGAAGAGAGTAGATCCAGAATCGCTCAGCGTTGTTTGACTGTTCCTCCTCAAGTGTGGAACAGATTTCGGCTGTACCGAAGCCAATGGATGGGGGGGGGAAGAAGTCTTGTTAAGGGGCTTCAAGGGTTGTGCTATTTGTGTGTTTTATGTGAGGTCTTTTTTGGTTTATGTGTATGTTTTGAGTTTACGGTATAAGGGTACAAGGTTGGGTTTGAACTATGACACTTTAATTATACTTTTACTTAAAGTCAACAGCCATGACCAGTGGATTAGAAGTTAAGTTCACATCATGGAACTGCAGAGGGTTGCAAAAACTCAAAAAAGTTAAACAGGTTATGGGGAGACTGAAAGATTTACAGTCTAAAATAATATTTTTACAGGAGACACATTTGGAGGCAAGCGAGGATCTTAGGATTAGGAGGAGGTGGCAGGGTGAGGTTTTCTCAGCACCCTTTAACACTCAGGCTAGAGGAGTTTTGACTCTTGTGCACAGGTCTATTCCTTTTAAGGTCACAAAGGTAATACCAGACAAGATGGGTAGATACTTGATCGTTCAAGGTACTCTCTTTACAGAAAGTTTAATTTTAGTCAATATTTATGCACCAAATATAGATGACCCGAAGTTCTTCAGCGATCTATTTATTCTTTTGACATCACTTAAAGGGCATTACATCATTGCGGGAGACTGGAATTGTACTCTGATGCCAGACAAGGATAGATCATCTCAATCGGATAAATCTCATAAAAGGAGTAGGGAAATAATTCATCAATTTATTAAGGAACTTAATTTGAAAGACATTTGGAGGGAAAAATACCCGGACACTTTGGTGTACTCCTGTTTCTCTAAAACATATGGCTCTTATAGCCGTATTGATTATTATTTAATCTCTGCAAATTTAGCGTACAAAGTTAAGGATTGCACATATGATAGCATTTTAATTTCGGACCATGCTCCCAACAGCCTGATCTATGTGGATCCGGGTCTGAGGCGGGATCCCCCTAAATGGAAATTCCAACCCAAATGGTTGCAGGATTCAGAGCTGATGGACTTTCTAGAGCAGCATATAGACATGTACTTTGCAGTTAATACTACTGAAACGTCAGCCTGCACTAGATGGGAAGCATTTAAGGCATTTATAAGGGGACAAATAATTAACTTTACCAGTTCAAAGTCCAAAAAGGCCAACCAAAAAAGATTATTATTGGAGTCAAAAATTAAAAATTTAGAGAATATTTATTTCAAGAACCCCTGTCCTAAACTACACCAAGAGTTGTTGTTGTTGAGATCTCAATTTAATGAAATGTCAGCCTCTAAAGCAGCTGCTAACTTACTAAAGCTTAAACAATCTATATTTGACCAAGGAGAGAAAACGGGCAAGGTGCTGGCATGGCGTATTAAAAAACTCCAAACAGAAAGATCCATTACAATCCTAAAAAACAGTGTTGGGGAGACAGTGGCAGATCCTGTTGCAATAAATGAAGCGTTTAGAGAGTATTACGAAAGATTATATAGCTCTGAATTATCACAGGGACATTCACAACAGGACTCTTTTCTGGACAACCTTAACTTACCCAAGATAGCAGAGGAGGATAATGCAAAGCTGGGGGCAGGTTTAACTCTAGGGGAAATATCTGAGGCTATAATGTGTATGAACTCTGGAAAGGCGCCTGGACCAGACGGCCTGCCTATTGATATCTACAAAAAGTTCATATCCAAACTCAAAACACCCCTTTTGGAAATGTTTTCAGAATCTTTCCAGACTGGTATACTCCCGCCTACTCTGAGAGGAGCCCTGATCACCCTTCTCCCAAAACCGGGGAAATCGATAAATGTGAAAATATGAGGCCGATTAGCCTATTGAATTCAGATTTAAAAATACTTTGTAAAATTATGGCCAAAAGACTAGAGGTTTTATTACCTGAAATTATAACGGGAGATCAAAACGGTTTTATGATTGGAAGACAGGGATTTCATAATGTGAGGAGGGTCCTAAATATTTTACATGACCAGAAGGGGGCGCCAGATACTGCCTTACTATCACTGGACGCAGAGAAGGCATTCGATAGAGTCGAATGGCCTTACTTGTTTGAACTTTTGGAGCGCTTTGGCCTCGGAGAAAAGTTTTGTAGGTGGGTCAAACTCTTGTACAACAACCCTTATGCAGAAGTAATCACCAATAATATTGTATCAAAGCAGTTAAGGATAGGTAGGGGCTGCAGACAAGGATGCCCTTTATCCCCCCTTTTGTTTTTAATCGCAATAGAGCCTTTTGCTGTAGCGGTGAGGGGAAGTACAAGAATTTCAGATATAAATATTGGCGGGTTTGATCATCAAATTGCTTTATATGCTGATGACGTGATTCTTTTTCTAAAAAATCTGGAACAGTCAATACCAAGGCTTATGGAGCTTATTAAGCAATTTGGCAGTATATCCGGATATAAAGTTAACAATTCAAAATCTTCTATAATGCTCCTTAACCCAAAGGAGAGAGCTAATCCGCCGAATTACACAAGTCACTTTAGAACGGTAGACAAATTTACCTATTTAGGTATCCAGATTGTCCCTAAACTAGAAGATGTGGTAGATCAGAATTATAACCCAATTATAGAGTCTATTACTGAAGCATTGGATAGATGGTCAAACCTTCCAATTTCTCTTATAGGTAGAATAAATATCCTCAAAATGAACACACTCCCTAAACTGTTGTATTTGTTTCAGAATATCCCCTTGCCGCCTCCTGACGTTTTTTTTACTAAAATGGAAAAATTGTTTCGTAATTTTATTTGGAATAACCGACGCCCCAGGCTCCGTTTATCTCTGTTATATCTACCTTATGATAGAGGAGGGCTAAAGTGCCCTAATGTGTTATGGTACTATTGGGCAGCTCAGTTGAGAACTATAATGTTCTATTATACAGAGAAGGGATCCCCTACGTGGAGGAACATTGAATCATACTCTTTGAAGCTCCCGCTGCCCGAATATCTCTACTCTAATTCGAGTAAAAAACTGAAAAGATATACCGCTAATCCTATTGTTAAAAACATGATTAAAGTTTGGCAGGATGTCCGACTGTATCTTTTGGATATCCAACCCAGTTTTCGATTCAGCCCAATTTGGGGAAATGAACATTTCACCCCAGGTAGGGCGGATGGGGGCTTCAAGATATGGGCTGAGAAAGGGATTAAACAATGGAAGGATGTTTTTGACAAAAGGGGGAATCTACTCTCTTTTGATGAACTAGCTGCTAAATACAATTTACCTCGTACGCACTTCTTTAAGTATTTGCAACTCAGAAGCTTTATAGGGGTTAAACAGGTGAACTCTTTGACACTCCCTCCCCTGTCAATAATAGAGAAAGAGCTTATCAGAAACCCCTTTAATAGGGGCATCATTTCTGATTTATACTCTATGTTAGTAGAATTCTCTCCCGAATCCTCTGAATCCAAATATAATGCATGGAAGGCTGATCTGCCTTCACTTTTCCATTGTCTGTGGGCATGCCCAAGAGTGAAAGAATTCTGGGGAGAAGTAAGGAGGGAGATTCAGAAGATATTGTTGATAAATATTGAGCTTGACCCGAAACTGTTTCTATTAGGTCTTTATCCACCTGGCCATAAGATTCAGAGTAGCGAACAAAGATTTCTAGATTTATGTTTACTACAAGCCAAAGGGGGCTATAGCTTTATCGTGGAAAAAGATAGGCAAACCCAGTATTGCTCAGTGGTTTAGGGAGCTGTCATTGTGTCTTCCTCTGGAAAGAATCACTTATACTCTGAAAAATAAACAAGAGATGTTTGATAGGATATGGGGACGGTTTATCCAGTATATTACGGTTAATGATTTGTCTTATTTAATGGTGGAAACTGAAAATGTTTAATTGTACTCTATGCAGCTATTTGGTCTTGTTGTTGTTACCAGTCTAAGTGCCCTTATTTTATTTTAATATACTGTATTTATATGTATGTACTGTATGTTTGTTTTGTTTTTTTTTTGTTTTTTTAAGTAATTGTATTGTCTGTATTATGTATTGTGTATTGTTCTGTTGTATTGTCTGTTTGTTTAAAAAAAGAAAAATGCAATAAATATATTGTTAAAAAAAAAAAAAAAAAAAAAATCCCTTTAACTACTTAAACGCAATATATAGGCTACTTGGTCGTACAACAAATAGCAAAAATAGCCAATGTACATGCTAACAACGTGTCACATCACAATTCTTTTAATTAGATACAAAAGAAAATAAATCTAAATTTGCCCAAAATAGGGATTCCAGGTTGGTTAAAAATAGCATGCTTTTTAAATTCAATAATTGTTCAATTCTAATATTATCACATATCAAACATACCAGACAGCCTACATTTCTCAAAAGGAAATGCATTTGATTCAGTCTGACCAGAAGCAGAGATAAAACATTCAAATGACCAGCGGGGGGATATCAAAAGCAGAAGAATGGACCCCCACCCCCCCCAGCAAATCCAACCCTGCAAAGAGTGTATACAAAAATAGCACAAATTCAGTTACCGAAACTTACTGTAACTCCATTCATGGCTGCACAGGGAGCATACCACAGGATAAAGCCATGAAACACAATTACGACCAAAACGGGCCAGCCATGTTTCACACCACCATGCTTCATATAAACGGATAGTGTGTGTGTGTGTGTGTGTGTGTGTGTGTGTGTGTGTGTGTGTGTGTGTGTGTGTGTGTGTGTGTGTGTGTGTGTGTGTGTGTGTGTGTGTGTGTGTGTGTGTGTGTTTTGTTTTGTTTTACTATATTATTTATATTTAGCGATAATTGAAACCAGCAATAAAGATTCGACGAGTTACGGTTGCAATTAGGTAAAGATGAAGGTTGAGTAAGGGGTTAAGGTTACGGCTACGGTTATGGTTAAGGTGAGGTGTGGTTATGGTTAAGGTTGGGGCTAAATTGGACCAGCAGGTTATGTGTAAAAAACACACACACACATTTCACACAAAAATTGTGTGTGTGTGTGTGCATGTATTTTTCTAAAAAGCGTGTGGACTACATTTCAAGGCATTTGTGTAGCATTTGTAAACGGACTTGAAATGTGTTCCAGGGGAGCTGGTCTGTTTTCCCTTACTCCAGAGCAGGAGACAGAGATCACAGGGTGAAAAGTCAGAGGGAGGACAGCTTGACAGATAGAGCTGGGGTGGTGGAAGGGTCAGTGCTGGGAGGGCCATTTCCTCGCTGATTTTTATCTGTCTATTAACACAATACACCACCTGGCAGTAATAAACACGCGCACACACAGCCACGAGCACAAGATCACAGCACATACACACGCTTAATGCAAATAAACACAAAGAGTGACCCATAAACTACACTTGTGAGGAAACATAAAAAGTCTAAATATACATCACAGGGAGAGCTCACGCGGTTTCTCATAAGCGCAGGACACGCTCACAAGATAATGTGGTCCTGTGGCTTTGCTCTCATGCACGTACAACAAACTCCTTTCAAGGCACACATTCGCACATTAATCAAAACAAGTCTGACAAGAAACTTTGAAGGTAACTCTTTGTCCCAAGAAACCGCCTCCTTTGATTGCATTTTCCTTTTATTCTTCAGTTTAATCAGAGGAGCCTTTTCAATGGAGAATTCAATTACACCACACACCTGAACACACAATGCACTGGACCCCGTTCCGCGCAGGCCATTGTTGGTTTAACGTTTAGGCATCACCGTCTCTAATAGGAAATATTGATTCAAATTTCCTCCCCTTCTCCCTGTCCAAGCACCAGCATGTTGTTGTTTTTTTCTCTCTTTAGTTGGCTTAGAATATGAACAGATTGGAATTGAATCAAAAAGTGAATGGCCGTTTATTTCATTTGGGTTTATTTCCCCCTAGACAAGCAGAGAGCCCCACTATAGTTTATTGCTTGGATTATCATCCTGGAAAAGCAATTAGTATGAAATGATCCCTTCAATTCATTACTATCAGGAGGTGTGGAAACAGAAGCGAATGCACAAGCATTCTCTGAGTTGCATTTCTAATAAAATTGACACAGAACCTAGTAATCTACACACCTATCGCCCCTTGACAATGGAAACAATGAGCATGGAGGTGTTAATAATTGAGACTGTAAGAGAATAGTAATGCACAGAAAATTCTGAGCAATGAATGCCCTTTGCAAGAGGAGAGCACCAAGGGGTGATATATCCTGTGAAAGGTCAACATGGCAAAGTACGTCGAGAGAAGAAACAGGAGATATCCATACAGCTGTGGAAACAAGCGGCATTCTGGCGGCTGTGCAGGGCCATTTTAAGATTCAACAGTCCAGCCAGAGCCAAGTGGAGTATATACATCATGTCCGGGTGCACCATGTACAGCGTCTACAAACGACTCCTGCACAGATCACTTCATAAATCTACTAAAGCGCACTTAATGAAGGTCTACGCTCCAGCCACAGAGATTTACATACAAGTTATGACACTTCAGAAGGCTCAGAGTCGATGCCGTTATCTACTTTCATTTCATTTCAGCTGGCGCGGAGGGCACTTTTTATCCAAGCAGTTTCCACAGGCCAAGTATATCAATTTCATATTACAGCCAAGAGACACCCTACTGCAAGACCACACCATAAAAACATTTAAATGGATATTTACTTCCTTAAACACAGTAATGCTAGGTTTACAATGATATATGGTATTTACCAAGTCCAGTATTGTCTGCCATGCAGAGTGAAGCCTCATTGGTGTGCTAATATATAATATATGGTGAGCCCGAATGATTGAACATGTGACTAGATTTTCTTTTACAAAATAGAATAGCTCAGGAGCTGGAAGAGCCAATTTTTCACCACAATTTTTCAAATTCTCATAAAGATGTATTTAAAAGAATCATATACAGACAACCAATATAAAGAGAGGTTATACATAGTTAATGATTAGTAGTATCATTTGTTTGTATTGTAATAATGTAATATGGCAGGGCAAAGGGAACACATATTTAATGTATTTAACTAACATGATGTTGAATCCATAAATATAAAACATATATTCAATAATTCATTGGCAAGCTTGTCCCTCTTAGTAATAGAGAGAGAATTACATTGTCATGTCCACAATATAGCATCTCTCCAGAATGGTGGTGTGCTCTGCAGAGCATGTAGGGGCTTTCTCTCTCTCTGTGTGTGTGTGTGTGTGTGTGTGTGTGTGTGTGTGTGTGTGTGTGTGTGTGTGTGTGTGTGTGTGTGTGTGTGTGTGTGTGTGTGTGTGTGGGTGTGTGTGTGTAGTGTACACTGTCTACCTGCCTGTACCACTGAGCCCATTGCCATGGGAGGGAGGGATCTGTGATCTCCCATCAAGCGCTCAGGAGAGCACAGCCACGCAAGATTGATGACACCCTCCGGAAGAAACAAAAGATCTGCCGCCTGCAAGAACTGGCTTATGAGACCTGATAGACTTGTCTCTTAATAAACATCACTGATATGTCAGCCACGGCATGTTTCACCCACTGCTGCGTCGTGGAGGGTACCGCCAAGAACTACAGCCCCCCACTGTCGCTATCCTCCCATAGTAATATGCCACAGTGGTTACACCAAAAGATCAGGGTACAATGCATGTAGCTGGGAAATAGTAAAGGCTTGCTGCTCCCCCCCAAACCCCCACCACCCCATTCTTCCTCTGAAATGTCTTATGGATTCTGTCATCACGCATGCCATTGTCAAAATATTTCTTCCCTAAATCCCTACCCATATCACCAAAGAGTGGACAAATATTTCAAATATTTCAAAACATTTCAAATATTTATTTTTGAGTGGTGCAACCATGTGTGTCCCTGGGTCTGTCCCTGGCTGGCTGGGTCTGTCCGAGCACGAAAATAGCTGGGTCTGTCCTTGGCTGGCTGGGTTTGTCCGAGCACGAAAATAGCTGGGTCTGTCCTTGGCTGGCTGGGTCTGTCTGAGCACGAAAATAGCTGGGTCTGTCCTTGGCTGGCTGGGTCTGTCGGAGCACGAAAATAGCTGGGTCTGTCCCTGGCTGGCTGGGTTTGTCCGAGCACGAAAATAGCTTTTGGTTGGTTTTCACAACCAAGTGTCACTGTTGCGCAGCCTAACACACACACACACACCCCCACACGGTAACTCTGTCATTTCTCAACCATTTCGGACGTAAGGCGGCATGCCGGAACTGGGCCGGCACCCTGGCCTCGTTCCTGTGGGTCTGGAACTTCCAGGGACCCCCCGGGGACCCCCACACGGAGTTCCACCACTCACTTCACACGGGTGTGATCTTTTTAATGGCAAACACAAATAAACTAACGCTTTAGGTGTTTTGGCTTAGAGCAAGTAAAAATAACATTTAGCTTTTAGCTATTTTTGCTATTCGCCATAATGATGAATAGCAAAATTAGTGTCATATTATAACTATGTAATCTTATACTATAGGTTACCTATAGTATAGGTAAACTATAGGTTCATAATGTGCATGTGCTAAAACACAGTGGATTCTACAACCTTACTTAAAGGTAGGGTAAGTGATTTTCTTTGGTTAAATTAAGTGTTGGGGCGCCCGCTGGCCTATATTGGTCCAGGCGCATGCCACATATAGGCTCTTGCCTGACAGCGTGTCGCATGTTCGAGTTCATGACGACCTTTTCTGCATGTCTCTCCCCTTCTCTCTGTCCCTTTTTCCTGTCTGTCTTCACTGTAACTATCAATAAAGGGACAACAAATATCACTTACCCTACCTTTAATGTAATGCTTTCAGGCAAGAAATATGAAATGTTTCTTAGTGTTTTTTCGCCTTTATTTTATTATTTTTGATAGAAGGACAGAGACAATATGCTCACAGGAAATGGGGAGAAGAGATGGGGGGGTGACATGCAGTAAAGGCTGTCGGGATCGGGAGTCGAACCCGCGGCACGCTGCCAGACTGGGTTACCAGCCAGGGTGCCTGGACCGCTGAGCCACGGCCCAGGCCATGAAATGATACCGTTAACCCCACAGTGATTGTTGACAAATATAAAACACCAATTTGCGTATCGTTGCCAGTGTACACTACACAGGTCTTTAGAGATATACTTTATTTTTGAGCGGTGCCATATGTATGTATGTATGTATGTATGTATGTATGTATGTATGTATGTATGTATGTATTGTATTGTATTGTATTGTATTGTATTGTATTGTATTGTATTGTATTGTATTGTATTGTATTGTATTGTATTGTACGTACGTACGTACGTGTCCGAGCACAGTCCGAGTATGGTGTTTACTGTTTAGCAACACCTAAAGTGGCCAGTAGAGTACAGCACAGAGTAAAGTGGCACAGAGTAGCCTACTGTACACTACAGTACGAGCCCTGGGCGCGTTCCTGGGGGTCTGGGGGACACCCACACGGTAACTGTCATTTCTCAAAGATTTTTCCCTAAAATAATCAGTACCATACAGAGCACTACAATACAGTACAGAGCATAGTACAGTAAAGTAACTATAACAACAAATGTATAGTTGCACCGTTCAGTTCACGCAGGTGTGATTTTAAAATGTTTAAAGAGGGAGAGAGACGGGGAGAGACACCCAGCAACGGTTGTCTGGAAACAGGATTTGAACCTGCGACTTGCTGTCAGGCTACATTAGAGCCTAGGTGCCCGGACCGCTACGCCAGCATTCCGGACAAGAGATATAATTTCCTGTAAGAAATAACAGTCTCAGACTTGTGTTACATACTAAATAGAATACATGGATATTATGTATTCATTAACCACAAAACCTCAACATTGATCTACACGCTCACATCATGTTGCATAGCTTTGTGTTGTGAGCTTGTATAGCTCCTATTATTGAAAATAACATTTGATTGTTATATATATTTGCCTATATAAATGACATGCCCGTAATTTGGATGCCAGTGTTATGTATATTTTTACCTATAATGACATGGCTGTAATTTGGATGCCAGGGTTAAAGTGATAAATAATAAATATTCATTAAATGATTAGAGTCGCCAGACGTTAGACTGAGGGGAAGAGAGACTGAGTGACATGTACACATATATGAGCAGTTCCCCCTCTGAACTCTGCCACATTTATAGACTCTGCTATTTACAATATTTTGTATTTTCATCATAAAAAATGTTGTATCTGTCACAATTCTATCTCCCAGACTCTCCCTCAGTGCTGTATAATGCCTTGTTAAAGCCAGCCGTGTGTGAAATGGTGTTTTGAAATAAATGAAACCGACCAGGAAACCAAGGAGTGGGGGAATATTGCAATGTCAAGCTGACAGACAGGCAGTGAAAATGTAACAAGAGCTATCATCTTAAAGAAAACCAGATTAAATAAGAACCTACGACCATCGGTGCATCTCCAGCCCCTGATATTGACAAGTCGCTGGCGAGGGCCATTTTTCATTGTCTCATCAAGACAAAGCATTATGGGAGATCAATCTCCCTCCCTTGCGTCAGATGGGCACATCCACTTTAAAGTGCTGGGTGTTGGTTTTTATTATTCCTGGAAATTCACTGAATGTTTTGGAGACCATAGCAGGAGTGTCACTGTCTGACGCTGGTATGAGAGGTGGGAGCATTCCTTAATCAGGAAGAATCTATAGCAGGCTATATCTACTGTTGCCACAGTACAATGCAGCCCTAGAACCTACAGTAGTACAACCTGGGTCTAACAGAAATATTAATTCACATAATGTTCATGCATTGACGCATGAATCAGTGCAGGAACTTTAACCACTTAAGCCCTATAATACATCATTGTACGACGAATAATGGAAATAGACAATCTAAATCTAAAAGCTCACAAATGCGTGTGAGCTTGTAGATTGTCTATTTTCACTATCTTAACCATATTAACCCTATTTTGACCAGAGTCCCCAAGGGATCTATACTAGCCACTCTCTTTTTTTTTTAATCAAAAATAACATTTAGCCAAAAATAGCTATAAGCGTATTGCGAGGTATTGTGAGCTTGTAGATCTGATATTGTATTAGGACATGCTGAGAAAAGGGAGGCCAGGTTGAACACTAGCATCGTTCATCAACCGAGAACCTCTGTGATCCATGCAAAACAAACTCACGGTATGGACGAGTTCATTCTCTGTGTTGCATCGCAGCACAGCAACGCAACCACAAGAAAGAGACCAAAGGAAGCCACATGTTTCTCTTGGTCTGTGTAAGAACGACGTGTGGAACTGCAATTACAGCATGCAATCATATATCACGGCTTTAACCTTGAGAGCTTGTATATCTTTAGGGGTCGTTAATTTTAAAAGTCGCCCACTAACCTGTGTTTGGGCGGGAACACGAAGAGGGGAGGCGGATCCGTACATAAACAAACATCCCTGTAGACGTGCTGCGGGGAGACAGAGAGGGTCTACATTCAGCCAGCTGCTGGACACAGTATGATGTGTAGCGCTTTGTGCCACTGGCTTGCACACACCAACCAACCTCCACGGAAAGCCCTGTCAAATAGAATCATAAAACTGAACTGGAAAGAACGGATGGCTTTATTGGCTTACTATTGTGAAGCAGGAGCTACGTAAATGATGCTAATCCCCTTCCCCCTTTTGTTTTGTTTTACCACTTAAACCCTTTGTTGAGTGCCCCCCCCCCCCCCCCCCCCCCCCCCAGATATCTATACTGTACTAAGTGTACTTGGTTCCCTCCTTTTTCCCCCTCTACATAAATCTCTTAGCTGAAAATAGCCATGGTACAACGTCACAACGTGCTTCAGAGCTGCTATTTTCACCACATTTTGCCATTTTTTTACAGAATGTTCGCCTATTTTGACATGCCCAGAATAGGGACGCTAGCTGTGATTAAAATGTCATGTCAAATTATGCTATTATTGAGGAAATGCAGTGTAGGCCTATAAGGCCCAGTCTTATGAGGTAAATCCATATTCGAGCATGAATATCCCTTCCATACATTGTTTTTCTTTCATAAAGACGATAAAGCATGTTGTCTGCTTTCATTCCAGTGCCAATTTCCTCCATGTGAACACAACTGGCGTCTCGGTTCAAACAAAAGCGACCTGCAGTCCTCATCCAGTGAGCTACTCGTCCTGTGACTGCACATCTCTGTGGTATTACCTTTATAGCCCCCAGGGGACTTAAGCATGGAGCTTTGGCGCTGCCTGTTGATTGCACTTTGACCGATCATTTCCTTGAAGTGCTCCACAATGTCACATACAAAAACCATTTTTCATTCGGCACTGAAAACCCAAGTCCACCGTGATCAAAGAGACATGAGTGCATGTGGCACTCAACAACTTCTGTCTGTATATCCTCATTAATCTTTTTATTTTTGAAAATAATAAGTCTTATATTTTAGACACTGCTCCCTACCTCAAATTATTTGTTGAAGAACAAAACCCAACCAAATATTTTAGAAATTAAATACTTTTAACGATTTAAGCCATATGTAGGCCTACTAGGCTACTTCGTTGCCTGGGGACCCCCAGGGGTCTGTTCTTGGCCCCCTCTTATTTTCCCTCGACCAAATTTCTTTGCCGAAACTAGGCAATCTACAAGCTCCACAATGTGCCGCAATGTGAAGCATTGTGAGCTTGTAGACAGAATAGGAAAGCTACAGTTCATATGGTTTATGTGTCAAACTCAGCAAAAATCACCCCACCGATGCTGATGAGCTCATTTCTCAGCAGGAAACATTGTGCAAAAACCCTAACCAAAATGCTCTTCACACTGATTAAAAAAAAATCAAACAAAAGAACTGAGACTATAATCAAGAGAGATTTACATCAAGTGTACTGTAGGCGACAATAAAAACAGAACTTGATGTGTCCTTCCCGGGGAGAAAATCAGACCCAGAGCTGTGTTTGTGAGGATTAAGATGTTTGACGACCGGGGCCCCCTGACCGAGGCGGTTTCTGACCACAAATAAACATCAGCCTCAGCGGGTCCCCGTGCTCTGGCCTCCGCACGGTCAGCAACAGGAGCGCATCAATCACAGCTGGAGTGGGGGCTCCCCAAGGCGGGAGCGCAGAGAAAAAAAAGCCACGGCCAGCTGCCGCCCCAACCCTGCACTATCTTTCTCTTTCTCTCTCTCTCTCTCTCTCTCTCTCTCTCTCTCTCTCTCTCTCTCTCTCACACACACATGCACAGCCGTTCAGACGCACACATGCAGACATATTTGCCCACACAGTCGAGCGCATGCGGCCAGACTTAATCTCCCTCCACAACTTAACTCTGAAAGACAGCCGGCCTGGCAAAAAACAGAGCTAGTAGGTTTGAACAAAAATGAGAAGCAGATTATTACAGGGAAATTGTTTAAGTGCTTTAATGTGACTTTCCTCTAACCACAACGACACAATGTGCAGTACAATACATTATGTATAGGCATGTATGCTTATATGTAGGTTATTCTGATTCTGCACGTGTATATTCAAGGTTCAAGGTTGTGCTGTATTGTTACAGCTTGTGTACAGGTACATAAGAGTAAGAATTGTAGGCAAGACAGTACCGGTAGCATGAGGATGGGTCAATCAGTCACAATCAAAGTTGGCAACATAGAAGGCTATTAACAACTTTTAACCCTGGTGTCCCTATTTTGGTAGTCTTGGGATGCCAGCCTCATGCCATTGCCTAATGCTTCCGACCGTCATACAGTCTGGAGCAATGGAAGATCTATCATGAGAAAAATATAAAGCGGAAGTGGAAACTCATCCCCACTTCTTTACAGTCGCGCAAATTTATCCAAATATAAATAGAAATCACCTAAGCATATAGCTTGTTGCTTAGCAGAAAAGGAAATAAAAAAATAAAATGTATAGATATTTTAAAATATATTTTCGTGAACGGAAATGGCAGCTTCGTTACTCAGATTTCGGGAGGTGTAGTTCCAGACTTTATATAGCATTCGGAGATTATGGAATAGTTGTCTGGCTACACGAGACTACTATTTTGGGCATGTCTTTTAGGGAAAAACATTTCAAAATTCTCCCTATTTTGTCAAAATTGTATCAAAATTCAAAATGACCCGTTTTGCCACAAACTCTTGTCCCTGTATTGTGGCCTTAAAGATGGTGATATTTTGGCTGTTGGTCTATTCATCTTTCTTTCTTTTTTTGGGAGGGGGGAAAGTATCTTCAGAATAATTGCATGACACTTTTACATCGCCTCTGAAGGTGAAAATACAGTGATAATAATCCACAGTCTGTGTGCTACACTCATTACTCGTGAAGGAGTGAACTATGGGTGCTTATGATATAAAATGAAAAAGCCTCCAAATGTGCACTCAACTAACTTCAGGAAATACTGTGATGTATACTATGTATTTTTTCTATTCATTTTGCGAAAAGTTCCTATTTTTGTTTTAAACAGAGGTTAAAAGCAATGCCTGTGGAGTCAATGATAATTAGTATGGACATAAATGGTTCTTCGTCTCAACTCTTCATACTGTACATGTATATGCTCTGGATTTCATATGAACATATTGATCAAATACCAGTGTTAACCATTATTTAAGGCATTAACGAAATATATTTGAACTGAATGTCTTTCTTATTTCATTTATTGATTTGGTTTAATCAGCAACATCTTTGGATCTTTTAATCAGTGATACCTATGCTTATTGCTTACACATTAGAGCAGTGTACCTCAAATTATCTTTTAACATAGCACATTTGAATTGGCATTCACACTGATTTATTTCTGATGGTGTTAGATGAAACAAATGCTAACCTTAAACCTAGATAACCTTTCTTTCCTTAATAGTAGAAGGAACAGGGTGGCCACTCTAGTTAATATTGCCCCCTGCTGGAGATACAATGCTGACATCTTTTAAGCTCAGGACAAAGTTTCACCTTAGATGAAGACAACTGTTTGATCAGAACATTGCAGTCTACTCTAGATATGGTGCATTCAATTGTCATCTCAGACTTATTGACATGATTCAAGATGAATGCAATACAAATGTAGGTACATAAAAGTGCCCTTGGACCAACCGCTGTAAAACAATCTGGAGTTCTGGACCCTTGATCAAGACAGTGAAACTCTTGTGGATATCTGGATATCTCCATATGAACATAAGTAAGTAAGCCTTGCTTACTGTTTGCTTACTTGCTTACTGTTTCTGTAGCATGAGGCAGATTGATGTACAAGTACAACCCCTGGACATGATGTACAAGTACACCGTCACCTCCTGGACATGGCACTAGTATGTCGCAGAGACTGACCCCAAACCAACCCTTGATGCTGAGTGCCAAGCAGGGAGGCATTGGGACCCATTTTGCAGAGTCATTGGTATCAACCAGCCGGGGATTGAACCCCGACCTCCCAGTCTCAGACTCAGACTAAGCGGCCACTGAGCCTGCTCCATATGAACATGGCTATATCATATGTACCACTAACACACAGGATGTCCACAAGCAATATTGCACGTTTTATTTTGGGTTGCAATGTTAATTTTACTGTCAGAATAATACTGTTTTAACTTAAGCAAACAGTACATTTGTCCAATGTATACCAGAATATGAATGGAGGTGAACACATCTCTTCTCTCCATTTCTCCACTTTAAATGATTTCGTTCACGTCGACCCTGGGGTCTAAACTGCCTTTTTTCCCTCTAAAACAAATATCTCTCCCCATCAAGCTCATCTACAAGGCAAACACCTATAAAGCCAATGTACGAGCTCAAACGCACTGCATTGCGATGTGTTATGAGCTGGTAATTTGCTATCTTCACAGACTATTTGCCCATTATGCATGCCCAAAATAGGGACGCTAGGTTTCATTGTGGTTGATCTTTCTCAGTGTGTAGTTCAAACTATTTTGGAATAATCTTTTTAAGTGCATGGTGGACAGCTCCTGGGTCTAAATTATTGTAAGCACGAGTGTTGAGTAGGACATCGCTGAAAAGGAACAAGCAGTCAAGCCGTCCTGGGCAAACCCATGAAAAGGCTTGAAAGGCAGAATCCAAATGTTTGCTTTCATAGCTTTTTCTTTGCAGGATCCAGTACGCTGGTCATGGTCTGGCTAGCGGATGCAGCTGGGGTAAAAAAGAAAAATAGTAATGGCGCCAGCAAATTAATCTCTTCATTGTGCATAAACAGCAAAGCGCTATCATACTGCTGAATATTCATTTCCCAGGATGCAGTGTGAGCACATTAAAACAGCTGACCTCATCTGCTGGATTGATTGATATCTGTCAAAACTGTAAAAGTCACCAGAAGGAGCAGAGATTCACCGTAAGGAGACAAAGTCGCTTTAAGCCCAATTTATTGGCAAAAATTGGCTAGCATGCATTATGCCAGTATTAGAGAAAAATCTCAGTGGTCTGAATGACACTAAAGCACCATCTGACCAGTCAGTCAGTGACATGAAAACTAATTCATCATCATTGTGACCACATTTACAGTATGAGCACAATTAACACTATGTTTTAAGATTCTAAATGTCAAATTTAGACAAGTTTACTATAAAGAACTAATATATTGAACATGACTTTGGATTTATGACCTACAAATGTATTATAGCGTATAATTTGTGTTATAATTGAAAGCTGGTTAGGGATGCATTAATTAGTCAAGGGTCCTTTCCTCCTACACCATCACTCCATTATGAACATTGCCCATACAAAGCGCTCAGTGTAATTGATATTGTGAACAAAGATCATAAAATCTACCACCTAAATCGGATAAAAAAATAGTTAATTGGTCGACCTATTACATTCCAGGGGTCCATTATGAAGAGTTACATTCAGTGGAACCTCCCTTCTTCATTCCTTTTCTCTGGAAGGTAATTGAATTTCTAATAGAAATTTTAGTTTTTGAAATGACCTTTTTCAATCAAGGCTCTTTAATTGAAACTATATATTTTTCTATCACTGGGTGTTATTTAATTAAATGAAAATCAAAAATATATAGGACAGTTTCATCCTCAATTGTGTGCACATTTTGACAAAGGCTCATGTCTGGGTAGACGCTTGATACTGGGCAATTTCAACCGTTCACAAATTGACATATCACCTAAAAGTGTTTCCAAAATAAGTTTTTTGAATGAAATATTTTTTCCTATAACAATAGTTATGATTTTCAAAATAATAATTCCAAAGGAAATGGATCCAAATTAGATCACTGAAAAAAGTACAGAAGATAATGTAGACTGAAAACTTCAATGCAGTTTTGCCATGTATGGTGTTACTGTGAATAGCCTGCTGTCTTCAGCTAGCTCTGGGTAAAAGGCAAATCAAATTTATGGCAGCAGATTGTGGCACAAACGGCTTCATCCCTGTTAACAAGGAGCGAACACAACATGCAGACGAGACCCAGGTGCCACTTCAATTTCACCCCAGAGTTTGTTGCTTTCTATGTAATGAGCAGCTATCTGTTAATATTGTTTAATGCGATGAATCTTCTTTGATCCCATATTTTAGGTGCAGAAAGCATACGAGAAACAGTAAGAGTGGTGATTTTCTTAATAGCCCACCGTGTCAAAAACATATGTTTGGGCTGACTGTTAAAAACTGAGGTGACGGGGCTGATTCTAAAGAAAATAATAAGAACACCCAGTGAGTATTCCATCAACCACAACAGTATCTGACATAGAATAGTGGACAAATACTAGTGTGTCCCCAAAATGTATTTCTCTCACCTTAAGACATAAAGGAACATTCCTTGACGATTCCTTTAATGCAGCAGCTGCCGCTGTGTATCCCCCCCATCCCCCCGCACCCCCACCCCTGCCACCCCCGCCCTTCTCGATCCCCTTTTCTTTTCAAATCAACTTCAACATCTGGAGGAGGATAAGTCTCTGAAACTCCCTTTGTTCTGTGTCAGAACAATATTTGAGTTGGGCTGAGCTGTAACTTAGGGCAGCTGCCTCCGTCCGAGTAATATTTTGTCAAAAAATGAGATTTTTATTCTAATATTCGCCTATAATGACATAACCAATCGGGTTACCAGGATCAAAGTTGTTAATTGGGTGACTGTGTG
Organism: Electrona antarctica; assembly: GCF_951216825.1. Lineage (NCBI taxonomy): Eukaryota > Metazoa > Chordata > Actinopteri > Myctophiformes > Myctophidae > Electrona > Electrona antarctica. Next base: position 32,687,957 of record NC_136812.1, read on the forward strand.
CGTTTCAATATTGGTTTGAATTGAAGTAGACTTCTACAGCTGCTTTACCCATCCAGATTCAATGACCTGGAGCATTGTGCACATCAAGATCTAACCAGAAAAGTATGGCTGTATGCTGAAAACAGTGTGCTGGACTAAGCCCTGGGGAAGACTAGACACACGCATGCATGCATGCATGCACACACACGCGCTCGCGCGCACACACACATACTAGATTTTCAATTGAAAATGTTTTGCCATTGGCTGTCTGGCTTTATGAAAGATGCATGAAGAGGTCATGGTCAGATCATTAAAATATTCTTGTCACTGGTCCCCTGACAAATTTTATAAAAAGTGGGAAAGTGAAGATTTGACAACATTCTGACATGCATTTATAACATGTCATCTAATCCAGTGGTGCTGCTTTCACACACTAATAAAATCAGCCTAATGAAAGAGACCCAGGATACACAATGGATTATGTCAACTCGGTGTTGAAGCTCAACTACACAGGGTACAAAAAGTGACAGTATCTGACCAACAGGGACCAATAACTAGGGTGTGTGTGGGTGGGGGGGCATACCCGAGCAGCAGTTGTTTGTTTCAAATACGCCCTTGTGTGTATCACCCCCAGAACATAGGACGCGTTCTACATGCAATGTGACAAGACTTCCTCTATTCTTAACTTCTGCCTCTCTGGCTGCTGGGGGTGAGTGGGGGCTTCTGGCAGTGGCCTGACAGTGGAGCGTCTGACACAACACCCCCCCCCCCCCCCCCCCCACCCCCCCACACGCACACACACACACACACACACACACACACACACACACACACACACACACACACACACACACACACGATGATGCCTGCAAGACAACATGCAAGATGCCATCTGCCGGGGCCCCACCCCCTCCCGTCTCATTCTCTGCTGCCCCGAATGCCGCCATAACCACTGACAACGCAACAAGCTAATTAGGAGATTTACTGTGCTAATTACACATGCACAGAAGTGTTACTAGAGATTCGTATTTGGGGGTCTTCTCTGCGCGTGATTTACCCTCGATTAAAGGTAAATGTAGCATGTAAAACTGTGTGATTGTCTTTACACCCCTGTACAGACGATGATTTAGAATGACACCCGACAGACAGCTGGAATGGCTGAGGGCCACCTGACTTCTGAGGGGTTGGAAGGAAAGAGAAGCTCTCCCAGGCCCTGCAGCCAACGTGAGAAATGAGTTCTGTGGTGACGAGGCGATGCTAGACAGTAGATAACACCCACGATCCATAACATTCTGATGTACTTTCTCCATCAATTAAGTGACAAGCAACACCATGACTGCAAAGGAAACAACAAACCTAAAGGCCTCACATCCAACCACAATAGCTTGCTTTGATTAGAAACAAAATATTTTGTTGATCCCAAAAGCTGGAAGATTAAAATGAGTCACCAAAATATGCTGAAGAGGTTATTGGCTACATTATGATACCAGTTTTTTGCAAGAGGCTTGCAGTATGCTCTGTAAATGTACGCATTTTTGCAAGCAGGTTATTGGGAGAAGAACAAATAGAGATTTTGTTCACAATAGCCTGCGAAATCAGTTGTATTGCAACTGATTAGAAATTATGGATTCCAAAGAAAACCTACTTAAAGCCTTTACTTCCACACAAGGGTGTCATCATGAGTGATAAACTGTAATTCTCTCCACAGAGTTTGAAAATGTTATGCCCAGTGCTACATTCTATCGGCACTGACTAACTGTGTTCACACACACTGCTTCCAAACTTCAAACCCGCCATGTCTGACATTCACAAGGCCAACCTCAAACCACAAACCAACCCATTCCGTCCCGGTTTAGACACCATAAAAAACAAAATAGCATCTATCCTCAATGTGGGAAAACACAGATGGAATCACAGAACTAGAACATAAAAATGGATTTCATAACATGGAAGTGTGCGTAATTTGGAGATTTGAACATATTACTTGAGAATTGTTTGTCCATCGACTTTGTCTCTCTCCTAGTGAGTCTGCACCAGTCTGCACCAGCGCACACATCAGAAAGCATGAACAGGTATGAGCTAAATAGAAAATAGAGTGAGTAAAGTCAGAGGGATTATTCTTGGAATCATATACTGTACATCTGTAATGCTACTAGTGCACAATAGTGTACACTAGTGTACAATAGTTAGGAAACTTCAAGAACCAGCAGCATGCTCTCATGCAGCCATTCTGACTGAGCCACAGTTGCCTCGTTACCGGTGCAGGCAGGGCTAGGAGAAATTGTCTGTAAACCCACGGGGTCTCTACATATTAATGAACTGCTCCTCACAGGGGAATTATGGGACCGTCTCTTTTCCTTTCCTCTCCTTTTTTATGCTCGTTTGTTTAATTAAAAGAGTGTGTTTTAGGGAAATGAGCCGTTGTCTCCTGCCTCCAGGGCAGCTCTCACCATGAGTAGGGTGCTGACATTTAGCTGGGAACAGTAAGCTGCATTGCTAACAATGATCAAACCAGAGCCCTTGTTAAACATCACAATAGAATAGAGTGTTATTCTTGCCATTAAGATTCTACGGTTAATTTAGGCTGGTTGATATTGATAGCATAGCATACTGATTTGGAGTAAAAAGTAATCATAGGCCTACCGCTTGTGTTAACAGGCCCACGCCGTAAAAAGATAAATTGTGTTAATTCCTCACAGCCTATGAAAAAAGGATAGTACTGTCTACTAGTAGTACTGGATAGTACTGCTAAGATATAACTAAATATTAAAGGCATGAGGGCACCATGGTGGCTCACCTGGTAAAGGAGCATACATACCACATAAATTAGGTTATGTTCCTTCCCACCTTTCCTTTCTCTCATCAATAAACGCCCCCTTGCTCATCCACCAACCAAGATGTATTTAGAAGCAATTTTTTCTTTGCTTGTTTAAAAAAAATAGTATAACATTCAATGGCAATGAAACATGTATGTTCTTGTCTCCAAAACTGCAAATTTAAGTTTTTTGTAGTAGATTTCAGGAAAGATTTTGTATTTCTATTTTTCTAAAAATGAAAATGCATGGACAAAAAGACTAAAGTCCAAGTACATGATACAAGCCACAGAATGTAAAGGAAAAGCCATGGGTAGTGTTCAGATCCTTCATCATTAATAGCACTGAGATATCAGAGATACTTATCTCCTCTCTAACAATAACATGCAGATAAACAGGATATCCTTTGGCAAGAATCATTCCAGAGCACCCAATCTCCCAATACTTTATCCTTCTTGAATCACATTTACTCAAAGGCGCAGAATAAATGAGACCGAGCTTCCATTCAAAAGAGAAGCAGGCACACGGATTTTTCAGCATGAACCAATGACAGGTTTGTGGAGAATAAGACCACACTCAAATCCCTGTTTTAATTGCTTTTCTACAGTGGTAACAAAGGAGTAATTTACAATGAACTAGACCACATACAATACCATTCTCTGCTGGCTTGCCCTAGTTATTCGGTGAAAGAAACTTTTAATAAGTGCTGTGTAGATTAATTTTCTGATATGTTAAGCATTGTTCTGCATACTAATTGACACCGTTTTTATTGTGTATAGCACGTCTTTTCACGGAGGCATAATTAAGGGGCTTGGTGAGGCTTTTATGACACATATTAGAGCAGAAATTACCATTTTTGTTTGAGGGTTCAAATGACCAATGTTGTTTCTGACTTATTTATGTATCCCCACTTAATGTTACCCGCTCTCAAATACTGAGCATTCTAAAGGCATAGAAAGAGATGGATGGTTACATTGCAAATATTACAATTCACTTACTTTGTGCCTATTTGTTAATAGATTGACAAGCAGAGCAAATAGGAGGCCATCATATTTTCTTTACTTTGCTCTACACACGTTGATGTTATTTATTTCTATAATTTCACCGTTTTCTACAGTAAGAGGATGTTTTCCTGCTCGCCCTGTCTTTAAATAATCACCTGCAAGTGTAATATAATATCAAATTGGAAAGTGCTTCAATACTTCTCAGCTCTCATCTACCCCTCAGAAAAGACTTTCTTCAAATATCATAGATGGAAACATTGCACCCCCTTGTGTTTGAACATCATGTAAAAATGAGAAGTGCTTACCAAATGTAGCTTCAGTGATTCCAAGCTGACCAAGGACCAGATGGGGGTATGGGCATGCCTCGGGTCTGGGCATGCCTCGGGCTCCCCAGTGGGACGCATTGTAGCTAATGTTTGTCCCAGGAAAGGGAGAACTCTGATTCTCTGCTGGAACTGTTACCTCCGTGACCCGATTCCGGATGGATGAATGGATGGATTCAAAGATTGGGAAGCTCCTAAAAAAGCAACGTATAGTTATTCCACATCCTACAAATTAATCTAAACTCTGTCAAATAATATTGAATTGTCTCTAATTTGAGATTCTGAATATTTCACTATACCGGTCTAGTACTGTAATGTAAATTAATATGTATAATGAGTAAATTATGTCGGCTGTCTCCCTCGACCGACAGACATATTTGAAAACATGGCTGCACTACAATGATGATGGAGGTGCATCTAGTGTCCAATCAATAACTTAGTAGACATTGCCAACCAGCAGGTGAGCTACACAACACCAGGGTTGAAATGTTTAAATGGAAGAGTAGGGAGACCGCCTCCAACTGCTGCAGATAATTTGTTTCTATATGAATACAAAATGATGTCCCCCAATATAGTCTTAGAAGCATTAATGTAGGATTACCTGGCATACAGTAAGATTGACGCCATGCTGGACAACAATAAAATGAATTGTGATGAGCTCATCTGTTGCAAAAATGCGACAAAAATATGATTATGTGTGTTGCTATTCTTAACTTTCTAATATGATTGTGTGTGTGTGTGTGTGTGTGTGTGTGTGTGTGTGTGTGTGTGTGTGTGTGTGTGTGTGTGTGTGTGTGTGTGTGTGTGCGCGTGCGTGCGTGTCACAATGTGAACGGCATAACTGACTCCTGTACAGAATTAAACAAGAGTACAACATTACAATCACCACCCACCCCTTTTCCCCCTCACTGTATATGTTTCTTTTCCCTTTTTATGATTTCCTGTTTTGACTATATAGTAGTGTATATTCGTACGTCTCTAAATGTTTTGATGAATTGAAAATGGTGGGCCCTATTGTAAACAAGTGTAATGCTTTATTGCTTTTGTATTGAGTTGTACTTGAAATGTACTGTAATTCTGCAAACTGTTAATAAATCAATCAATCAATGAATCAATCAAAACACGTGAAATACCTAGAATTTAGGGGAAATAGCCTTTGACATAGGGTGCAACTTTTCATAAGGCACACAGAAGTGTACTCCTTTGGGAACACACACCCTTCAGGTTATGCAATACCAAGGAGCTGTTAAACCTTGGTGACACTGAAGTCAATCGAGTCTGAAGTCAATCGAGTCATTTGTATCTAATTTGGCGGGGGGGGGAACTTGTGCCATTTGTGCCATTTGTGCCACCCCGTATGGGTCTAAATTATTAATTATAAAAAATCACTTTTGACTCTGCATTGTTTAGGATCTTCAGTGTGTGATTCAGAGTTATGGGCCGATTTGAAATATTCTGGGTCTTCTTAGGCCTACCTATCATAGACATAATGGCTCCTCCAGCTCTGGGGCGTTTGTATCTCGGGTGTCATTTCAGAGAAGCCAATCAGAAGCAGGTCTTTACGTAACCCAGGGTGCGTTCGGATATACTGCAGGCACTGAGCACACTGGTGTGCCCTCTGGTCACTCGTTTTTTTCAAACAGACCCTAGATTCTGGCAAGTCCCGGGAAAGACACGCTGTGATTGGCCAGTAGTCACTTTGTGGCAGCGTGCCATATATGGCAGCCGTGATACAGGTCACTCCAATGAACTGCAGCGGCGAATGAGGCATCTAGGTGTATATAATTCTACCGACAGTGGGGAAAAAAAGTTCCTTTCTCCACCCTCAGAGACTTCCTGCTCATCGGAGGTGTCGTCGAGTTCAGTGTGACGGGGTTGCCACGTTACCGTTGCCAAGGGGCTGTTCCCGGTCTCCAGGGACTTCCTGTTTGCGATGTCGGGTCTCTATGTGGCGGAGTGTGATGTCACGTATGAAGAATCTCCAGATTGTCCAGGTGACGATGAGGACGATTCCCAGCAACCAGCACTGAACGATGAAGAATGGTATGGGAAGCATGATGGTGTTTGGGTCGTACTTCACCACGATGAGGAACTCTGTAACGATGATGGCCACCACTAGCCATGCCTGCTGACCCAGCTTTTTACAGAACCCTGGCTCGTCCATGAAGTCGTAGACCTCCCTCATGGCCACGCCTCCCACGTTAACTAAGAACACCAGTCTCAGAAGAATCAGGTAATGCTCTGGAGGCATCCACAAGACGAACTTCAGGTAGAACGTATTCAACTCTGCCAACAGGAACATGAAGATAATTCCTAGAACAGCCAACCAACGTTGCAGGTTTGATGCTGGATTCCATTCAAACTTCACCCAGCTGTATGGGGTGAACTGGAATGCAATGCGCTTAATCATACCCGTGTATGTAGGAATGTTCCAGAGTCCCTGCCACTGGTATGTTTTCAAAGACAACCAGCTGAGAGTCTTCATACCATAGTATATACCCAAACCGTTACAAACCAGTACGTCCATTATCCAGTGGTCCCACCAGCACTCAGAGAAGTTTGGTAGCTGATGTTCCAGACTGTACTCCAGAAACTCAAACATGACAGAGATAATCATACACATCCACCAATCACGAATCATCAAGGTCTTGATGTACCAACCCAGAAAGTGGGCGGGGACAAAGCCATCCATCTTGTCCCAGACGTTGTGGAAGGGGTCAGAGGGGCTTGCAGGGTCATAGATGAGACAGTTGCCTCCATAATCTCTCTCTGGCAGTGGAACTCCCAGTTTCGGATCAATGAACTTCATAAACCCTCTGCCATCGTGCGCCGTCTGAAAAAGGATGAAGATGAGAAACAGTTCATAAACAACTGACACACACAACCAGAATCTCCAATAGGCCGGGTGAGGTCTGGTGAAGGGTCCATCTTTGGCCTGGGTCACGCCAAAACACAGAAACACCAGAATACTGGCAACAATACCTCTCTTGATATTATAAGTTGTGTTGTGTGGTGTATCATCCAGAAGAGTCGCATACACAAGAACACATGTGAGAATAAACAATACTGTTACTGTATGAGCACGCCAGAAAAACGTGTTTGTTCCATCGTCTTCTACTTCAGATTCTGTATTCCTCCTTGTCAGATTTTCCATGGCAGTCAGCCGTTTCATCTGCTTGGCTTTTCTCTGTAAACTGTGATTCACAGACCTTTGCCCGGCGGCCACCGATATTTCCACAGACCAGTTAATCTTGTTTTGATTTTCTGATAGGAACAGATATGAGCCTTTCATCTCTGTCTTTATTGCATTTCATTTAATGCTTTATTCACTCAAATAGCCTTTGAGATTAAGAGGGCAATATTAGACTGAACGTGATGTATGAAATGATGTCACTTACTTGAGGAGGGGTTTAGTCAGTCATCTATGTATACATGACATATCTATGACGACAAATGTATCAAATAAAGGTTAATGGTTTATAAAACATTATGTGAAAAACATATAAATCTAGAAATGCACTCTATCGAGCTGCCAACTTGCGCAACCTATCTCTGACTTGTCAACTTACTGTCCCTCCCTCCCTACTGTATATATAACTTTGAAACTCAAATTTGTTACGTCATCCACATATGTCCGTTTTTAGATAAATTGATTGGCTGATTGGATTGGCCGAGCGACGCCACAAAAGACAATACACAATCCCTGATTGGCCGAGGGTGTCAAGGACAATTCACAATCCCCGATTGGCCGAAGGAATCACGCAGCCGAATACAGTACTTGCGCTGCTCTGCTCGCGCAAGTAGGTATGTGCTGGACTACTGTAACTGTGCACAGAACAGTGCTGATTAGTCCCGCAGTTTTGGAGATTAACCATGAGCTGGGAGGGTCATGCACACATCTTGAGATGCATTGGGATATAACATTGTCATGTCCAATGATGACAACATGCCACGGCCAACATATAGACCTTACCCTCATTGCCCTGTGTCTTTTCCTATGCACAGCTTTGTGTGTTTGTGTGTATGAGCACGAAATGTGCTCACTGCGCAGCTGATTGGCTGAGCACGGAATGTCATGTATGATGATAAGAGCGCCCATCACTTCACACGAGTGTGATTTTTAAGGGGCGCTAGCCTCTTCTATAAACAGCTTTTGTCCCCACACGTCTCAAGATTTGCCATTGACAATGAAAGGGGAATAACGTTCAAATGTCTGCTAAATCTTTGCCATTGACCATGAACGGAGAAATGACGTCACAATTCCTCTAAATATGACGTAAATTAAACATCAAAACATTAAACGCCATTGACATTGAAGGGAAAATTTACGTCATATGTAAACGAGCAAATCAGCCAACTAATCACAGGCAACAGGCATTCTAATTGGCCAGTATGAGATGATGCATGATGATGTATGATGATAAGAGCTGATAATTCCAATAAATATGACGTAAATTAAACATCAAAAACATTAAACGCCATTGACATTGAAAGGAAAACTTACATCATATGTAAACAAGCAAATCGGCTAACCAATCACATGTTGGTGGGAGCGCTTGGCCAATAAGGGACCACCTTATGTACCTTATGTAGCAATGTCAAATGCCCGCTAACATAAATTGATGTACGATGACAAGAGTGCCCCTCATGTGTGTTTCATATACACGGACAACCCCAAAACATTGCCATAACATTTAAATTCCCCGGAAAGACAGATAGAAGGAGGAAGGGAGGGGGGTAGACCTCTACTGAGCGCACCGTTCTAGTTACCACCTTTCTTGTTACTTATTGTCTCCACCAGGCCGAAGGCGTGTGGCCGAAGGCGTCCGTGTGTCCGTCCGTCCGTCCTTCCGTCTGTGAACAGCTAATCTCCGGCACCGTTAACCCGGTCGATGCCAAATTTTGCACACACACTCCCTTGATGCCAACGATGAACCTCTGCCCCAAAAATTTCAGAACGGCCTGTTATAGCGCCACCAGGAGGCCGCTTTATGCAAAACAAGTTTTTGGACAGTACACCTACAGATTTTGTCCAAACATCACGCAAATTGGTACACAGTCTCTCTAGAGCCATTCAACGAAACGGGTCTTTCAGATTTCTCAGACTCCATCCTGATTGGCTTCCAAAGTTCGCAGGAGTGCTCAGTTTCAAACAAAATGCTGCAAATCATGAACACATCGTGTGATTTCCGTGAAATTGTGCACGCACATTCCCACTAGGCCGAGGAGGAAATGCCACATGAATATTTTCAACTCAGCCTCATGGTGGTGCTATAACTGGCCGAAAAGTGTTTTTACCTCTAACTGCACGGATCTGTGGATAACTTTGTATGCCAACTCCCTAGAGGCCAAGGAAAAACCTTTGCCTGGAATTTTTCACATCTGCTCTTTATAGCGCCACCAGGAGGCCGACATATGTAAAACACATTTTCTAATATCACTCCTTCAGATTTTATCCAAATCGGTACACATGCTCTTCATAGTCATGTGATCAAGACGGGTTTGTTTGATTTCTCATAATCCACCCTCATTGGCTATGATTGGCTTATAAACGTTTCAGTAGTAGCCCGCTTTGTACCCGTCTTGTACAAATCGCCACAACTACTCAACGCAGCGTCCGATTGTGGTGAAACTGTGCATGCATATTCCCACTAGGCTTTGGAAGAAATGCCACTTGACAGTTTTCAAATCAGCCTCATGGTGGCGCTACAACAGGCCAAGCCGCGTCACACACACGTTTATATTGCTCCTAAACATTTTGCCAAACATCACACACACACTCCTATCCTCCTGGTGGAGACCTGTGCCCAGAAGGGCACTTTTTCTAGTTTAGCATATATTCATTCCAACATGACCAACATTGGTCACTAATGTGATTAAATGACTGTGGGTCAAATTGCTTTCATACTGTGGACTTTGTCCCCCTCCTGTGAACAAATTGAATATTACAGGTGAAAATCAATGAAACCAGTCACCAATGTAACCAATAGTAGTTGGCAACTAATAATAGTTTGGCAAGAAAATCACTTGTGTGAAGCGAGCGACGCCTTTTATGTGGCACCCCCTACATCTTAGTTTACTGTGGCACCCACTACGACGTAAGTTTGCACAGAAAAAACTGTTGCATAGACTTTGTCCGCAAGTCTACGGACACACAAAGCCACGCGTTCCTTGGGCTGCTGTCTTATAATGGAACGGAAGTAGCCTGCTTTTTGTGCTCATCTTGTTTTCCATTCTTTACGGAGGTGCAAATGTGTAAGCCTGCATAAACAAGATTTTCATTGTGAAAATGTCCTTACAGCCAACATACACTGCTGGACTGGGAGGTGTAGACAACAACATTTGTCTCTTCAGTTCAGTTGCAAGAACAGGGGTGCCTGCACTTTTTTGACTTTGACTTGAAAATAGTTTAAAAATGTACCTGAAGGTGTTTTGGAATAGCGGTGCTGGCATTACATAGTAAAGTAAGTAAGTAAGTAAGTAAGTAAGTCAATTTTATTTATATAGCACCTTTCACAGAGAGGACTCACAAAGTGCTGTACATGCAATAAAATACAAAACAACGATAACAAAGCAGATAAACATTGCTGTACAATTCAACTAAAACAAATGACAATACAAGCATGATGAATCAATAAATATAGGATAAATCAGCAATTTCAGGTTGAACCTGTCACAGTATGTTGCTCTGTGTTGCCATACTGTGGCTGTGTGTGGGCGTCGGCTTTCCTCCCAGCTTCCAGCCTTGGCACACCTGTCTGTGGTCACCTCATCGCACTCAATTGACACACCTGCCGGCCATCAACTCATCAGCCCTGACAGTATTTAAGCCCTGGTCTTCACTCCAGATCATTGCACAACCTTTCATGGTAGTACTATAGCTTGACTCTAGCCAGTGTTTATGGTCTAGTGAAGTTATAGTTTAGTTATATTTCCTAGTATTTGCTCCTGTGTTTCCTGCAAACTCAAGCTCTTCTCCTCTCCTCCAGAACCCAGCTCACCTATTCTACTGCCTGCTCGTCTGCCTGCCGCTTCCTGGACTGAAAAGCTTTGTCACCTTTGGTTTTTAATTTGGTAGAGGGTGGGTCTAACAGACCCAGTTCTGCAGACCTAAGGGCCCTTCTGGGCACATAACGTGGCACAAGGTCAATCAAATAATCCATGACCTGACCATGCATAGCTCTAAAGGTGAGCACCTGTACCTTAAACTGGACCCTGGCTGAAATGCACAGGAAGCCAGTGCATGGAGGCCAAGACAAACACACTCTGAATGGAAAATAGCAGGGGGAAATGGCATTAGTACTGTTTTGTATAACTGTGAAATGCTACTGACATTTGTGTGCAACACTCTTGAAAACAAAGTATTGCATTGTGGGTTTGAGCTGACAGGCCCTAATTGATGTCAATCAATGCAGTTACCGTACTTAAAGTGGCAGATGCTTTTTTTCCCCCCCATTTTTTTATTATATTTTTAGGGTAATGTCATGTGGTCTACCTGCACATCCTTTGTCATCTTCTTGTAGATCACAATCTACCTTTTGACCTTTTGGGCACCCCTGTACCAGAACAACCTCTCTCTCAACGCTTGACCCCATCACCATCTAATCAACGTGTCTACTGTAGAGAGTCAGCAGCTTTCATTTCCTCAGCGGTTCACATCACAGAGGACCACTCCTGGCATGAACTCACTGGCCATGTAGTGAAAAAGGCACACAAACACCTTCCACCTCATGCAGCTGAAGAGGTTCGGCATGGGCCTAACATCCTATATAGGGCCTTCTACAGAGCCACCATGCACTGATTCATCACTGCCTGGTGTGGGGACTTCACTGCCCACAACCACCAAGAGCTGCAGAGGGTGGTACGGACAGTCCAAAGCATCAGCGGATGTGACCTCCCCTCCATCCAGGATATACAATCATGGTCAGTCAGTAAAGCCAATAAGATTATCAAACACCCCAGCCACACCATAAACTGTCATTCATGGCCCAGACCAGCCGGCTTCACTCAGAGCAGCTTTCTTCACCATGCAACCAGGCTTGGCCTGTGCTGTTCCCTGCTACACACTCAGATGCAGCTGTGCATACAGAGTACACAACATAGACCTACACACAATATATGCACAATACTGTATGCCCCATTTATTAAAGCAGGGCTACCCACATCACTTAATGGTACAAATGACTATAGCCTACATTTAAAAATGTAAACACATCTCACTCCAACATTATACAAATATGTCCATATGGCATATGGCTTATTGTTAGGCTGCAAACTTGTTGTTGACGTTGTAGCCTATCTAACATTTTCAATTTGTCATGTTCTGAAATCTGCGCTCTACTTTTTAAGTGAACCCAATTAGCTGAATTTACGTGTGTACTGTGTAGGCTACTGTGTAGCCTAATAAACAATTAAAACAATATGTGCAGACTTCTACGGTCTACCGAGACCTAAAAGTCTCTATGTTAGCCTAAAAAACAATTAAACACGTGAGTGCATGCAGCAGACTTCTACCAAGACCTAAATTAAGTCTGTCATTATTATGACGGTGGTGTCGTGGCGTGGCGTAGCCTACATGTTTACAAAACCAAAACACTGACCGCAGATGATCCGTTTCTCAGCAGTGGTGCCTCTGCAGCTTGACCAATGGCCAGGCACTCCAACAACAGGTGTGAAGGATAGATGGCGACCATGGCGTGTGTGTATGATTGGAATTTGGGAGGACAGCTGGGTCATCATGGGTCTTCTTCTGTGGCCACACTGAACCATGCACTGACCAGTGCAGATTGCAGAAGGGTGAAATGCAACTAATTTAACTAAAGTTGGGAAAGTACAAAATAGAAAGTCAAAGTTTGGCCTGATGGAGGCGCCAGAAGACAATAAATCGTTGCTCTCTCAACCAATAGTCTGAGGCCTCATACACACATACCAAACGCATGTTCTGTGTTTGATCTGATGGCCGACTCAATGCTTTTCCAATGGAAGTCGCATGGTTTGACCAAACATTTTTGTTTCATAGCTGTGTTCTGCCAATCAAATCGACGAGGATGGGATTTTAGCATGGGATCAAAGTTTCACTCCACCACCACGGTAGACTTCTAGAAAAGTTGGTGGTTATTTTTGGCAACTAGAAGTCTACTGTCTGATGATTACCACAGTATCATCATATGTGCCTTGAATGCATTAAAACTGTTCCATATATGATTGATTGATTGATTGATTGAAAATGTTATTAACAGATTGTAGAATGGGTACAGTCCAAGGTAATACAAAAACTGCCTACAGAGGATAAAACCAGAAAAAAGCACTAAGACTTGTTTACATCAGGTCCTCCATTTTCAATTCATCAAATCATTTAAAGACATACCAATATACACATCTATGCAAAATAAAAAATAAAAATCATCAAATACACAGTTAGAAAAAAAAGAATACATGAACAGTATAGGAAAAGGAGGGGGGGGACTAAAGAAGTAGTCAGTGAAACGGTTCATTATTTGTTTAATCATGCCATGTATTTTTATGTGGGTCTGTGGGTCTGTGCTACAATGTTTAACAAAATGACCACTTAGGAAAATAAGGTTTTGTCCTCTGCATCCAAAATGCAGGCATATGATACACAATATATCCAAATACGATTCCATAATATACAAAGAAAATTCCCTTTTGAATAGCTTTAGAGCATCCTCTTGCTTCTTGTATAGAACCTGATTGTGCACCATCACAGCAGGGGATGACAGGGAAGGGCCTCCACTGCTGACTGATGATGTTAGCCCCCAGTCAGACAGTAGACTTGCCTCTCCGTGGCATCAGACAGATTGTGAACGAGTCCATTGCTTAATTATCTCTGGATAGAGAGGCTCTTGTCCCAATGGGCCCTCGAAGATGGTCTCAAAACAGACAATAGGCCTGATGTAGAGAATGTGTTGGTGGCAGTGGGACAGCTGAGACTATGCAAGTACAAAGGCAGGGGTTTCTTTGGAAGTGGCTGTGGTTCTCAAAATGTTTATGTCATGGACCTCCAAAATGATAGTATATTAGTCCGCAGACACCCATTTCAAAAGATTTAGTGCCAGGGGCTGGTTAGATTTAGTACCACATTCTACATCTATACCGTAGGTGGGGAGATAACACCTATGATCACTCTTATTCATTCTTTTATTGGTCTAACTATATAGCCAGTGAAATAATAGGGACATGAAACTGCTGCTCATTTTGCTGGAACACCTCATGGATCCCACTTTGAGAACCACTTTTGGAACCTGTACTTTCCTTAGTTCTATCTGATCCCATTTTATGTCCAGGAGGAGGTTGGATTTACAAGGTAGCCTGTTATAATGAATGTGTTTACTGCACTGTGGATTGCTGTTCTCATGTTGCCTTTGAGGAAAGAAGCATGCTGTAGATCAGTGGTTCCCAAACTTTTTTAGCCTGTGACCCAAAAGAGAGATTCTTTCCAGGACCCAAACTAGTGAAAATAGCAGATCTACAAGCTCACAACGCACCGCTTCGCGCTGCGTTGTGCGCTTGTAGATCGGCTATTTTCTCTACTTTTTAAACATTTGTTTTCTAATTTATGGAATTTCTTTGATTTATCTTTTATTTCTTCATGAAATTACTGAAAAAAAATCATTGGATTTGTTTTTAATATTCATGAGAAATTGAGTTTTTTGAAAATGTTTTGAAATAATTAAAAACAGAATGTAGGAAACAAATAATTAAGGGACCCATAAAAATGTGTCCACGACCCACAAATGGGTCCCGACCCAGTGTTTGGGAAACAGTTCTGTAGATTGCACTGTAGAAGAAGATAGTCTTAATTGTTTCACACACACACACACACACACACACACACACACACACACACACACACACACACACACACACACACACACACACACACACACACACACACACACACACTCTTCTTTTGAGCATTGCTCTTACTCTAATACAACTACTACTACTCTACTACAGTACTACTGTAGCAGGGGGTTCAACTTCTCTCCTTAGCCTGAATCTGTCTCTAAGGATGTAACTAGATCCTAGTTCTGCAAAATGTCAACAACCCTGTAATGCTCCATCGTGTGGCTGCCCTCTTCAAGACCCCAAACACAGGCCCATTACTACTGCGGGCACTGGAAGAGTGAGAGTCACTTCTGACCTACATGAGCCCATGAATGTTTAGCATTCTGGGGCTGATGCCGCTGATCATGATGGTACCATCGGTCATTGGATAGGATGCTGGCGGTGCTCATTGTTGCCCCTGCAATGCAGGATAATGGAAATATTATTGTAATTTGTTTCATTTTAATGTTCTTATAGCATATTATTGTCTGCCTTCTTTTGAAGATAGATTCAAGAGGCCAAAAGGGGGTATTTGTCACTCACTCATACAAGACAACAATATAATTTAACAGAAATATAATATTGGCTTTAAGAAACCTGCACTTGAAAGCATCCCACTTAAGCTCTTCATCTCACTATTTTATTATTAAGGTTTGAATGGTTATGAGGGTGGACTGGAGGAGGGGGGGTTACAAAAACACAATTGTCATCACCACCAAGAACAAATTGTTCCATTTGTAAAAAATCCCATTTTATACCACCAGAGGGCATCATATTTGTATTTAACCATCAAAATAGATCTTTGTCTTGTGTGTTGAACTGTATTTTTCCATTGTGTGGACCTTTTGAGGACGTTTCTATAGCCTTGGTTTATGTTTCTGGGTGGTTTGTGGGAAATAAACGTCATTGTAAGGAAGAGAACCTCCTGTAGTTGTTGTATATACTAACTATGAGCAGCTCAGCATTATGATGAAAGTCAAAGAGAAGATATCACGTTTCTGTCTGGTCCACCAATCACGTGCAAGGAGCTGTTCAGCGGTGCTATAAATCCAGTGTGGAAACGAACAGCAAACAGGAATGAAAAACAACAATCACAAGAAGGAACTACACAAAACCTCCAGGGGCTGTGGCAGTCGATTCATTCTTTTTGTCAGTTAACATAAGGTAATTTAATTTACACTTTTCTATAGACAAGTGTTCTTTAATTGCTGTTTTATTTTATTTGTATCGTGTTTTGATGTGATGTTGACATTTCCTATCATTTTACACCAAGTGTGTTCTTTTTTTATTTATTTAGTTATTAACGCACATTTAAAACTGTCATCACATTTTCCAAATGTGCTCAAATCACACTTTCCTCCTCCCGAAAGTCGCAGTCGCGTTGTGAACTTTACATTCGTTATTTTCGCAGTAGGTCTATATGACACTGTGTACGAAAAGACGTATACAAACATGATGCAATTTTTCTTTGTCAAGCTTGTCTTTTTTGTCTGTAAAAAGCAGTCTATATGGCTGGCTTCTTTGTTGTTCGGTGTCTGCTCTAGCCTCTTACACAAAGACTAATAAAATCGCCATTGATCATCATGGTTCAAACGGGACGTATGCTGATCAGTAATCTCTTAAATTAGCATTTCCCAGTAACGTCAGGTGGGCTTAAATCAATTATTTTAATATCACTAATCACATTTGCTTCGTGATGTGAGCCTGACTTTCTCCTGGAGCTATTCGCATCTAAAAGTACATCTCGTTATGACATGAAGTTTTACCCATGTAGGCCTATGCTGGGTTGCATGGATGTATGTATCTGCAGAAAATTGGTGAGGTTCATCTACAGGTATATTATATTTTCTAGGCTTTTGGGTCAAAATGGCCACCTCAGCAAGTGCAAACCTGAGTAAAGTTGTGAAGCAGCAGTACATGGACCTCCCTCAAGGAGACAAGGTCCAGGCCATGTACATATGGATTGATGGGTCTGGAGAAGGACTGCGCTGCAAGACCAAAACTCTGGATTCTGAGCCCAAATCCATTGAGGGTAAGGTGTGCGTGTGTGTGTGTGTGTGTGTGTGTGTGTGTGTGTGGGGAACATACTGACAGAGTGACACACGGACATTTCGTTGCGTGTGAGTGACAAATAACCCCGATTCGTTTGCAGTGTCTGTCAGGCAATGTTGTTTTAGCCAGCCTTTCTTTCTTTCAGATATCCCTGAGTGGAACTTTGATGGCTCCAGTACCAACCAGTCAGAGGGTTCCAACAGTGACATGTATCTGCTCCCTGCAGCTATGTTCAGAGATCCATTCAGGAAAGATCCCAACAAGCTGGTTCTGTGTGAAGTCCTCAAGTATAACCGCAAGCCTGCTGGTAAATTTATTCTTTAGGATGGATTATAGCAATATCTCACAAAAGTTGTATCATTGGGAACCAATCTACATGACTGTTCCAACAGAAACCAACCAACGGCTCACCTGTAAGCAGATCATGGGCATGGTTGATAACCAGCACCCTTGGTTTGGTATGGAACAAGAGTATACCCTTCTAGGCACAGATGGACATCCCTTTGGCTGGCCTTCGAATGGCTTCCCTGGCCCTCAGGGTGAGTTTGTGGTGTTCCTGCTCTTGCCGATTAAGACGGAATGCAAATTGGGTTCTAAACTGATTGATCCACAGGCCCTTATTACTGTGGTGTGGGAGCGGACAAGGCCTATGGACGGGATATGGTGGAGGCACACTATAGAGCTTGCCTGTATGCTGGGGTTCAGATCTGTGGAACCAATGCTGAAGTCATGCCAGCTCAGGTATTTCATGTTTAGGAGGCTAGTCCCTCCAACGTCTGGCTTTCCCCTGTGACATCATTTGACAGCCATGTCTATGGACTTTATGTTTGTCTTAATGACCCCACCGTGACATTATGTGGCAGCCAAGTCTATGGGCTTATGTTTGTCTTATTCATGCCTGTGGTAGCCAAGTCTATGGATTTTGTGCATTTCCCCCAAAGGCACCCCCCCCCCCCCCACTCAGACTTTTGTGTTGTCTGAGTACGGGTCCATGGACTCTTAGTGGGTCCTAGGGCTGATGTCGGTGTACTAGATGTCAGGCTGTGTTCTGCCTTACACTGGTATTTAGTGTCTTTGTTACCTTTTCAGTGGGAGTTCCAGGTAGGGCCTTGTGAAGGAATCAATATTGGTGACCACCTGTGGATGGCTCGCTTCATCCTTCACAGAGTCTGTGAGGACTTCGGTGTGGTGGCCACATTTGACCCCAAGCCCATTCCTGGAAACTGGAATGGTGCTGGCTGCCACACTAACTTCAGCACTAAGGAGATGCGGGAAGACGGTGGATTGAAGTAAGGATGTTCTTTCTTGAGAGGGCTGCAACTTTAATTTTCTATTTATACATTACCTTTTTTGAGTGGTGTAAACCACTCCAACAACTGGCTTTGTTGAGTGGTGTAAACCACTCCAACAACTGGCTATGTACCCGTGTCTGTCCGTACAAAAAATGAGCACGGTTGCTATGATTTCATTATGTCTGACATTACGTCAGACCACTGCTGATCAGTCTATATAATACCTTACACCACTCGGTTCACACGGGTGTGATTTTTAGTTTACGTGTTTGTTCGTACCAAAAAAATTAGCATGGTTGCTATGGTCACTCAGTTCACACGGGTGTGATTTCATTACGTCAGACCACAGCTGATCAGGCTATATAATACCTTACACCACTCAGTTCACACGGGTGTGATTTTTGTATAATGAAGTGTTATCTTTAAACAAATTGACCACTTAACTATTTTATAGTTGCACTATGGTGTCATGCAAAAATATTGAACTGGCAGATCTACAAGCTTGCAACGCTTGACTGAACTCGTAGATCTGCTATTTTCGCAGTTTCCAAATCCTGCGATAGATTAATAAATAACGGTTCGATGACTTGTTCCACCCCTATTTCTTGCACTGCATTACATGCTGCCTCCTGTTGGGTGCATCATTTAAACCGCTCAATCTAACTCTCTTCATACAGAGCCATTGAGGATTCGATTGAGCGGCTGGCCAAGAGACATGCCTACCACATCCGTGCCTATGACCCAAAGGGGGGGCTTGACAATGCCAGGCGTCTGACCGGTCACCATGAAACCTCAAATATTAACGAGTTCTCAGCTGGCGTGGCCAATCGTGGTGCCAGTATCCGCATCCCCCGTGCAGTGGGCTCTGACAAGAAGGGCTACTTCGAGGACCGCCGTCCATCTGCCAACTGTGACCCCTATGTTGTCAGCGAGGCTTTGATACGCACATGTCTGCTCAAAGAGGAAGGGGATGAACCCACAGACTATAGCAAGTGAACGCCCTCTGCTGCCCTCTTTGAAACACACCTCGTGTCAAGCATAAGTGTCATTACCAGTACTGTACAGACCTCAAGAGTCCAGCATAATATAATGCCTGATTTATAGTTGCTTGTGTGCACCAACAATGGCTGAGCTACAAGCGCACAATGTGTTGCATTGTGAGCTTGTAGATCAGCTATCATTGCCAGTACTGTATCTTGTTAAGGACCATGCCGGTGTCTATACAGGTCATTGTCTATTCATAGATCCGGCCATAGTCTATCTTGCCTAAACATCGACCATTTTTAGTTTGGCGCTTTCACATTTTCTGTGTTTGCTTAACATTATTTATTTTATTTTCCCAAGAACTATGATGAAATTGTAAATGCAAAACCAAACTTTGACCAAAAACAACAGCTGCAAGTGATGTTTAGCATGTTTCATTGCCTATCCCAAGCCAATTTTGTACCATACTGAAATATGGCCTGGCTTCCTCAAACGGCTTATTAAAAGTCTGCAGTAATGTCAAGTACACTGGGTTTCAAATGTATTTAACCCTTCAAAGCCCGGATATATTTCTACTTGCAAAAATAATTCAACCTTACTAGTTAGGAACTTATGTATTTATAAAAAAAAGTTTTATGCACATTATTATAATAAAATAATTTACATTTGGGGATATCTTTCACGATATTAACTAAAACATGTTCTAGACATTCTAATCACAAAATATATATATTACAGGCATTTAAGTTAGCAATTGTTACATTTCAGAGTGAATTTCTGCCTCTGTGTGGGCTATTTATATGCAAATATCTTGACCAATGGCATTGTAAGACTAAACGAACATCAATGATGTTTAGGTGAGAAAAATATATTTGTTTTTGATAAAATATAAATGTTGCCCAAAAGCATTACTAGTATGGCCTTGTTGATTGCAAGAGTAATGGATGGACTGCTTGATGCAGTCTGACATTCCTTGTGCATAAGGGTTTATACTACAGTTCCTTGCCTCCTGACATGAGCTACATTTGTTGGCGGGGTAGAATGAATCTTTTTTTTATACTGCTTGTCATAATTTGTAAATGGTCTTGACACGATTGTGTTTTTGAGCTCAAACTTAAACCCAAAGGATCCCGAATGCATTTGAATGTTTAATTTGTATGTAGGCCCATATATTATGTCTGTACTTGTATTAAGTCACTCATGTTTTTATGATGAATGTGGTTGTTTTCAATCACTGGAAAAAAATAAAGATTTCTTTTTTTTTACCACATACTTCTGTGTTGACCTGAAATCAAAAGTCATGTGGTATGTTGAATTAGTTGAAATAAGGATGCAACCGTAATCATTAGAAATGGAATGTGTACTGTAATGCTTGACGAGCTGTGATTAATTACAGACGGGGTATACCCTGTTTGTGTTTCAAAGACTTCACTACAAGATCAAGTGACCCTGCTACTTTACAGCATTGGTTTCCCAACATCAGGACCTGGTTCAATAGGTCATGAGTACCCATGACCAATTAAACCAGGTCCTGATGTTGGGGAAACCAACATCTTGATTACTTAATCCGCAATTTGTTTTATAGGGGTTTCTTGTGATCCTACCATTAACATCCTATGGCAGGCAAAAATGTAAAAAATGAAAACTCCCTAGTTTGACATTTCACCTGCTACTTAAAGCATAAGGAAAGTTTGACAATTTTGCCTGCCATAGGATGTTAATGAAAAAAGAAATTTCCCAATAGTGACAGCCGGTCAGCAAGTGGATTCATGAATGTATACAGTATATAGACAATATTTTAGGCCAATAAAAAATACTATATACCAAATTTCCCACTTTAAAAGAAGCCTGTCTGCTGCCGGACTATAAATTTGGATCGAGAAAACACCAAATTTATTTTTCAGCTGTTAAATATAAATGTGCAATATCTAGTGGAATGTAGACATCCATGAATCCAGTTGTAAAGTAGGTCAGTGAAGTTAATGATGGAGGGGCAGGTAACGGTTGCTCTTGAATATACAGTAGCTTACAAGAGCAAATGTTTGTCAGTATATGTGGCAAACAGCCCAGAAAAAGGTGATGACCTTTATTTTTTGTTTCCCATATTTTGTTTTCAATTAATATTAGTTGGAAAAACAAAAAAACAACTTTCCCAAAAAATAAATTCAATGAAAGTAATCTAATTAATAAATCAAATAAAAATCTAAGAACATAAAAAATAAATTAGAAAACAAATGTTTAAGAAGTATAGTGAAAATAGCCGATCTAACAAGCTCTGTGAGCTTGCCATTTTCACTAGTTTGGGTCCCGGGCAAACGTCTAATTTCTCTTTTGGGTCACAGGCTAAAAGGTAGGCCTAGGGTATGTACAAAAAACATGCAGTAATCTTGGTCTCTATACTGCCTCCCCTGGTCAGCCAGGATGATGGAGGGGAAAGGAACGGGTTAGAATAACGCGCTCCTTCCACGTGCTACATCCTACCTGGGAAACTCCCCCTGTCAGGTGATGAGAAGCTAGCCTGGCTAATAAGCCAGACTAATATCACACAACACTGTCGCGGTATATTAGTCTGGGCTGGCTCCACTTGGATTTCATTTCCCGGGGGGCGGGTTCAAACATTTTCTCTTTGACGCAATTGGTCAGAGATACTGTCAGTCAAAGGTCTCAAGCATTGAACGTCACTGTACCAAAGCCCGCCCATATTGCATACCGTGTCCCGATTGGTCCGACCTGTTCTCGGTTGTAGGAAAGAGGCGTGCTACTGAGCCTCGCCAGACCGTAATCCGCTGGTAGGCAATTTTTTTTGCCAACGGCTGATTCGGTCTGGTTTATTAACCAGGCTAATGAGAAGCGGCCTGCTCACTCCTTATGCATTGAAGGAAGCATGAGCTCAGTTCGGGGCTCTCCCCAGCCAGGTTGGCAGAGGGAGAGTAGCGAGGTTTTATGGGTTACAAAATCATGGGATGAAAAAAGAAAGAAAGACAACATTGGGAAATATTTCCCATAAGATACTGATCCTTTCCAAGTGTCCTTTCATTATCCAGGTGTGGGACAGGTTATCAGTAATTACTCAGATTTTTTTCCTTTTTAGTAGAACCTACCTACACACTTTTTTTTGTTTGTGCATTTTGTGCTTTTATTCAGATAGGACAGTGTAGAGAGACAAGAAAGCAAGGGCAGAGACAGAGAGAGGGGAGCTACGGAAGACATGACAATGGGAGTCAGATTCAAACCCGGATGTTTGCATCATGTGGCAGTGCACTAACTGGTTGAGCTACTCACCTGTGACCTGGCCTCAAGTGATAGGCTGTTGAGTTTTAATTAGTTTCAGACCTTTTCATCTTGACAGGAAGGAAAACTGGTTAGTCTAACTTTAGCGATAACAATTATTTGAAGTGGATGAGAAATAGAACTGTGCTATTCTGCCAATGTGTCTCAATGGGAACAGAGCGGAAATCCTCAAATGGCAACAAACCTGTTCTCTGCTCCCTTTGATAAGCATTAGCAGAATCCGCCCACATAGGCAGAATTAAAGTTCGGTGTGACTGCGCCCTAATACAAAAAATGTAAATAAACTTGACAGTCAAAATATACTGTTAGATGAACACTCTATAGTATAGAGTCTATACAGTATCTTTTTTAATATATTTTTGGGGGCTTTTTCTGCCTTACAGTACAGTAAGCTGACATGAAATGGGGGAGAGAGATGGGGAGTGACACGCAGCAAAGGTCGTTGGGATCGGGAGTCGAACCCGCAACAGGCTGGATTAGCAGCCTAGGTGCTCGGACCACTAGGCCGGCCGGGCCAAGGCCACTCCATGCAGTATCATTAAGTTTTCATCTAAATGGTTACCTCCGATATTAACAAGGTTTTGTTTCTCACATATATGGAGAATTACAAAAAGTGTCAAATAACTTTATGGGAATTACCACAATATGGAATATAGACCTGAAAGATTATGGACATGTGGATTGGAGGAGAGTGTGGAACAACATTACTATAACCTCTCGTAATTATAACCATCAGATGATGCACTATAAACTAATACACAGATTTTATTTAACTCCAAGAAAACGCTGTCAACTTCAATTAGTACCAAACCCTGTATGCACCTTGTGCCCATTGAGAACTGTGGGCACATATGTTCTGGGAATGTCCCAGGGTCAAGACATTCTGGTCTCGGGTAGCTGTAGTAGGGGGGGGGAGGGGTTATGTAATCTCAATATACTACTTACAGCACGGCCAAGCTTGTAACCATTGGCACGTGAACTTCAATTCAATCAGAGTACCGGGTAGCCTATTTCAAGGCTTAATAAGAGCAATGTCTGAAAATTGAAGTCTTGCGATCTCTGTGAAAGTCCAAATTAAGTGCCACCCGCAGATAGATTGTGTCTAATTCTGTCACGTGAATGTGGGGAAATGTCTTTGCTCTGGAGGTGGCAGAGCCCTACTTGTCCCACAACAAGCATGGCTGTGTTGTTGTTGTTGTCAGCAGACAGGGCTGTGAATGCAACTCCCCACTCTGTCTCCCCTGTGTGTGAGACAAACCACTGAGACTGGAAACTTGAGCAGCTGTGAAAGCAGATCCATGCGGTGAGATAGGTTAAAGATCAGTGGACCTTATACTTTGAAACAGATCATACTCAAGCCCCCCATGCTCTTATTGTGAATGTTATCAGTTCTAGGGACAAATAATCCTCAGCAATCACACGCATGGTTATGACAACTTGTGAGGATACCGCATGTTCTACATGATTGACTCAAAAGACCAAATTTTATGTTTGGTTTCTTGTGTGTGCCTGACTGCCTGTATGATGGGACGGAGGCAGAGTTCATGCTTCAAGTTAAACATCTGAATGAGGGATAGGGAGGACGTGTTAATTTTAGTTAGACAAGTACATCCTTTGTGTCTGAGCCCATGGAGAGTTAGTGGGCCATTATGCTGCTCGTGCAGTGCAGCTGATAAGAAACTTGAGAAAGGAAATATGCAAGGGGCCTCTGTGAGACCAGCATGCTCACGTGAATGTGCAAAATATGTAGGTCACGCAGGCGCATGTTTAAGTTAGTTAACCTATATGCATAGATATGATTGACAACATACTATACTTAATCTGCACACCATTTGATGCTCCCAAAATATCTTTACTGGTAGGTCCTTTTTGACTGTTTATTCAGCCTCCTCTACTACCTACCAGTAAAGATATTTTGGGAGCATCAAATGGTGTGCGGATTTTTTCATTTCTTCATTGTGACTTTATTTTGATCCAGGTTTAGATGTGCGTGTCCTTTTTGACTGTTTATTCAGCCTCCTCTACAACATACTATACTTAACCTTTGCATAACATTTGCTGAAAATCAGTTTGAAGTTAACTACAGATGATAATAAAAAAGGCAGCCAGATAGTTTTACTCAATTAATTTACTTTAATGCAAAGTGATATAATGATCCGGTCTGTTGTTCTCTCAAAATATTGAAGTCCAAAATTACATGTGCATCCTATGTGTATTCCTATACAGGATGTGAGCTGGCTTGCACAAAAGTCGCCGTGAGCATGAGAAGTTGTAGGGTCATATCCCCTCACCTACAGTATTTCTCCCTGGAGTGTGGTTAATGGCGTGCAAGACAAACCAAACTCTTGAGTCTTTCTCTCATCCTGTTTTTCCAAACTGTATGCTATGGTGTCAAATTGCTTATTCTCAGTTGGGACAAAATGTTCTCCTTGTGCAATATTTGTCTTTCTGCCTACTGAAGGCTAGTTAGGTCTTTGTTTAAAAATAACTCTGACTATGTAAAAACTCTTGAAAAACATTTTCCATAATGTTTTTAGGCTGCCTACTGTGTAGAAAACTCCCCTTTCTGTATGATTTTATTTTGGTTGTTTGTCTGATCTCAACTGAAAGACTACAAGAATGTTATTGAACTTTTATTTTTTTCATTTCAGTATCTCAAGCAACATTTATGTACTCTCCACTAAGGCACTATACTATACACATCTTGCACGCTACACTACTACAACTGATACATTTGGGGCAGTAACTGGAGACTTCGTAGGTGTGGTGTTTACAAGTGCACTTTCCACAATCATAGCAAGCTGTGCTTGTTTTGCAGTCCTTTGTTGTCAGGCAGAAAATGCATCTCCTCCTTTTTTCCCTTTGGAAGGGAAAAGGAACTCTGCTTCCTGCGGGATGGCCACACAGATTCAGAATGCTGTGTGGCCATTCATACGGTGTGTAGAGAAGACAAACTGTTGCCTTAGTTTGCATGACAAGGGCCTTTTTCTGAGCTCCTCCAAAAACATCCTCCTTTAGTTCCTCTTGCTTGCCTTTAATGTACATTAGGGGATTATCCTCAGGAAGATCCTGTACTTTGGGATGTACTGTATGTACCTAAATTTACAATTTAGGCAGTAGATGCTCTTATCAAGAGCAAATTAAGTGCAAAATCAGAATAAGCAGAGTAAACACAAGCCCTAGTCTAAACCCTTGGTTTAGACTAGGGCCCCCCGGAAATGCTTTGGCAATGTCTCGGGACCCCACCCCACCCCACCCCCAATATAAATTTACTGCTACAATAACCTTAATAATAGAGCCAATAGAGCGTCGCAGTCCCGCCCCCTACCAGGGCCCTGCAGGAAATGATTCTGCGTTCATTTTCCTCATAGACATTTCAGAAAGTATTTATTTAAAGACGTTTACGCCGCGGACAAAGCCAACTCTTGTCGTGACAAATCATGACAACAAAACAAATTTTTTCGGGCCAAACAAAGAATTGGAAAGTAGAAAAAAACGGCAGGTTACAACACTTTTTTTGTTGTTTTTCTTCTATGTAATTATTTGTACGCCGCTTAAAAGGTCTTTAAATAAATACTTTTTGAAATGTCTATGGGAAAAATGCATTATGATTATTTTCCTGGGCCTGGCGTCGTCATGAAAGGGGGCGGGACTGCGACGCTCTATACACCATAAATAAATACTGGAACCAGATATAATCATTAGGGAAGGTGTATGCATGTACTATGTGTACTATATGTAAACTCTTCATTTCCACTTTCCAGCCATTCAGTTGAGAACCCCTGGTCTAAACCACATGCTATCTGAATCAAGTGTAATTTCTCTCCCCTGTGTTGTGAGCAGAGTGTGAAGAGCTTAGGCCTGTTTCGCGTCACGGTGCTAACCATGGTGATCTTCTTCTTCAGCAGCTCCTCGCCAAGCTCATAGGATGTGAAAAGACAATTCAGGTCACATTCTGTCCCTGGCCCTGCGGACCTTTAGTCATATCTAACACAACACATATGCCTGGACTGCGCCCCTCCACTATTCCACGCATAACTAGAACCAGGGCCCTCCACAGATTTTTGGGAGGGCAGGTGGCAGGTGCCCTTAAGTAAAACACGTGCCCCCAGAGTTCAGGGATGACTTCATCCTCATTTGTGATCCTGTTTGTATTCCTGAATTTCCTGTTCATGTACTTTCTCCTCTTGTCAGCATTTTCTGGGTCCTTTTGTACAGCCTGATTTTCGTGTTATACACAGAAAATAGCAAGCTCACAACACATGACAGCGCTTCATGTTCTGAGATTGTAGACCAGCTAGCTATTATCGTCTTCGTGAAATAATAGTTAGTAGAGCTCTTGACCAGAAATCCTGGCTGACAAGTCTGCAGGACATTAGTGTGCATGACAGTAGAGAGCTAAGTATGCTGCCTCTGGTCACAATAATATACAGTCTTTTCCAAGCAAATTAGCATTCAATATAATAGATAACTTGTTTCACTACGAAATAAGATAAAACAGCTCCCTAAATTCAATAACGTGGACTCATACCACCCAAACCAAATGGCCCTTTCATATCTGTACCAGTAATATTATTGTCCATAAACAATGCTTATAATCCTAATAATTGAGAAATGAGAATAAGATATATAGTGCAATATTATTATTTTTCATTTAACAAATGACCAGAGTTTAGCTGCAGTAGAAGTTGTACAGAAATGAAGAGGTGGTTGTCACTTGTCAGTCTAGGAAATCACTGAACTTCAGGATCAAAAGAGAGTGCTTGATTTGTTAATCCCTGCCCTGGACTCTTGGAGTCTGCTTGGTTCACCTCCCCCGACCGACGACAGTCCATTCACATCTTCTAGTAAGGTTTACAAGCCCTGACCCTTCCCCCATCCACCACCAGCATTGATAATGGAATTTTACAAAGGTCAAAGAAGTAAGCACAGGGAAAACAAATGCACAGCACACGTACCATGCAAGCGCGCACGCATGCATGCATGCACGCACGCACGCACGCACGCACGCACGCACACTCAGAGCTGTACAAAATATGCATAAAAGAAGAATTTGATGTTTGAAGTTTAATGCTGATTTAAAGCTGATAGAGTAAAATATATGCATACAAAACAGATATGTCAAATATTCCTGGCCCGGGCTGGCCTAGTTAACCTGACTCCGCCAGATGGGGCAGCAGAGAGTACAGGGTTCCCCCATCTGGGAACTCTCAGGCAGACTTGATGCCCGGCCACAAAACGGCCTGGCCAATCAGCAGCAGCTATCCCGCCTCTAGCTGCTGCTGATTGGCCAGGCCGTTTTGTGGCCGGGCATCAAGTCTGCCTGAGAGTTCCCAGATGGGAGCAGAAGGGGGGAACCCAGTGTACTCTCTGCTGCCCCATCTGGCGGAGTCAGGTTATGGCCTAGTGGCCTAGGCTGCTAATCCAGCCTGACAGTTTGTCCCCGGGTTCGAACCCGACGACCTTTGCTGCGTGTCACTCGACAACTCTCTCCCCCCATTTCCTGTCAGCTGACTTTGTCACCATCTAATAAATGCAGAAAGTCTCCCAAAAATATCTTAATATATATATATTCTTTCAAATATTCCTGATACAAGATATATCATTGTCATTGTTCATTGTTAAAGAAATGACAAGGCTAGTAACAGAGACATGGAGTGTAGCAATAGAATAGTAACAGACCATAGCTTGCCATGCATAGACGTTTGTATATAGCGTCACATCATGTGCAGGTGAGACATCATTTGGAAGCACATATCCGACACGTCAATCTAAACATAGGGGGCATTTAAACCCCTCGTCTGTATCTTCTCTTTATATTTACAGGGCTTGTCAGCTGACATTCTAGTACAATGCAGGAAATCTACCCAAGTGACCTTCAGATCACCTAGTGGCCATTTTAACATAATCATAGGGGGAAATACTTACTCTTTGTAAAGTATTTTGACTTCAGTGAGGCAGAAACTCTCTTTGTTTTTCAGCGAAATGATATCTTTCCACCACCCATTTGCCAAATTCAACAGCAAGTAGGGCAACTGACTCAGACAAACGTGTATTGTGACAAATTCAGACTCGCCTCATAAAGCTTTGGGGGAAACTCAAAGAGATAAAAAGTTTAGACAGGCTGTGAAACAGCAGACAACAGGTGTGAGGTCAAGGGTGGAGCCGGTTGAAACTACTGCCACGTGAAGGACCACTCACAGCACAGGTCCCTAGGCAAGATCACAATCCTCACACGTTACCACAGACGTCACATTTGAGAATGTTTGTGCTTTTTTGGGGGGGTCAGTTTGACGTTTCTCAGGCGCTGTACGCTGTTTGGACCACAATGCTCCTACACACTGATAACAAAGTGCTTACTGACAGAAACAATTGACAAAGCATTTCATTCATCTGTCCATTTTGTGTTCTGATGTAGCCTATAAATTATGAAAACAGCCGAAACAGGCCAATGTTTGTGAACACAAACTACTGTAAGCACTAAACAGAAGAACATCCCAACCCTAATCCAACTCTAACCCCATCCCTAACCACAACCTGAACCTATACCCTCACTGGCTCACCCCTAACCTGAACAAAAACACTATCAGGACGCTGGGAACATACTGTACAGTACAAACTAAACAGTGTGTCTCTATATGCTTAACCAACCCAACTCCATCTAATTTATCCTCCTCTATTGAATTGGATTAAAGAAATCAAAACCTATTGTAATTGTATGATAATTATATAAAATTCAAGGTTACACTGCTACTTCATTTGTGGTTTTGACTGGAAGTCATAGTACTGTTGGGTAACATTTATGTATAAGCCTAACTTTAATATATGAGCCACCACACCAGTATACAAATGCACTACAGTGGAAAATTCCAACATTGGGTATGTTCTCAATTAAGCTGGTCTTCTCCGCTACAAAATTGAAGAACCACCCCCAGGATGACTTTGCACTTTTAAAGAAAATCCAGCATGCCCCATTCTGCACTCAAGTCTATTTCCTTGCTCTGTTCATGTCTACAACGGAACCTAAAATCTGTATTTCTTAACATCACCACTACCTGGGAAATCCACATGATCATCTTTCTTTCACATTTTAAAACCAAACAAACATGAGGGTTTTTTAACCTTATTGTCTCCACCAGGCCGAAGGCATGGGGAGAGAGTATGTTTTGCACTCCGTCCGTCCGTCCGTGTGTCCGTCCGTCCGTCCGTCCGTCCGTCCGTCTGTGAACAGCTAATCTCTGGCACCGTTGGCTTGATCGCAGCCATAGGCTGAGCTCACACCTTTCATGCAATTCTGTGCTCGTTGGATGCTCGTTGGATGCATGTTGTGTTGTGTCATGGCCGCCCAATGCATTGCCAATGGAGGTCACATGGTTTGACCCAACATTGTGTTGTGTGAGGGGGAGGGGCGCACGACTGCGCCCCTCCCCCTCACACAACACAATGTTGGGTCAAACCATGTGACCTCCATTGGAAATGCATTGGGCCGCTGGGCGGCCATGACACAACACCCAACGAGCACAGAGAATTGCATGAAAGGTGTGAGCTCAGCCATACTCTGCACACACACTCCCTGGATGCCAGAGCTGAACCTCTGCTCCAAAGTTTTCACATTGGCCTGTTATAGCGCCACCAGGAGGCCGCTTTGTGCAAAACAAATGTTTTGACAGTACACCTACAGATTTTGTCCAAACATTACGCAAATTGGTACACAGTCTCTCTAGAGCCATTCAACGAAACGGGTCTTTCAGATTTTTCAGACTCCATCCTGATTGGCTACGATTGGCTTCCAAAGTTCGCAGGAGTGCTCCGTTTCAAACAAAATGCTGCAAATCATGAACACATCGTGTTATTTCCGTGAAATCTTGCACGCACATTCCCACTAGGCCGAGGAAGAAATGCCACTTGAATATTTTCAACTCAGCCTCATGGTGGCGCTATAACTGGCCGATTTGTGTTTTTACCTACACACACACACACACACACACACACACACGAACACACACACACACACACACACAAAAACCCCAAATAAACATGTTTATATTACTCCTAAACATTTTTCCAAACATCACACACACTCCTATCCTCCTGGTGGAGACCTGTGCCCAGAAGGGCACTTTTTCTAGTCTCTGATGTACCCCTGCTGGTAGGGCAAAAATGATTCAGTGGGGAATCTACAAGTCACACAAACAAGAGAAGGCTAAACTAACAAACTTGACTTAATTTGCTTCAACACAACAGGGACCACAGTCACACGTGACGGCTGACAGCTTGGGGGGCCTGGTTCATTTATAACTTTCCTTATAGCAGTTCAGTTGTTTTTTGAACTGAGTACTAGTTAAACATCCTCTGCCTGCAGCTTTGTTGTGACAGCTTCCCTGCTGCACATATCACACAGATATTGGGGCATGCTCTACTGTTTTAGTCCACTTGAAACCAAATCTAACCTTTTTGCTATAATATAAAACCACTGATCATTATTTGAGATATTGCAGATGGAGTTTAACCTACACTATTCTGGGGGTGAACATTAGGAGAAAATTGGAGATATTGCATTGTGATTGTAGATGGTCTATTTTCGGGGAAGAGATTTGTGTAGATAAGGGGGAAAAGTAGACCAATGGGGGACTCCTGTCAACAAAGTAGCCTATATATAGGTTTTAAGTGGTTAATATGTGACAGTATTGCCTAAGTAGGCTAGATATGTAGGCTAGTCGAACAAGGCCAGATATAGGAATGGGCACAGGCAATGCCCTGACTGGCCCACCAAACATGATGGAAAACCAAATTTCAAAGATATTTCAAATTAAAGGGCTTATATTTAAAACTATTTGAAACACTACGCTACAATTTACAATTTAGGCATTTAGCAGCCGCTCTTAATCCAGAGCGATTTACAGTAAGCAGGAACAAAATACATACTAACTAACTACAACTGTCGCACCACCAAACCAACATCATTTCATCATCCAAAAAATAAAAAGCTGCTCTCTGCACTTAGCCAACCAGCTTGAATAATGCTCTGCCCTGATTTGCCAACCAAGTTTCACCAAGTCTCTTCTGGGAAACTCCAACAACCACAGGCCTCCATAGCCCACCCCTTAATTGAGGAGCCACAGAACTCTTAATTACTTTAGGCTACACTGGCAGTGGCACAGTGCAACCCATCATCTCCGTCCCACACTGGCTCCTGTCTGGTTACTGGATTGGGTAACTGCTGTCATAGGCGCTACTGTTTAACCACTTAAGCCTTTTATTTATTTTTAAGGAAAGAAAAATGCATTTTTAGTAGATATGTTTTTCTTTTGCCCAAAAGGGATTAAATAGTAATATAATCTAAGCGATTGTCTCCTCAAAGTCCTCATATAATATATGCTACATTAGAATGTCTGGAAGCCATATAGATATTCCCCTATATATATATTTCAAATAAATGAAGAGTGGCCCCTGAAAAGCACAGCAAAGGTTAAAATCTCAAAAGTGTCAAAGAAAGCAGTGAATAGGGGGATGAGGAGAATGAGGATGGTGAAGAAAAATAGGGTGATGATTACCTCTTCTGGCAGAAAACGGTACTGCATTATATTTATAAGTTCTTTCGTGGAGGACCAACACATGGTGACGGGAGGTTAAACAACAACCTGCAGCGCTTACCGAGAAACTGTACAGAATGTTCTGTTCAGCCTTCACGGAACTGTAGTCTAGAGAGGACACTCCTTGAAAACATGGCGAAATCTCAAACAGACGTGGACGTGGTGGAAAGCAAAAGGACTCAGTAAAATTACAATAGTTTAGCCCAGTGGTTCCCAAAGTGGGGTCCGGGGACCCCCGGGGTCCTTGATGGAGTTCCAGGGGGTCCCCAGCTAAATGATATAGTTTGGAACCAAATGGACCCTTATGGGTCTGTAACCCATGCAGAGAGCACAAATGGAACCAAATTGTACACTCTAAAAATAGTTAAATTAACATTGATTTTTACAATATAAATTGGGGGTCCGTCGACAGTCTACGGACATGCATTAGTCTACGGTAGTAATAATAATAATAATAATAATAATAATAATAAAACTTTATTTGTATAGCACCTTTCATGACATGAAATGCAGCTCAAAGTGCTTTACAGAGCAATGGAGAAAGAAAGAAAAGAAAAGCAAGGCATAAAACAATAGCAGTAATTATGCAATACAGTGAGGACATGAATAACAAAAAAATTAAAAGATAATTTAAAAGCAAGAGTGTAGACTAATGCATGTCAAACTGGGGGGCTCCTTGAAAGTTAACGGGTTGAGAATCACTGCGAGGGCCGTAAAAATCTTCTCTTATGGGGGTCCCTGGCATATCTTTTCAAATGGGGGTCCGCGGGATAATTAATGTCAATTTGGGGGTCCTTGACATGAAAAAGTTTGGGAACCACTGGTTTAGCTATACTTTAAGTTTAAAGCGCTCAAACTTCATCTCATCTCATCATCTCCTTACCCCCCCTCCCCCCTCTCTTCTGTTTTTATTGAAAACATTTCACGATGGGAACTATGCACATTTCACGCACATTGTCTACCTGTCAAACTGTGATGTGACAATAAAGCTGTATTCTGATACATCTGGTTTACTCTAAGGCAGGCCTGTCGAACTCAACTTTAGATCAGCATCAGCAGCACCTTTTGAAGGTGAGGCGAGCCACTGGAAATGCACCACGGCCGCGGGTCCGCATGGTGGCAGTGTTTTCCCATGTTGGTTTCCAGGTAACTTTGCACCATCAATATCCTCACCTGATTCGACCTTTCCATCCTAATTAGGCGTGTTGTGTGTTGTGTCGACCATACCGATTTTAACTTTGTCCCTTGGCTAAACCTAATACATGTATGTTTTTTAATTAAAAAATTATATATATATAATATATATACAGTAGGCTATATCATTTTTTTAGTTTAATGACACTTCTCTACACTTTGAAGTGTATTTAGAGTTGGTGTCGCTTGCAAAAACGGTTGTAGTCAGTCAGATCTACAACTAGCCCTACTTGTTCTTTTTGACAAGCGACACATATCGTAGACTCAAGTCGTATCCATGAGGATTGAGGTCGTAGCGAATCTGAGCGATTCAATTTCAAAGACTCTGGGAATCTGGCTCAAGTTTCTGCGTGCGCGCAGTAGGCTACGTTCCGTCGTCACCGAAAATAGCCGATCTACAAGCTCACAACGGCAGCTTGTAGCTGCGCCGTATACTATATTCTACTACTACTACCGTCGCTTAACTCCTCCTAAACTCCGCTGGTTGTGCATGTGCACTAGCACAGTGAGTGAGCACACTTCTCTTCTTGAATGAGTTTCTTATTGCTGTGGATGTGATGTAACTGTTACTGTACATTTTTGGGAAAGCAGAGGTGAGTACCTGCACTACCAGTACCACAGTCCTGATCTGAGAGGTGAAAGTAGCCTGTGATGTAGTAGCTTATCTACTATTTATTTGCAGTTTGTTTGCAACTTTGCACATAGATAATAATAAATAATAAATATTATTATTAATAATAAATAAATAATAATAATTATAATACTAATAAATAATATTACATATTGCGCTTTTCATGGTACGAAACTGGCTTTACAAAAATACATTTATAATGCATGGGTATTTGGAGCTATATAGTACAGGCCTACATTATAATCTATACATTTCTTGGGTATTGTATCTATACAATTACTTACTTCATGCATTTATGTTGTAATTTATTCTTTTTTCTTCTTCTTCTTTTTTTCATATAGTGCTGGCTTAAAGATATAGGTTTACATTACTACACATCACACAGCTGTTCTTTCTGTTTCTACAGTTACTGCCAAGAGGGAATATAAAGTGTCAGGAACTTCCAGTGGAACTTGCAACCCATGCAACTGATTTCATTTGCCACTGTTGAATTGAATACAACTGAGGCTGGCTCGCGAGGCTAGGGAGATATGTCTGAGGAAATGCCGCTGTGGACCTCTGACAGGTTAGCTGACAAGAAATACATTTCAAAGAGAAATCTAAGGAAGTATGAGGAAAAACAGCAAGTTGCTCATCTC
The DNA here is from genome assembly GCF_951216825.1 of Electrona antarctica. Classification (NCBI taxonomy): domain Eukaryota; kingdom Metazoa; phylum Chordata; class Actinopteri; order Myctophiformes; family Myctophidae; genus Electrona; species Electrona antarctica. Next base: position 32,722,599 of record NC_136812.1, read on the forward strand.
ATCCCAGACAGCACTTATCAAGCGATGAGTGACCCTTCATCTTGTAATGATGATGCCAACACACTCTGGGGCTGTAGTGACACTGGGATGATTTATCTGAACCCTCAAACACCTAAATGGACCCTTATGGAGTTTGCTGGCCTTTTATCAGGAGAAGAGAGTGAAGTTGGTCATAACCAAGACTGCAGCCGTCGAGATGAATGCACTCAATATATGAAAGTCAACAAAACACATGGACCAAGGAATGCATACTCAGACACTTTGCAGCAGAATGGAACCAACTGTGCCAAGGTCCAGAAGGTACAAATTGACGATACTGCCAGTCAGATGCTGTGTAATGTGAAAAACATAAATGCTGATGGACTGATGGAAGGATATTCTCTAGATAGCGCTGTGAACATGGAATGCAATGGTAATGATCCTCTTATAAAGGATGTTTTATTGTTTGACGTCTGTGAGGACAGCAAGGTCCGTCGACTTTTTGAAGCTATGAAAAAACGTGGAGTTCAGACTGACGCAGAGAACCGTCCTTATAAATGTCCCCACTGCAGCTGGGCTTTTAAGAAGCTCTGCAACCTGCAGAGTCATTTAGAAACGCACAGCGGCTTAAAGCCGCATGTATGTGATGTGTGTGGAAAGGCTTATTCTCATCAAGGCACACTGCAGCAGCACAAGCGCCTGCACACGGGCGAGAGACCGTATCACTGCCCTTTCTGTGTCAAGACCTACATTTGGTCCTCTGACTACCGCAAGCACATCCGTACGCACACTGGAGAAAAGCCCTATGTGTGTGACACCTGTGGCAAGGACTTTGTGCGCTCCTCTGACTTGCGGAAGCATGAACGCAACATGCACGTCAACAACAAGCCCTTTCCTTGCACATACTGTGACAAGACCTTCAACAAACCCCTATCCCTGCAGCGACACGAGCGCAAACACCTCGGAGAAAGACCTTTCTGCTGCCCCGACTGTGGGAAAGCATTTGCCTTGGCAAGCCGCATGGCAGAGCACCAGAAGACACACAGAGGCATGCGTCCATATGTCTGCTCCGTGTGCGCCAAGAGTTTCACAAAGTCATCTAATCTTATCGAGCACGAGGCCATTCACACTGGCGTGCGGCCCTATAAGTGTACACAGTGTGGGGTGTCCTTTGCCATGGCATCCCGTCTGGTGCGTCACCAGTATGTCCATACTGGTGAGAAGCCATTCAGCTGCACAGGTTGCAATATGAGCTTCACCCAAATCACCATGCTGAAGAAGCACCAGGAGCAGACCTGCGCTGGGAGGATCTTTGTCTGTACAGAGTGTGACAAATCCTTCCCATGTGCGTCCAAGCTTGCACAGCACACGCTGAGCCACAAGAACAAGAATTTGTGACTCTTTTTCAGGACAGGTACATTTATGTTGCAGCACCACTGTTCTCTGTAGCTGTAGCAGGTAGACTAATAGATCCAGAGACTGACCGATGCCAAACATTTTGTGTCTGATGCCGATCACAATTTTGGAGTCCTATGACCATCAATTGCCGGCTTTTTGATTGATGAAAAATATATAAATAAATATTAAACCAAAATTAACTTTTTTAAACTAGTGGTTGATTTATTTAACCACTATTTTAAAAAAGGTAGCTAATTCACAAGCTCACAATGCAGTTATGAGCTTGTAGATCTATTTTTGAAACATTAGAAAAGCTGACTTTTGGCTGCATAGTGCATACTTGAAGATACTGATGTCATCAAGAAAGTCTAATAATGGCCAATATATCGGACTCGCCGATATATCCTTCTGGCTCTAATTATATCGAAATCCTGTGAGAACATTTTTCATTTTAGTAAAGTAAATCCATATACCTTTGAATCATTAACAAGAGTTTCCTTTCAAACATAGGCAAACATGATCAAGAGGTTTAACTCAAATGGAAACCAGCTTGTCATATGAAGCTGCTTTCAGAGAGTACAAGGCCATGGCTTATCAAGTGTATTCCCAGAATGTAAGTACAATATAAAAACACCTTCTTAATCCTTAGCTCACTTGTACTCTTGTATTACGCCAGACATATCTATACGAGTGTTTGTATGCATATTTTCTAAATAGTAGTAGTAGTAGTGTTTGTTCAGTTACAAGGATGTTTTGCATTTGGAGAATGCAAAACATTTGCATTTGGAGAATTTGCATTTGGAGAATTTTTAAGTTATGTGTAATGATGTCAATAAAAAACATTTTTTAAGTGTTTACAAAATGTTAATTATTTTCAAAGTGAGAATGCTTTTCCTTTCTCGCTAAGGTAATTATTTGAAGAATATCTTAACTGCATAGCCTTTTGATTCTTCAAGAGTTTGAAGTGAAACTGTTTCACACTATTCCACATTTTCAGTTGGGTTGTGGATTGGCAGAGGAGTACTGTAACCTGAATGTGTGCGTCAATATGCTAAATTCTCAGCTAGCACATCACATTCATTCATTGTGCAAAGTAATGGTAAAAGGAGCACCAACAACACCTGTCATGTTGACACTTGCTCCATGCAGCTGAGAAGCCAGACCACGTGGTATTCAGTTATTGATGAAATACATTTAAGTGATCTATTTCATGCATTATATTCATTTTGTGCCCCACCAACAATTTAGCAGTACATTGAGACATCAAGAAAAAAATTATACCAAAAGCATAGATATAGATATTGTGGATATATTTCAATTTAACAACTGTTCTGGTACTGGAAAACATTGGCACAATATAAACTGGCAATAAAAAAGCAACATGACATTTATAAGAAGCATCCAAATGTAAGCCCTATTTTATACATAAAGTGTCGCGTGTCAAAAATAACCTAATATCTACAAGCTCACATAATATCTATAGCTCTTGGCAGCATGGAAATAGCATCTTGTAGTTACATTTTACATTTGTCTGTGCATTTTCTTTCAGCGTGGTGTGACAGTCATGTCAAACAACTACTGAGAAGGACAAGTATGCTAAAAATTTGCACCAACTTTGTATTGGTTAACTACAGCATTTATTTAGTTTATACAGCGCTTTCGTTGTTGGATTTAAGATAAAATGCCTTGCATTTAGGCATTTTTTCTGCCTAAATGCATTTCTCTACTTTAGGCTAGAAACAGTTTAATTTAAAAACAATTGGAACCAAGCCGTACTGGGTTGTACGGCTAAGGTTAACTGATGCATAGTTCTTTACAGTTGTTATATTTCATATGTCCCATTTCACAAGTTCAAAATTTATAAAATCCTGATCTACAGGTACACCTTTTGTTGATCTGTTATTTTCAAATGGACAAAAGTTTTCAAATAATTGTAATGAAGTAAAAGTGCAACATTTGCCTCTGAGATGTAGTGGAGTAGAAGTAAAATGATTGAAAATAGGAAATACTCCAGGTAAATTACCTCAAATTGTACTTAAGTGCAGTACTTGAGTAAATGTACTTAGTTACTTTCCAACACTGGCAAAAACTCTTATTATTGGGTGTTGCCAGCATCAGCTGACTACATCAAGTCCCCTTGTGCATTATTATTATCAAAGGTGATTCATACATCTATATTCCCTTCTATCTCCATCCATTTTAATATCCCGCTGTCAGCAGTCAGGGAAACTCACCACAGCTGTTTAACTCCCTCTGAGAATATGATTTACCAGCCCGTCCGCTGTATCTCAATAACCTACATACTGCTTGAGGGGAGTGTTGTGCAATTGAAAGGGCATCCAAAAAAAGAAACAGGCTGTTGGCATGGCGATGGTGTGTCATGAGGTCAGTAGGAGCGGTGTCAATGACCCTAGAAATGCACAAGAGAAATACTGTACAACTAGGGCCATCACGACCAAATTATACTTGACGATCAATTGTCATGTAAACAATTGAGATTAATGATTTAATAATTTATTTGACTTTGAACATTGGAACATATAAATACAAAATATTTTTATGTTTGCCTTTTAGGCCATGTATTTTCGCTATTTTTCAACAGATACATTTGTACGTATGCATAATTGCGATTATCTCAAATAATTGTGACAGGCCTATATACAACTACTAACAAATACTACAGTACGTTTTTACCTGGCCTGCAGAATGGAGGCGTTGATATGGTGTCTATATGCCCAGATTGTGCCCTATTATGCAAAAAGAGAGAAAATAAATATTTAGAACATCATATCACATTCACGATTAGAAAGATAATGCCGTCAGTGACAGACTACTAGACCACTTTTACTATGAAAACGTGCATTTCCCGTCAGTTAGTTAGTTAGTCCGTCACCCCCCCAGGCATGACCATATATGTGACATCAGGTGACATCATCAGGGATGGAGATCTCTGATGTCATCAATATTGGCCAGCAACTCTACATCTGACCTCAAACCTCAAACCCTTAGATCTCCATATATAGAGCTGACCTGTTCTGACATTCCATATGTTGATCCTTCCCCATCCATCCCTTGGATGTCTCCCTTTTGACTAATTCCTGTCCATTTAAACTCTAGACGGGCCTGTCCCAAAGTTATTAGTGCAGCCGCGCCCCGCAGGGCTATATATTAGGCTATGATAATATAACTAACATCAATATCCATGATCATAACAACCTGAACACAGCACAAGCACACACACACACACACACACACACACACACACACACACACACACACACACACACACACACACACACACACACACACACACACACACACACAGACAGACAGACAGACAGACAGGCAGGCAAGCAGGCAGGCAGGCAGGCAGGCAGGCAGGCAGGCAGGCAGGCAGACAGACAGACAGAGTGCAAAACATACTCTCCCCATGCCTTCGGCCTGGTGGAGACAATAAGACCCCACATAATGCACACATGACAGAACAAACACTCCATCTCCTCTACAGTACTTGGAGTGCCATCACTGATGAGGTGAGGTGAACAACAAATAATTCAATTTCAGTGTCAACTAGAAAAAGTGCCCTTCTGGGCACAGGTCTCCACCAGGAGGATAGGACTGTGTGAGATGTTTGGCAAAATGTTTAGTAGTAATATAAACATGTTTGCCTTGTATGGCAATTGGATGATTTGAGGCATTTTGTTCCAATCAACCTGTTTTGCAAAAATCAACCTTTTGGTGGCGCTATAACAGGCCAATGTGAAAAGGGTGGGATATATTCCTCAGCCTAGTAAGAAAATGTGTGAAAGATTTCACGTAAATTGCATGCTGTGTTCATGATTTGAGGCTTTTGTTCAAAACGGGGCAATCTTGCAAACTGTGAAAGGCAATTATAGCCAATTAGGGTGGAATATGAAATATCGGACAGATCCGACTTGAGCACATGACCATAGAGATACTGTGTAACGATTTGTGAGATTTTTGGACAGAATCTGGAGGAGTAATATCCAAAAATGTGTTTTACAAAAGTCGGCCTCCTGGTGGCGCTATAAAAGGCAGATGCGGAAAATGCAGGTCAAAGGTTTGTCCTTGGCCTCTAGGGAGTGTGCATGCAACGTTTCACGCAGATCGGTGCAGTTTTAGGTAACAAATGTGAAAAGCTGCCTCATGGTGGCGCTATAACAGGCCGTTCTGGAAAATGCGGGGCAGAGGTTCATCGTTGGCATCTAGGGAGTGTGTGTGCAAAGTTTGGCATCGACCGGGTTAACGGTGCCGGAGATTAGCTGGTAACGGACGGACGGAAGGACACACGGACACACACACGGACGGACACACACACACACGGACGGAGTGCAAAACATACTCTCTCACCATGCCTTCGGCCTGGTGGAGACAATAAATATAATAAGAGATAGAAATGCCATCACATGGGGGTCCGTAGCTAATGCATGTCAAACTGGTGGGTCCTTGAAACTAAACAGTTTGAAAAAACTTCTCTCATGCGGACCCCCATTTTCAAATGGGGGTCCGCAGGCTAACTAGTAATTAGTGTCAATTTGGGGGTCCTTGACATGAAAAACCACTGCTCTAACTCACCTGCATATATGTCCGAGTTCTCATTTTGGACATCTTTGGACTTGAACCAGCCACTAAACCATCCTGTTTTGGTACTCTGCAAGACAAAAACCAAGGACACATTAAAACTTATGTAAGATAAAAGCATAGCTGCTATAAAGTAAACATGATTCACACACCTGTTTGGGAAGGGTATTGGCTGGCTGTGAACCCATGCCAAGCATAGACATTTCCTGTGTAATGGGCTGTTGACTGTGAACTCCTTGACTGTGGTCAGTCTCTGCCATGGTGTTCAACTGATGCAAACAACAGTTTTGAAAAATGATCAGACAACAAAATATAAGAATGCCACATACTGTGTACTGTATAGCCTATGTGGTGATGACACATTATGTAACTGAATATCTCAGCCTATCTATGATTGCTAGATTAAACCAAAGTGCTGGGTGCTTAACGGCTAATTTATACCATTTGTCAGTACATAATACTCCAAAATACTACAAATCTTTCTCACCATGGTTATTCCAGAACAAAACTGACCACCTGGGGAAACAAAGAATTGAAAGACTGAGTCATTCTTATAGACATACAGTCATCTGTATCCCTATCAAAAATACATGAATGTATTAATTAACATTTTAAAATCTTTTTTTGTGCTATTATCTGTTGCTTACTCTCTGTTGTTGAAGGAGGGAACCAATCCAAAGAAGAACGCAAATCAGCAGATTTGACTTCAGCATTATCTGTGTTGTGATAACTACTGTCTTGGCTACCGGCCATCACAAGTGTTGGAGTAGCAGAATCCACTGGCAGTGTAAGACTAGCCTGTGGTCTAGAGACAAAGGGACAGTGGAGTGTATCACAGCGAGCCCAGGGGTGGAAGAAGCACTCAGATTTTTTCATTAAGTAAAAGTAGCAATACCACAATATAGAAATGCTCTGATACAATACCTGTATTCCTGAGTAAAATTACAAAAGCATACTAAAACTACCAAAGTAAATGTCAAGCCTTTTTTCTTTGTCAATGTACCAGCTCAAAATTCGCTAACTCTTCATATATTTACACTGCTTCTTAACTGTACTGTACTGTACTGTACTGTACTGTACTGTACTGTACTGTACTGTACTGTACTGTACTGTACTGTACTGTACTGTACTGTACTGTACTGTACTGTACTGTACTGATTTAGATTGCATTGCTGTCTGCCTCAAATAAACAAATAAAGTAATAGTAAAAATACATTGTGCTGGCTGTTTTCTCAGTTTAATATTTTGACAATTGCCTAGTGTTGGCAGCGTTATTCACTGTACTGTACTGTACTGAGTGCAATCTTTCTTAAGTCTGAGACTAAGAATTTAGTGTAATTGGAATGTAATTAACAAATTAATCTGTGGCACACATTGTACAGTATACCTCCAGTTCTCAGTTCCCCTGCTGCCCCATGCTGTCATTTCTTCTTCTTGTCCTGCAGCCTGGGCCCAGGGGTTATCTTCTTCCTCCGTTCCTCTGTAGTAAAGCAGCTCAGCTTTTGGACTCTTTACATCACTTCTTAGGTCATCTATGTCTGAGTCTGTAGTTCAAAAAAAGAAAGAAGGGAAAAGCCTCTATAATCTAGCCTAACCACAGCAGGAGGACTTGATAATAGTTCATCACTTGCAAGTGTGTGAAGCATAAGAAACTGCTTTCTGGTGTCAAGACTACCACATAATTATGCCTGATTTATACTTGGTTGTGTGCTGTGTCACACACCAGAAATAGCAGATCTACAAGCTCTGTGAGATCTTGTAGATCTGCTGCACAGGCGCACAACTAAGTGTATCATAAGAAATAATGACCTGGGTCTTGAATATTACCTGAACACACTTTGCTCTCCCCGTGGACTAAAGCACTTCCCTCAGCAGGTGACTGGTATGTATCATTACAAGCATATCTCCCCATCTGAGCAAAATCACATGTTTAGCCATACTGTTTATGTGTAAGTGTAAATTATTACTTGAAAGCCAAACTAGGTTTTAAATAGAAGATTGACTATAATGAAGCACATTTATTGCTTGGCTTGAGTAAAGGTAATCAACCACAACATTGCTGGACTGTATTACATCAACAACTGGCTGCCAAACACCTTAACCTAGATTTGGACATTTATCAACATTGAGTCTCATGAAAGATCAGTTTTCATCTTGGCATGAAATATCTCAGAGGAAAAATAGCAGTGTAATGTGGACATGATGGTTTGTGGAATAAATGGAATGGTAGCCCTGACATTGTTACCTGTACGTCATGGTGCCTCAAGCGCAGCTGTTGCAGCCAGTTGGGGTCCTGTGCATCTCCACTGAGCTGTTGGCCCGGCCCCTCACACTGTCTCAGTCTTTCTGCTAGCTGAGTAGAAATAAGCACAAAGAAAACAGCTTGTTTTAGTTGTTGCCTAAAGCCCGATTTATACTTCATCGTATGATAGTGTTACATGCCAAAAATAGCCGATCAGGAGGTTGTGCTCTTGTAGATCGTCTATTTCTGGCCCACAACACCGTTGTATGAGAATAAATAAAGTATTAGAATATGAGACACAATGGGTAGACAGGTGGTGCGCGTGTGTGCAGGTGTGTGCAGGTGTGTGTGTGTGTGTGTGTGTGTGTGTGTGTGTGTGGCGGGCCGGTTACACACCGCTCTGATTTGTAAGTGAGGAGGACAACACCGAACGTTTTCAAAGAGTTTTTCTCAGATCTTTAGTCACATTTTCTTTCAGCGTCTGTGCCTCCAGTCCTGTTGTTGTATAACTTTACTGTATGCCCGCGACGCATGGGTGAGTCTCTCTTTTCTGCCCACAAGACAACCTCTTTGTCTTCTCTCAATCTCTGCCATGTCACACACGTGTGTGACAAATTAATTTAAACAAATTGATACACCAAAAGTGCCTGCAAGGCATCGGTGATCGGAACACCCGGGACCATGCATGCCTGCCAGTGATATTATTAGTGTTGCGAAGGCTTTCACTTAGAGTTCCATATATGGGATAACCCATAGTCCCATATATGGAGACAACAGCGATATCCAGCGCTGACATCAGATTAATGTAGAAACTCCAAAGATGGATATACACTCATCGTAACACTAGACTTGCACAGCATAAAAGGCTTCCATGGCTTCTAAACCGGATTCCAGGCAACGCACGCGGTATCTCCAACAGGTCAACATATACGAATCAAGGTATCTGGCTTTACAACCCATAGTCCTTGACTGAATGGCTTGTATTACCTTGGGTTACGAGTCTTCTAGATGAGACAGAATAACTGGCTAATGGCTAAGCAACTCGTAGAGCATTGAAGTAGAGGTTTCCACATCCCGGTTAAGTTCGTATCGAACACCACTGTAGCGGGTCCTAACGAAATAATCAGCACTGGTTCGAGCTATTTTACAATTAGCCTATTAACATTATTAATTAATTACAGTTTAGAAGCACCTATTTTGACAAATAAAAGCTGCATTCAAAGACATATTTGACGTGCATTTAATGTTGGAGGGTTGCGGGCGGGTTGTGAAAATTGATGCAGTGATGCGGGCAGGCTGGGACGAGTCAAATTATTAATACCGTACATGTGGGAGCCGCGGGTCATAAAAAACCCTGACCCACGCAACGCCAGGGTGTGTGTGTGTGTGTGTGTGTGTGTGTCTTTAAATGTACCATTATGCATCATACCTTAATAACCTCTCCACTAAGCACCAGAAACGGCTCTTGTTGTTGAAGAATTGCCTTTCCTACCACCTCACAGTAATGGAACGCCTGCGATACAAGCCCATAGTCCAGCAGTCTACTGGCATACAGGAATTTATACACCTGGCCACAACATGTCAATATTAGTATCAAAACCATGTACATAAATTGATATACTGTAGTAGACGAGATTTCTGTTGAGCGTTGAATAGGGCGGAAAACACATGTTAAAGGGCCAATTTATATTTTGGTACAAAGATTACATATTTCCAACAGAGAAAAGTGTCAACACAGCATAAGCTTGAGTATGAGCTTGTCTAGGTGTATGACACACGAGAATGCAATTAAAAAGACAAAAGCAATGGGAAATGAAATATAGATGGATGATATGAACTAGTAACTACCTGAAAGGATGGGATTGAAAGTACATTTCCTCCAAGTGTCTGGCAATACTCAAACAACTCAGTGCACTGAATGGAAACATTGCTGGCAAACTCAAAGAAAGGGAGCCTAAAGGAGAAATAAGATATGTTCTCAGCTCAACTGTCAGGACAACTTTAGCCAGAAGCATAAAATAATGAGGTTGAGTGATGAGGTTGCAATTATATCTCACTCACCTGTGGCTGCTGCCCAGCAACACAAGCCTTGCTGCTTTGTGTGTGAACACTCCAAAGAGAGTGCGGGCTGTCAGGTAGCACACATGTGCAGCATGTAGGAGGCCTCTTGAGGCTGGAAAAGACCAAAAAACCTCTTGACCGTATTCAAATGGAAGCCATTTTGCTCTTACATCATAGGATGTGTTGTTCAGACTGCTCATACCTAGTGTGTCTCCCATGGTGCTGATGGCCTTCTGTTGGACTGCAAGTTCACCTGACTCGTTGGAGAGCAGAATAGCCAGATGGGGCTTCCAGTCACCCCATTTTTCATTACCACAGCACTGGGAACAAGATATCCAATCCAACAGATCAGCTACTAAACGACAACGTCTTAGTGGCAACATTTATTGCATAATGTAAACAATGACTTTCTATGTATTCTTTTAAACTATTTTTATTTTAATATTGTCAAAATAGTGTCATTGTAGTGTATACCACTTGTTTTTTGACTGTTAATCCAAAAAAGTGGCAATAGAATAGATTTATCTTTTGGTTGTTTCTGTTGAGTAAGGATGGTGAAAAAACAAGAAAATGCCAACCCGCCCTACATAGCCGATCAGCACTTATTGGAAATTGCTATAGGGCTTAACCGAGTACACAAATCTTGAGAGCACACATCATCTTCTTTGGGATTTACCGTGGCTACCGTAGGGACTCTCCCTGAAAGCATCTGGAAGAGGGTCTGCAGGGGGTCACTGGCTGTTAGCTGGCTTGTAAACCTGCAAACAGAGCCACGTTGTTTCATGAAACAGTGACCAACAGAATCACAAGGCAACATCGTATGGGAACAGAAGAACGCTACTTTCACTATTTTCCATAAAAATAAATATATAGTAAGTAGTAGTACTGTAAGTGGTTAAAACAATGTCCTCATCTGTATTTCAAACCTGTACGTCAAACCTTGCATAGAAATATCAATTAAAAAACATCCACCACACAAAGTGAAGTCCCATTTTGTAAGCATGAAATAATAAATGTTTACATTTTAAATCACTAAAATAATTGTACTGTATGGTGTGGCAATGTCGGTGACTAGACTGCCCTGAATGTGGACAGAGACCAATTTGCATTCACACTACACTGCATACATACACTTGACTTGACATACAGTATGTTTCCCAGGCCACCTGCTAATGTGGTGTGAGTGATCATATCGCATAAATGTCTGGTGAACCAATTGAGTGCATTCACACCGGTATTTAAAGCTGTATCCTGGGTGATCACATCACATCACCCAGGCCGGATACAGACAAAAGCAAGTGGATGGATAGGGTTACATCATGAATAGTTTGCACAAGCCATAGAGTAATGATGAATTGCATTTTATAGCGCTTTTCCAAGTGCTCAAAGCGCTTTACAATGGTTCATTCACTCATACATTGGGAGTTGAAGCGGCGAACAGTCGACGCCAGCGTCCTCACTTCCCACATTCACACACCAATGGTGGCAAGCTCACACCAACCGACTCATTGAAGGCAATGTAGGGTTCAGTGTCTTGCCCAAGGACACTTCGACATGTGGACAGGAGGAGCCAGGATTCGAACAGCCGACCCAGGGATCATTGGACGACCTGCTCTACCTCCTGAGCCACAGCCGCCCTGATGATATACAGTAGGTATGTATATACAGTAGTAGAATGTAATTTTTTACCTGTAATGGCTCCATAAGAGATAAGAGCTCAAGCTTAAATGCAAAAACAACCAGCATTTACATTTGGTTTACTGCACCTGTACTCCAATATTACTACCATAAAGTTATCTGTGTTCCTGTGTTAATCCAATATGATGGAATTTGTAAAGAGCTGATTTTCTAATCCCTGAATAGTGTCAACCCAGAGAAGTGCTTCCTACAAAAGAAACAACTTCTATCTCCATAGTTTCATACCAGGCCTTCCCAATACAAACTACAAATACATACATCAAGGTACATAAATGCATACTTTAAATACACGTATGATTATACTGTCTGACTGTGTATGTGTCTTTTTTCATTTGTTTTCATTGTTGTTGAATCCTGAACATTCAACTGTAAGCATAGTGTGTGGTGGACATTCTTCACACATTACTGGTCTTGTGTACTCTTATATGGGAACAGTACTCTGATTTCCTGCAGCTGTCATGTCTCAGATGACATGACAGCCATTCTTACCTGTTCAACACAGTGGTATAAGACCTGTTGTCCATTTTGCTGGCCAGAAAGAGTGCATGGCCCCACAGACCACTGTCCATGGCTGAATCTAGAGCCTCCTATGGAACCAGATGGGCACAACAAGAGAGCAAATGTCAGGGTGCGAGTGGGTCATGAGTCACGACAACACAATTTCTATGACCTATCAGAGTTAGGGAAGAATCAGCAATCAGAATCATGAAAATATGAATGGAAATCTTATGTATCTCTAATCAGAGGGCATTATAGCATAACTTTAAACAGCTTTAACCACTTTAAAGTTGGTGTCCCTATTTTGGTCATTATAGGCAAAAAGAAAATATTATTAAAAATGTTTTAATAATATTATTAATAATTAAAGTTATTATCATGTATTTATTTGTTTATAAGAATACAGATTAAGTGGTTAAAAATACTTTGAGCATAGGTATGTGCTTTTTATTCTAGTGTTTGGGGCAACAGAGAAGAGGGATATGGGGAATGAGCTGATTAGAAGTAACCTTTTTCCTCCCAGCCAGGAGCAGTTTAGTGTAGCTGTCCAGGTCTTTCTGTGAGCTCTCAGAGCTGAAGCTGCTGAGATGTCCTGTTAGCAGGTCCTCTTCCTTGTAAGGCTCTGGTTCAGGTGCCAGGTTCTCACTGAAATCAATGAGTGTGGGAGCATCTTGGACCCGGGTTACATCTGCCTGCGAGGTCTGCACCAGCAGCTCCGCGATATCCGAGCCAACTATCCGCTGATCCCACGGAAATAAAGTGAGACAGAATCATGATGTTAATTTTGACTGCTAGGTATTTCCCAGTGCACGAGATGTACTGTACTTCGAGGTAATGTATATCACTTGGCATGACCCACTTACTCCATTCTGTCTGCACAGCAGTATCAGGAGATTCCACAAGAGAGCAGCAGCATTCCTGTCTGGAAGTTTGTCATCTCTCAAGCATGCTTCTGCCCTCTGGTGGGCAAACTCAATGGCATCTATTTTGTGCAAGTCTTCCCTTAAAGTGGGTGAAAAAAGAAACTATCAGCCAAGACACAAATGAAAAGAATAAAGAATGAAAAAAGTTGTTGGATGGTAGTGCCAGTGTCACCATTTTGGTTTTAAAATTCAGTTGTCAAACTACTGGATTTGAAAAGAAAAGAAAAGAAAGAAAGAAAGAAAGAAAGAAAGAAAGAAAGAAAGAAAGAAAGAGACATAAAAACTGTTACGTACTTGAAGACAAATACTAAAAGCAATACCTAGCTAATGGCCCAGGGAATGTTCTCATCTCCAGCTGTTCCTGTGTCTCTCCTAGAATGACCTGAGGAGAAATAACGGTACGGTAATCACAGTGACATAATCCTATTGCTCCAAGAAACCACATTTTCCTATAATTAAGTCTTTCGTACAGGTTGACAGTGTATTGAACATGCCTCTAGACTGTGGATCTCCAGCTGGCCTGGGGTTTCCTGTATGGAGATGCCTGGGCTGACCCGGATCAGCTGGCCTGCAGGCCCAAAGCTGACAACCGGATGAGGCACTGTGTACTTAAAAGGAACTGCCATCTGACGCACTGTCACAGCAGCATGGTCTGACAACAAAGAATAACAACACAAGTATCACTGTTAAATATCACCACAAACATCTTTCTGCCAGGCCTTTCTTTCTTTGTATAACAGTGGATCAGTCTCAACTACGGCCCTTCTATAGCTACATTCTCTTGTGTTCATTTATCTCAGAGTGTCACAATTGACTCAGAGTTAAATTAACACTGTGGATTGTGTAGTGTGTCCACTGTCCACAGATACCACGGCTAATTTTACCGGGTGATAATTGCATTCACACAGTGTCTGTGGGTCATTTTCTACTCTCAGAGTTTGGGGCGGCAGTAGATTAGTAAATACAGCAGCCATCTGGGAATACAAAGGTTGTTCCTGAGCAAGACGCCAAACTGAAGTGAAGAAATCAAAAGTATTTTGTACACCTGAGCAAAATCTATGCGATAGGTGTGTTGGTGGAGTAAACATAGTACATTGTACACAGATCAAAGCATAAAAAGCACCAGCTCACGCCTTCGCCTTTGCTTGCTCAATAAGGGAAAGCAAAAAAACAACATTTTGGACCTTGGCCGAACGTTGCAATAAAAACATATTTTATTAATTGAGCAAGTGAAGACAGTGTGCAGGTGTTTTTGGTGTGTGTGTGTGTGTGTGTGTGTGTGTGTGTGCGTGCGTGCGTGCGTGCGTGCGTGCGTGCGTGCGTGCGTGCGTGCGTGCGTGCGTGCGTGCGTGCGTGCGTGCGTGCGTGCGTGCGTGCTCACCTGTATCAGATGAGTGATGGACTGGGTCACTATGCTCAGCTCCATTGATGTATTGACTGAGCTCACAGCTACTCGAAGACATCCCTGAGTTTTTGGAGCTTGCTAGGTTACCCGGATAACAAGAGGAGGCCTCTTCGTTGTCCTTGGAAGAACGGTCCTCAGATTCATTTACGTAACACTGGGCCTTGGAGCTGTCTCTCTGCTGGTCATAGCTAAATGAAGAGATTACCAATATACAGGTTACCAGTTGGCTTAACCACTTAAGCCCTACATACTTCGTCTTAAGACGCATAGCAAAAATAACCGATCTACAAGCTCAGAAACTTTTAAGCTGAAAACGTACAGGTCAATCAGTGGGTTGTGTGGATGAAATAGGCTCTCTCACTCTCACTCGACCTTCCTCAAAAAATGTGAGTGGTGCAACTCCATATGGGGGTCCCTCGGGGGTCCGCGGAAGTTCAGGACCCACAGGAACGCTGCCAGGGTGCCGGCCCGGTTCCGGCGAGCCGCCCCGCGTCCGAAACGGTCGAGAAATGACAGAGTTACCGTGTGGGGGTCCCTGGAACATCCAGACCCCCAGAAATGCGGCCAGGGGGGCGGGCCGTTTCTGGCGAGCCGCCCTACGTCCGAAACGGTCGAGAAATGACAGAGTTACCGTTTGGGGGTCCCGGGGGTCCCTGGAACATCCAGACCACCAGGAACGTGCCCAGGGGGCTGGCCCGGTTCCGGTGAGCCGCCCTGCGTCCGAAACGGTCGACAAATGACAGTTACCGTGTGGGGGTCCCCGGGGGGTCCCTGGGGGGTCCCCTGAACATCCAGACCACCAGGAACGTGCCCAGGGGGCAGGCCCGGTTCCGGTGAGCCGCCCTGCGTCCGAAACGGTCGAGAAATGACAGCGTCACCAACCAAACTATTTTCGTGCTTGGACAGACAGACCCAGGGACACACATAGCTGTGTAATGGAGTGGTTGCACCACTCAAAAATGTGTGGGTGAGCACTGAGCGGTATTGTGAGGGACTGACATGTACTGTTCTGTGTAGGCACGTCCAGGCTGCTCCTGCTCATATGATCTCTCGTGATGACCTGGGTCCGACCTCCACCAGTCCTGGGCAGCCCATTGGCCAGCATCTTCACAGACATAAATGACACAGAATCTTATAATCTGTTCTTTAGTGAGGCATAGACTGTAGTATAGTATAGTACACCAATTAATAACAGTACCTTTGTGTCCATATTGTGCTGTGTAATAATCCTGGTCATAGTATCCATAATTCCCTTTGTAATCCCAGTAGCTGTGAGGTGGATAGTCATACCCATGCCTGAAAACGGAGGTGTACCAAACCAATTTACCAACTCTTGTCTGTGTAATATTTCATGACGTGTAATTAATAGGCTATGATAATATCAATATCCATGATCATAACAACCTGAACACAGCACAAGCACACGCACGCACGCAAGCACATGCACACGCGCGCGCGCGCACACACACACACACACACACACACACACACACACACACACACACACACACACACACACACACACTCACACACACACAGAGCCTAAAATGCTTTGGCTTGCCTTTAATATCATATTATTAATATAATTTAGAAGTGTACAATTGAACCCTAGCGTCCCCATTCTGGGAAAATAGCAAGCTCACACACTGAACTTGTATAGATCTAGTATTTTGGTGAAGATATTTGGTGTAGAGTGAAAAAAAGGAGGGGGACTATAGCCCCTAGGGGACAGGTCAACAAAGCATAATATGGTTTAATTGGATAGGCCAGCATTTAAATACTGCATTTTAGAATCAGTTATTTTCCTATACTTTTAGCTTCAGTCACAGTCAGAAGGCCTATCACTGCATCACTGAACTCACCTGGGCTGTGGTGTGGTCGTGGAGTGTGCTGATCGGTGGTAGTCATGTCCGGGTGTGATGTAGGGGGTGGCAGTGTAGTCTGCTGGTCTTGGTGGAGGGCTAGTGAAGTAGGCTCTGTGGCGAGCATCTGGATGCATCCATCCATGCCTGTCGTCTCCGGGGTCGGCTGATGGAGGATACTTCTGGTCACTGCCACGGTGGCCAGAACTGGAATAGTCCTCTCTGCTTCTCACCCTGTGGGACTGTGCCGACTGTCGTCCACTGTCCTCTCTGCGGGACTGTGACGACTGTCGTCCACTGTCCTCTCTGCGGGACTGTGACGACTGTCGTCCACTGTCCTCTCTGCTTCTCACTCTGTGGGACTGTGACGACTGTTGTCCACTTTCTGACCAGCGGTGACCTGAGGGGTCCATGACGGCAGCACTCCCTCGATCTCCTCATACAATCAGAAATCACTGTTTTTATTCCCCAAAGGAAAACAAGTTGAAAAAGGTTTGCTGTGTAGTGTAGGCATATTGTAAAAAAAAAATCATAGTCTAACTTTGTACATTTGAAATGTTTCTATGCATGGTTAATGATTTGAATTAATGTCTCAATTAAAACCAACATTGATAAAGGTAAACATAAAAGTGCTTTTCAAGATTTCCAACGCTAAATCACATACTTGCAAAAAAACATAGCAGGCTATACTCACACCTCAACCTCGTCCGTATGTGATCTCAGACTCAGTCAAAGTACAACTGTAACTTCCACATCACTTCACACGAAAACACAACATGAACTGAGGTGACCTGCATGATAACAGGGGATAAAGTTCAGGTGTAGTGTTGCGTGACCTATTCACACCAATTTGCAGTTGCAAATATGTGATATAGGCCAACTATAACTAAATGGGAATTATGATGATCATAGGCTACACAGCCAAACACTTACATTAAACTATACCGGTATGTAAATAATTTAATTTCTGACCTTCATCTTGGTTTAATATCTAGGCGTCCATGCACATTGGGACACGCCCTTTGACAGCTGCAGTCTGAGTCTCCGAAGGCTATACAAAATGAAATAACGTATTCTCAACTTCTACGAATTGATGTCATTTTCAATAAACAGCCATGTTTAAAATAGACTAGTCAGAAGTCTGCTGGATTATACCGGGAAGAAAAAACACTATGGATTGCGCCTTGCCACGTTGACGAGTAGTGAGATGCAAAAGACCGTCAGAGTTTTCGTCATACACATGAGAAAGAGTAGGATGAAGTTAAGAGTTGGAGGAGGATGGCTGGCTGATCTGCAGTCAGTTCAGATTCAGAAGTTTTCCTCCGTGGTGGAAAAGCCTAGTGACGCGTAGCCTCGGTCCCAGACCGCGTGGCGCGTCAAGCGAGGTTAGAAGTGTTCCGCTACTTAACCCTGTAATTACACAGTTGCCCGTTTGGTGGTGGACTCTGTCTTCATGTATTATACACTAGGAAAAGAACGCATTGTCCACAACTTGACTTGTAGCCTACTGATCCAAACGTGAACAACGAACATACAGCACAAACAGTTCTGGCATCCACCCAGGTGCACTGCATAACCTTCTCCCCAACCCAATCAACCTGTGCCTGTCCTACCCTCACCCTGGTCCAGTGCTGTAAACACTGGACCAGGGCTAACCCTGGTCCTACTCTGCCCATAAATAATCCAATAAACAAGGTCACCCTCACCCCTAGCCTAAAATTCAATCGATAAATACATCTACGAGTCTAGAGTCTAAATCTTAGGTTTAGGTCATCCCTATGTTCGTTCCCCAGGTTCTACAGAATGTTATTTCTTTCTTTCTTTCTTTCTGCCTCTCGGGGCCATAGCCCATAGCTAATGTGGTTATTCACAACAACACAACATTTGTACATGTTTATGGCAGAGGTCCTGAACATAATGTTTATGCACCATTTGTGCAGCATTCGGTTAATTGTGCGCCTGGCCTGTCCATTGAACTCAATTGAAAGGTTAAGCTTATAGTGCTCTATATCTGCAAAACATTTGGCTCAAATAGGCTACAGTTTGTTTATTTAATTATTACTCATTATTTAATTTTAATAAATAATAATGGCATATTATCGCCACAGGGGGGCGCAATAGCTCTGATGCGCTGGCCAAAATGAGCCCAGTCTCTCTTGGCTGGGCTCTCTTGCCCACAAGGGCTGTCCCGTCGTATTTGCATAATATTTGCATATATCCAATGGGATTGAGTCATGCAAATACTCTCAAAACCTTAGAAGCCGTTTCCCACGAAACCAAAGATCAGTGCGTGCACTGTGCAGAGGTACTTAGCGAGAGTGAAGTGAACACATCGTGTGGATAATATCACATCACATCACAGGACCGTCCGAGACACACGCGCCGTCTCTGGATATTCTAGCTCTCTCGTCCGATCGGATGTGCAATATGACTTTTGAAGAACCTAGTGGAGAAAACTCTTCAGAAAGGTGAGTTGGGTCCAGTTATTTACTTGTTTTTCGATTTAATGCATAGTTGCATGCAGAACAAACTTTTACCTCCCGTCGAAGTCTCCTCAGGGTGTTGCTTGCAAAGCATGTCCGACAAGAACGGATCTACAAAGCTATTCCACGCGTTTGTAGAACAGTTCTTGTCGGCAAGCGACAATGTCGTAGTGTCGTATGTTTAACGTTGTTAAACAGCTGAGTTAACCTGTTCTGCTATGTGATTCACTCCCCGGGTGCCACACAGCCAACCGACAGAGTGGGGGAAATGCTAATTTGGTTGCACGCAGCAATGATGTTCATACCTTAGTAACTAACCATTTCAAAGGGGAACTCGGGTTGCTGAACATAATTGCGTGTTGTGCTCGTTGATTTTGGCAAATTCCAATTATTAATTTGCTTGTTGTGACTTGTCCCTTCAGGATGGAATCTGTGGCCATAGCGTTGGAGAAAGTCCTCAGCTCTGCATTACCTCAGGGTTGCATCACTGTTGGTGTCTACGAGGCAGCAAAGTCACTGAATGCGTAAGTTAGAAGACGACCCATAAAGCTACTTTAATAAATAAATGAATGCAACGTGCCTGCTCCAGTCTTGAAATGCAAGAGTCACAATAGAACCCAATATGGTCCTTTTATTCCATTAATACTCAATAAAACCTGTTAAAACACATTTGGTTTTTGTTGTCTTTAGGGATCCAGACAATGTGGTGTTGTGTCTTCTGGCCACAGACGAGGAGCACAAAGAGGATGTTGCCCTTCAGATTCATTTCACCTTGATCCAGGCGTTCTGCTGTGAGAATGACATCAACATCCTGCGAGTCAGCAACATGAGGCGTCTGGCAGAGATCCTCGGTGGGGTGAAAACCGGAGGGGAGCCCATGGATCTGCACTGTGTTCTCGTGACTGTAAGTATTACTCATGTCTCCTTATGGTTAGAGCTGCATGTAGACGACAGTCCCTTGGGCCATACCCAGGGTTCTTTAATTGTCTGGGCCTTCCTACAAGCTCTTGTTTATAGCCTTAGGCACAGCCAGTCTGCAGCAGGGTGGGTCTGATGCCTTTATGTTCCCAGTAGGCATCTTACCCAGTACTAATTACTGACAGCTCCCACTGCTCACCTCCCCAAAGGCACATTCTAGGAAAAATAATTATTGCATAAGAGCACGAGATTAGAAGGATTCCACTGAATGGGTGATGCATTTGCACATGTACATGCAACATGGTACTCACTGTCTGATGCCAGTAGCTGCAGAGAATTCAAGCAACATTAATGTACACCGAAATGTATTACCAGTCCAGGTCTGTGCATTCCATAAACCCAGACTCCCAGAGTTCATCTTTGTCCTGTCTTCTTGTGTTTTCAGAACCCCCAGTCTTCACCGTGGAAGGACCCTGCTCTGAGCAAAGTCAACGGGTTCTGCAGAGACAGTCGATGTCTGGACCAGTGGGTGCCGGTCATTAACCTGCCCGACCGATGATGCTTCAACAACTATCAATGTATTGTGTGCATTTAAGAAGATCACTTACACTCGACCTGTGCAAGGTCTCCGTCGGACTTCTTCGGGCTGGGCCCCAGAGAATAAAGGGCAGAGATGGGAAGGGTGGAATAAGATAAAGGAAAAAAAGTTCAACAGACTCCTCAGAGTCAGAGTGGATATTCGGGCCAAGGAAGAGTGACTCAGCAATCTGGGTTACAGGATTTCCATAGCATGACTGCCTTTTTCTCTGCCGAGAAAAAACGCCTCCACACAGGATATTGAACCATGTGAGCCGACAGACACACGTGGTGGTGAGCTCAGGATTGGAACACAGACAAGAGAGCCTCAGTTGTTCAAGGGCTGAGATTTAAGGACTGGAATACACTGGATTGGACTAGCCTGGGCTTTCGGGCCGAAGAATAATTTATTTAAATTAGACCAAATCTAAACACAGACAAAAAAAGTGATTTTATTTAATGGTATTTAAGATGGTAAGAGACGTTTGTTTCAAGTCAAAAGGGAAAGTATTAGCATGTTATTAAAAGGCCAGAGTAATGTATCGACATGTCCACTAACTTTATTGTGTTTTGCATTCTGAATAATTAATTTAATGAATTGTATTTATTCTTGCATAGTTCATGGAATACTACCTTATTCATACGTTGAACAAAAATAAACAAATACACAAACAAGAGAAAGAAATGTTTAAGTGTCATTGAATTAATGATTTGTAGTCAGTGCAAGGCTTTCTATGCCACTGCCAGCTGTAAACTGTCAGTACAGAAGAACAACAGATTGTGTTGCCCTAACAAGCCTATATGAAACACTTGTAGTTCCATAAGGGTGGGGCTTTGTCCTGGCGTGTTCGGCTACTATGGACCTATTCTGCTTATTTCTAGAACCCATTGAGGCAGCCTGCCTACTCAGTAGCTTGCCTCTCTTGAACCTGGTAACAAAGGCAATATCACATTAAAGGTCTAAATACTTGTATTATATTACAACAAATTCATTTTTCTTGTCTAATTGACTAATTCTACAACATGCTAGAGGACTGTCCATAGTGCTGTGTTACAATACATTCACTACAAGCCTTCGTGCACAGTCAGTTCCACACTGCAGGTGACTGAAGATTAGATCTTGTGGAGAGGAATTTCCACTATGTACCGTGTAACCAGCAATCAGCCATGACGTCTACACCATCATCAAAACAAAAAGGGGCTAAACCTAACTATTTACAGTACTAAAAATAGCAGAAAGGTAATAAAAGGCAAATGCCTAATAGTACTCTTAGAGGACACCAGTACTTGTGGGTGCTTTTGCAGAGTGAGGTGGGACAAAGCTTTCTAAATAGAAGCTCATGAAACAACTAGAAAGGTCGCAATTTTAAAAAATTGCAAAGTGTGGTTGCCGCAGTGGCTTACATATACCCCTCCCACTGATATTGCCAGCCAATTGCAATGTCGCGTCACCCCTGCGATCATGCGTAAGTAATTCGGAGGGGATTTATCCCCCCAAAAATCATGTTTTTGCGACAAACGGTTACATTTCTCGCATTTGCGGCGCCCCCTATGGATGAAAATAGAATTGCTTTTGGTACTTGGTTGATTGAACCACCCGCGACATGTGATTCAAATTTGGGATGGATTGGACATTTCGTTCGTGATTTATGGCATTTTTTGTGATATAGGCCCCTCCTACTAACTTCGGACGACGATTACGGCCGAACGATACGCACTACCAAAATTCTGCAGTTGGTGTTTTAATCGGATGGGTCCCGAGATCATGTGTGCCGATTTTTGTGAGATTTGGACAACATATGTAGGAGGAGGAGCCAAAAGTGTGTTTTGGATAAAATTCAAAATGGCGGAAAATCTATCATGACGCAAATGGGCGTGGCCTATATGAGGAGATGCGTCATGACCCAAGGAAATCAGGGAAAAAATAATTTGATTTTACGACCTACGGTTCAAGAGTTATAAGCCAAAACGTAAAGTGGGCTGTTATAGCGCCACCATGAGGCCGACCGATAACATTATAAGTTGATTAATTTTAGTAATTATTATGAACCTACCCTCCAAGTTTTGTAACTATAGTGCTTACAGTCTCTGAGGAAAAAATACTTGAATGTGAGAAAATGCGAAAAATCGCATTTTCCCATTCATGTCAATGGGGAAATTCTATTCACTAATAAATTCATATCAATTAAACTATACAACATTTCTCTTAAAAAAATACAAGCACTACCTTCCCGATGCAGCCGGTCAATTTGAGATATGGCTCAAGTGCGTACAGTCAAAACAGTGGGTGGAGTAGTGCATCAAACAAAAGACTAATCCAGGTAAATAAAGAATAAAGTGTTACAATTACAATAGTCTGGTTGCCCTTTAGGGCAACCACACTAATGAGCGCATGAGTCAGGGCTATTCAGTCACTGTGCAGTACTTCCAACCACATGGCTAAAAATAGTCCTATGAATAGGGGCGCAACCCTGACCAGCAAAGCCATAACAATAGCAGTACACCTCATTAATAGCCAACGTTAAGTAGGGGGGCTGACCAGCTGCAGCGATGTCGTGTGACTGTGAAATCACTGAAAGCGCAACAGAGATGGAGATATTGATATCAGATAGAACCAATGAGTGGTATAGGTTGCAGAATACAGATGGGGTAAGAGTTGAGTCAACACATGCAGTCCACCCTCAATGGAATGCTGTTGTCCCATCACACGGCAGCGCCTAATGTCTGCTGTGTGGAGTGCAACTGGGTGAAGGTAGCACGTAGGTACAGCATGTGCATGTGATTATGACGGTATGACCTACGTCGGGCACACATATCTCTCCTTCAGCCCGGTATACTCTGGAATTTGGAGAGATTTGGCAACAATCCCTGCGGTCCCTGAGTGAGCGTTCCAGACTGTGGCCATGATGTCCAGAACACTGTAGTCACAGCAGGTTGGTTCTCCAAAGGTCTTTGCAGGTTTGTTGAGATGTTTGTAATTTGAACGACAATGTTACATAAACTACTGAAATGGTATTCAGTGCCGAGTGTGAGATGCATCTTAGCAGAAGCAGAGGCCTTCAAAACAAAAGGACATAGGTGATGCCAAATAGTTTGTGTTCATGGAGAAACTCAATGTCCTATAAAACAGCACGCCCATCATTAAACAGAAGCTCTCTTTACCTGACAAAAAAACATCTTGTCACGCAAAGGAAGAACCATGGCAAATAGGCGAGATTAATGGGTTATCCTGGAGCTTCTCCACCAAGCTGATAGGTAACACAATCATCATCGCCACAAAGCCAGTCAGAAACACCATCGCACTGGTGTGAGGATTACATCAATGTGGGCCAACCAATATGGCCTGACCTGGTTTTGAGTGTAACATCACACCAATTGAGAGAAAGGGATGCTCAGAGTTACATGGATTGTTGCATAACAGATCTGCCTTGCCCCCAGGGCACAGGAACACACATGATTTAAAAAAAAAGAAGTAATAAATGTCCCAGAGCAGACACGATAAAGCCATGTACTTGAATATGGCCACTTAATCCAGGGATTGTGCTTGTTATTTTCCAAATATGCTTTCATGATATTCAACAAATGCATATCAAGTGTTTTGACCTGAGGTCTTGAACCAGTCACAGAGTGAAATTAATTTAAATAACGTTTCTTAAAGGTAGTGCAACTGGTTGGTTAAAACAAAACATAACTATTCTAATTCTAATAGTAATCATTGCTGTATAGTTTATTCAGTAACAGAAGTCTCTCCAGCTTAGTAAACAGAAAATAAAATATATTTTCACGTGTGTTGCCAATATCAGCCAATCAGGATAGTACCCATTTATCAGCTTCAAATGTATAATGTTCCAGTTCCAATTTTGTATGCACATTTCTTTGTGTCATCTATTCCAATTTTACTTGTTTATCCTGTATCCTGAGTTCTCCCCCCTAATTGCATAATAATATTGGTACCCAACCTGCCTTTCTGTTTACTAAAGAGCTGGAGAGACAGCTAGGGAGACCCCTGTTACTGAACAAACTATATGATTACTATTAGAATTAGAAGTTACGTTTTGTAAGATAATCACTTACTGCATCTTTCATTTTATTTAGATAAGGATGCATCGACCTGATGCATCCAAAATGAGCAACCTGCAACTCAAGTACTTTGAGTTGCAGGTTGCTCATTTTTTTAATCTATCTCTAAACATAATTCATGTGATTTCTCACATAAGTCTGTTTGTTGATGCACATTCTATTGCTAAGTTGATTAGGATTCCTACTATTCCTGTCAAGAACAGGTTTCTCTAAACTCTGTGGTATTCCACAAATTCCATGATCCGTGGGAAGCCAGGGTGTGACACATGATATGTGGTGTGTGAACAACGAGCATCTCCCAAAGCGAGAAACAAGAGAGGCTTCTTTGCGATGATCACACATAGAGCTGATCCGCTGGCAGTGGGAATATGTGTAGACACAGTGATAGCAGGCCTATACTCCTATAGTAGGTACTTTTCCATTGTTATTATGGGCACATTTTTGTTTTGATATAAAGTGTGAATAAAATATAAAATAAAATATTCAGTGAGTCCAAAATGTCAACATCTGATTCACTTAAGATGTTGTCTGTCAGACATGAAGCTTCCACATTTGCAGATTTAGATCTTCTCTTTCATGATTGAAAACGAAATAGGAATCACATTTTTATTTTGATATAACGTGTGAATAAAATATAAAATAAAATATTCAGTGAGTCCAAAATGTCAACATCTGATTCACTTAAGATGTTGTCTGTCAGACATGAAGCTTCCACATTTGCAGATTTAGATCTTCTCTTTCATGATTGAAAACGAAATAGGAATCACATTTTTATTATTATACGTAACATCACAGATTAGAGCAAAGGAATATCAAATAACAGTGTAACATATCAAGTCTGTTTGCGGGTGGGATTTAGTTTATCTTACAAAAATAGTTATGAATCAGGTAATTGTCTTGCTTTTTAATAGATTTATTGACATCTACAAAACACAGTTAAAAGGTAGCATAAATAGCAAAATGCTACTTAGATTTAACACATCACATTATTTGCGAGGAATCAATTACAAAGTGACGTTTTCTAATATAAAACACAAATCATTTATATTATTTGCTGACAAAGATCAACCATCAAAACAACATCAAATTCATAAGGGTGAAGTAATGTGAGGTACAAAACAGAAGAAAAAAAACACTGTTTAGATTTGGTTGCATGAATACAATCATACCGGATTTGTATGAATTTCAAGCTAATGCCACAGATTTGTGGAACAGGTGATATCTTATCTTAATGTTGTAAATCAATTAACATCAGTCACTCATTTTACAGTAGAAACATAGTGACATCACTGCTGATGTCAATGGCCTATAATTAGATGTCCTCCCTTCATCAAAAGGGGCCTGTATTTAGTTGTTCTCAGTATTAACCAATGGCACTTGAGAAGTGCAACTAACAATAGTTAAAGAGGTGAAAGTAGGATTAAGGTCCTGCCTGGCTATAAGCATCTGAATTAGTTGGCGTGGTTGTCCATGAGCACAAACACACAGCTGCTAATACATAAAGATCAACAACAGGCAAGCACTTCCCCTTTCACACAAACAGTACGTCAACAAAGTAACGGCTATACATAATCATTGTGAGAGATGAAAATGTAGCCGAGCAATGCTCAGCTATATTTTCCGCTCTCAAAATCATAAAGCATATAGGTCATAACAGTCTTCACGTTTAGACAGATTGTAAAATACCATGTAGGTGATACAGTAGGCCTACATCTAGGATTACCCCAAACTGTTCAGACTGAAACACAGAGAACAAAGAGAAACAATATGCATGATTGCACATCTAATGAGAAGAAGATTGGCCTTAATGCCCTCTTTTAGTAGAAATGTACTATTCTTTATCAACAAGTGTCTTTTTACATCAATGTAAGGCATATTTAATTTACAGGGTCACATCTGAATATACCGTGATCTGCAATCAATTTCATTTTACCACCTGTATCATGTTACAGAATAACAAGAGGATTATTTTATGTATTGTTACATATTAATTCCTAAGGAAAATAAATGACAATGCCAGTCAATAAAAACTTGGGTTCTGAGAAACACTTTGTGAAGAGAATCAACCCACTTGCTGCCTGATTTAAAAAAAACACTGGGGCTGTCAGCATACTTTGCCACATCTGTGTATACAGTATTATACACACACTAACTATGTATTATATAAGAAAATGGCTTACTACAGTGGAAACACTTAGATAGAACTGTGAAAAGTTCCAACAGACCTTTTGCATCAACAAGCAACCTCTATTGTTTGTTGCTTGGTTTCTCAAAATGTCACATATGAAAAAAGTAATACAGATCTTAACCGCTTGGACCCTACTTCATTGTACGTCAAATAGTGGAGATAGCAAATCCACAAACTCACAATGCATTGCAATGTTGTGAGTTTGTAGATCTGCTATTTCTTCCAAATGTTTACCTATTTTTGCGAAATATGGCTATTTTTATTTAATTTAAAAAAATCAAATTTCACAGAATGTTCATGTATTTTTTGCAAAGTATGACATGCCCAGAAGAGGGGCATGTTTGTACTAGGATTCATCTGGTTAAGGCCAATTAAATAGTGAACTTTTTTTCTCCATGAAAAAGAACACGGATAAACACGCAGGGCTATATCTTGCGCCACCCCTTAACCCTTATCCCTAAACTTATTTGCCATGTTTTACTATTTAAAAAAACCTTTTAAAGTAGTTAAAATAGCTGATCTACAAGCTCACAACATGTAGATGTAGATCGGTTGAACTATATTCAAATTATTTTCAAAATAGTAAAAAATGGCAAATAAGTTTAGGGATAAGGGATAAGGGTGGCGCAAGATGGAGCCCGGAGTCTACAAACACAATGACAGAAAGATGGCATGTAATTTTCTTACAAAGCTGCAAAGCCAGAACTCAATGGTCTACCTAAAACAATAAGTGCACAATTCTATACTTTTCCTTGGAGCTTCATGGCAAATTGCAATTCCATATAAATAGAGATGCATAATTTACTTTTGCTTTTAAAAATAATAGATTTTAACTGATCACAAAGACAAATCCAGCAGTCTGACTCTGCACATCACTGGCATTGACCTTTACCCTTTCCATTTCTCTCCTTAGCGTCTCTCCTTGTTTTACTACTAGTCCATCCGTCCAACAACAGCAGATTGTTATCTTTACCACAATTTACACGGAGGGGTGCTCATTATCAGTGACACAAATACTCAGATGAACTCTTTTCAAAACAACAAATTGGGCGGGTCTGAAGAAACACACAAGTGAAAGCTGAAAGACTAGCAGTGAATGGTCCAAAGATTTAGTGGTCTTGTTTAACCGTCTGCTGCGATGATTAGAGATTCAGGAACTCCCCCATCCAGACCAAAGTTCTTTTCAGCAGAGTCATCAGGTCCTTCTAGACCACGTCAGATGACACCAGCCAGCCTCAACACTAACCTTTATTCACCACCGTTTTAACTAAAGCTTTGTTTCCAGCCAACAGCTTCTGACGTCTCTCTGTTCTGTACTGGCGCTCTTTGGTGTAAGTGGTATGTGACTGAATGGCAGGGATACAGAATACGTTCCTTATCAAACTGCAAAGGTTGTGAAACCTCATTGGGTAACTGGAAAAGGTAGAGGTGGAATTGGCCTTAAGGCAAGTTGTGTTCAATAAAACTATCACTTTCTTCCCTATGATAAAAAATGAAACAAAAAAAACAATAGCACGAGTTCAGATGTTCTACTACAATATAGCACATGGCTTTTTGTCTTTGAAAGGGTTTTCCGAAGCAGGGATGCCCATAAGTAGTGGGTCGTACTTGGCGTGCTCTCCACAATAGTGCATCAGGTCTGAGGAAGCCTTGGACACCTGTGAACGAGTCAATCCATTCATTTACTTATTTACATTTATTTATTTATTGGGAATGTGTTGAGAATGAGCGAGAGTAAGAGGACTGGTACCTTTATCCTCTCGATGCTGGCCTCTATTCTCAGCTGCTGAACTGTCCTCCTGGCCTTGTCTATGCTGTTGGAGTTCTGCATCTTCGATGACATGTCACGCCTTTGCAAACCTGTGTTCCAATAAACAAGCACATAATTAAGTGCACATTACTTAGTGGATTAGGGTTAGGGAGGCAATGTGTGATTGTGTGTGCAACACTGCTGCAACATGGATGGAAAAGTTGACCCTACAGATGAGGAGAGAGGGAGAGAGAGAGATTTATTTTCTGAAAGTGTGGCCAGTGTGTGGTGTAACTGTATGAGCACTAGTACTGGCCTGACAATTGTTTTCCCCACGTTTTGCACAATTTGACGGTAAATCTAAAAGAGGCACAGTAAATGGCAGACCCAGAGTCCAGCAGATGTTATTGCACTATTGTCCACAGCTACGCAACTTCTCAAAAGTGACAGTTGGTTTCATCTGGAAGTACACCAACCTACGTAATAGAGAAGGGGCTACTATGGCCCAATCACATAACAGACTCCTGTTTCACAACTCACACTTTCAGGACAGGAAGGTTTGCATCACTTGCTGCAAAGATAAGAGTGCGTCTCCAACAAGACAACAGGCAAAAGTGTGTGTGTGTGTGTGTGTGTGTGTGTGTGTGTGTGTGTGTGTGTGTGTGTGTGTGTGTGTGTGTGTGTGTGTGTGTGTGTGTGTGTGTGGGGGGGGGGGGGGGGGGGGTTGTTCTTGCAGGACAGGAAACACAGATGCTGAGAAGAAAATGATCTCCCTGCGGCAGTGTGGCGATCTCCCCACATCTGTGAGCAACAACTATTGATCTGTAACATGTTGCTCTCTTATCTGTGTTTCGATAGATTGAAAACGTATTTGACAGAACTGTAAACAGCACGGGTTACAGTAAGACAATAAGGCTAAATCTAATAAGGATAACCCCCAAAATCTTGGGTCTTTGTTTCCATTGTGGTCCTATGTATTCAATTAATCAACATAGCATAAAAAAATTACACAATAGGCCTACACATTATATTTACCTGTGTGTGTGTGTGTGTGTGTGTGTGTGTGTGTGTGTGTGTGTGTGTGTGTGTGTGTGTGTGTGTGTGCGCGCGCGCACGTGCATGTATGGTGCTTTTTCTTATATTTATTTATTTTATTTGAGGGGGGGGTTAGAGGGATGAAACGAGGACAGCTACGGTCCACAGCACAGAGAGGAGACGAGAGCATATACATGTCTCTAATCCCCCCACCCACTCCTTTCCGCTTCCTCCACAGGAAGCAGCATCGCCCGTTCCCCTCTGAAGTATAAATGATTAAATATGGTGCGGCTGCTTTAAAAATAGAACCCGGCAGAGCGCCGCAGAGGCAACCCTGTATGACCACCAGAGCAACACAAAAGCCATGTTGTAACCAAAGGCTTTACATTCGGACTGCATGACTTCTGGAATCTGGTGAAATTATTACACATTACTGACAAGGGACAATGTCCTCACAGTCATCCAGAACATGGAACAGTGACTTTATGAAACACGGACGGACGTCCACGGTCCACCCATACGCAATCTAACTCTTGCATGTGGTTGCGCACTCATGGTACAAATCTACTTCAAAGTACCTCAAGTCTCCGTCCCCTACGCAACAGTAGGCCGCCCTAACCGTCCGCTGTTCAGCCACTGCTCTGACCAGTCGAGAATGGACACAGGAAGGGAAATGTAATCCACTGGTTGCGTCAGAGAAGGGATCGTCCCCACCCACCCTGACGTGGACAGTGCCACTGCGTGACGCCAGCAACTATTCCTCTACAAGTCTGGGAGGAGGCACTTGAAGTGCAACGATCTGTGAGGAAGCGACATTCCTACAGAGAATATTGTCTTGACAACCTCAGTGCTAAGTGTTTCATGTTTTACAAGGCTATTACTGTGCCTTGCAGCCTCTAATCATGACCCGAGAGTGTGACACCGGTGTATATGAATAGTAAAGTTTGGTTTAAAAGTGTTCCAAGCCGTTTTCCTTTTCCTTTACGTTTTCCTTGTCCTTTACCCTTTTGAAAGATGCAAAAGGGCAAGTGATGTGGTGGA
The DNA here is from genome assembly GCF_951216825.1 of Electrona antarctica. Lineage (NCBI taxonomy): Eukaryota > Metazoa > Chordata > Actinopteri > Myctophiformes > Myctophidae > Electrona > Electrona antarctica. The sequence goes on from NC_136812.1 coordinate 32,753,338, forward strand.
TTCTATGACAAAATGTTTATCATTGATCTAAACAGGGATTTAATTTTGATGCCACAAACTTGCAGGTCTCCACCAGGCCAGGTCAGGTTATTGTGGCCTCCTGGTGGCCATAATAGGCCAATGTGAAAAGGGTGCCATTTCTTCTTACGCCTTTGATGGCAATTGAACGTTCACATTCATGATTTGAGGCATTTTGTTAAAACAATTTGTTTAGCAAAAATCCACCTGTTGGTGGCGCTATATTAGGCTAATGTGAAAAGTGTGTGGAAAAATCTCACGTAAATTGCACACTGTGTTCATAATTTAGGCTTTTTGTTCGAAACGGGCCAATCCTGTAAACTTTGGAAACCAATGTTAGCCAGATGGAATATGAAATATCGGAGAGATCCGTAATGATCACAAGACTATAGAGATGCTGTGTACCGATTTGCGGGAGTTTTGGACAGAATCTGAGTAATATAAAAAAATGTGTTTTACAAAAGTCGCCCTCTTGGTGGTACTATAAAGGCAGATGTGAAAAAACATACTCTCTCCCATGCCTTCGGCCTGGTGGAGACAATGAATTGTAATGGAACAGTACAGTAGAGGAAGGGAATTTGAAATGAAAACTAATTCTGGTTTCTAGGTCAGTGGTTCTCAACTTGGGGTCCGGGGTCCCCAGCTAAATGAGGAACCAAATGAACCCTTAGGGGTCTGTAACTCAGAGAGTATACAAATGGAACCAAACGGACAATGGGGATTTTGGGGTCCCAGAGATAAAGATTGTATCAAATGGGGGTCGATGGCCTAATCCTTTCAAACTGGGTGTCCTTGAAATTAGAAATAAGTTAAGAATAACTGTTCTAGGTAGTGTTTGTCAGGAATAGCAGGTTCCAGCAGTTGTATGCGCATCCCGACTATGACGCACTTCAGTTGAGGTATGCCACATCATACTCGTGAGGTCTGGTCTGGCAGAAGTGGCCGTCATACCTGGCTGCACCATCATGTTTCCTCCTGTTTGGTCGGTCACCTGCAGACTTCACTGAATGTGTACTTCTCTTGGAGCTGTCTAATCCAGTGAGTCCCCATCGCCTTGAACCTGTGGCTCTTCAAATGAGCCACTGCTCTTCAGTGCAGGAGGGGCCATGGCAGACATGGACGCCCCAAAACTATTTAACACCACCACTTCTGAGGGATTGTAAACGTCTCACCTTACAAATAAACAACACTGGCGACCACCTCTAGCTTTAAAGCCTAGTTCAGACGACAAAGAGTCGCCAACGAGACGACATCGCTTTAAGCCCGATTTATACTTTGACGTACAAGGATGTTGCACACATACAACATCCGATCTACAAGCTTGCAACAAATTGTCTCCCGAACATAAATTAAGCAATGGACCGTTGCAGAGACAAATGTCAGTGGTGTGTGAATTACCCCTAAAAAGCCTGGATGCAGCCCACCCTCTACAAAACAAACTACAGACAGTAGACTCTACTGAGGGTTCATGTACCCCCCCCCCCCTTCATTCCAGGAAGCACAGCTAGAAGACCATTTTGGACCACCCTTCCTGCCAGTCTCCCCAGCCTGCATCCCAATACTCAGGCAGTAAGTACCCTCTATCGCTGTGAGTGTTTACTGATGTGAACAGTGTGTAGCACAGAGCAGCCATTGATGTGAGTTATATTCATATTCATAGGTTTACCGCAGTGAAGTTGCTTTCATGTGGTCGTGGTGTGAGCACAGGTGGCTTTCCACCGTAATAACAAGAAGCAGGTCCTGAGGAGTTCAAAACGCCAATGAACACATTGTAGTACACTGTGAAATCCGGACTGTTGTTCATTTAACATTAACCCTGGTGTCCCTACTTTGGGCTAGTTTTCAAAATAATTTAAGAAATCGTACCGATAATTCAATTTATTTTCAAAAAGTTTGGTCCAACGTACTCACAGTCCTACAGTCTTGTTTGAATTGACCAATGATGATGTCATTGTGAGGCAGGTTTCTGAACTGTCCACAGCCCATATCCCAGACGCCTAGCGGGTAGACAGAAATGGTGCCATCTTATAATGAGCATGAGTTGAGGACCAATTATAAGTAGATAAGGTTGAAAATAAGTGCTCCTTTAAGTGGTTAACACTGGGAGCGGTCACATTGACCTATAAAGGGCCTAGACTGGATCCCCTAATGACCCCTGCAATCAGGTTAACAGTGGCAAGATACGGGGGTATGCACCAGTAGAACGCTAACTGGTTGGTGGCTGCACTGAGTGAGCACATGCAAGGTTTGAATCAGACTCCAGTCATATCTAGCATCTCCCCATTCTCCCCTATCTCTAGTTTAGTTTCTCTACACTCTCCTATCTAAATAACAAAAGAAGACACACATTTGCATTCGTACGCCAGCCTCTATAATCAGAGAAATGACACATATCTAATGCACACAAGCACAGTATCTGATATAGGCACAAGAAGTTGTATTATCTAAAATGACAGACACGTACAAGCAGGCCAGGATGCTGTTTTTGTTCACGAGGTGTTAATCAGTGACTTGACTCACTGAAGACAGACCTGTCTGGGAAGCGAAGGCTAAACAATCAGTTATCAGCTGACCCACCGGTTCCAAACTGCCGTGGCCATGGGAGAGTAAGCAGCTCCATTATCTGTCCCTAGCGCGCGCTGCAAAACTGCTTAGCAACAAGGACAGCACTGGGCTCCCCGGTCCTCTCCGGGGCCAGGAACTCTGGACTCGACAATAAGCTCTCTGGCTTTAGCGGACAACCGAGAGGCATGGTGACAATGCCAGACATGCTATCAGTACTGCACCACACTCGGGACAGCTATTTAGGGGGTATTGTGTGCAGAGTGGAGGCACCACAACATCGCATATTTAACGGCACCCTCATGAGCACTGATCTCAGACTGATGCCTGATGCTATCTGAGGAGCCAGGCCGCCCAGTAGTGTGGGTCTAGTCTGGCGTGCAAGTGGAGAGAGACAGACTTTCTCGCAGGGTTCGATTTGTAAAGAAAAAAAAAGGAGGGGACAATTTCTTCAGCACTTAAACCGAATAGCTAAAAAAGCGGATCTACAAGCTCACAGGTTGCATCCCGAATTGTTGTGAGCTTGCCTTGTACATGCTGCTGTTTTCCCTTAATTTATTTATTGTCTCCACCAGGCCGAAGGCATGCAGGGGAGAGAGTATGTTTTGCACTCCGTCCGTGTGTGTGTATCCGTCCGTCCGTCCATGTACAGCTAATCTCCGGCACCGTTGGCCTGGCCGATGCCAAACTCTTCACACACACTCCCTGGATGCCAACGATTAAAGGAGAATTTCAAGCTAGAAGGCTTTCTTACCTTTAGTCGTAAGGTCCTCACCAAAGTGGTCCAGGTGTCATTTTGTGCGGGTTAGGGTTAGGGTTAGGGTGCATCCTCTACCCCACCATAAGCCCAAAATGGGGCGCTGGGTTTTAGTGCTAATTCGCTTATTTCCATCGCTCAGAAATCCATGTTTTTGGTATAAACCGTCTCTTCATAATGTCAACAGTATGTGTAGCGTTTCACTTTACTGCATAGCAACACCGTTGCTGTGTTCCAGCCGTGAAGCATGAAGTCTCGTCTATCGCGAGACTTCATGAGACTTCATGAACTTGCGAGTCTCGTGAAGTTTCGCGAGACTTCATGAACACAGCGTGCGATTTCAGTGCAATTATACACGCACATTCCCACTACACATTTCTTTTTGTTGCTTAAAAAAATGTTTATATTACTTATTTAGTTTTTTTAAGTGGTGTAACCACTTCATTAAGTAGCTTTGTGTGTGTGTGCCTGGCTGGCTGGCTGCCTGGGTCTGAGCACGAAAATAGCATTTAGTTGGTTTTCAAAACCAAGTGTCACTGTTGTGCAGCCTAACACACACATACATATTAACCCTTAGACTCCCGTTGACGGAATTGACGGATTTAATCAATAAATCTAGACCTACCGTTGACGGAATTGACGGGCTGTCAATCGGGAGCCTAATCGGGACCTTAATGTAGCAAAATTTAGCATTTTTTGGCTAATTTGGCTAACGTCCGATGTAATGTTCCTAAAACCGGCCGAAATCCGCGCGTGCATGGTCGATCACGCACGCGCATGATTGCGCATGCATCGCTGCGTAAAATGCGATGTTTTGGGCTTGATTAGAGCTTAATTTGACTTAGTTATGAAAAAGACGATGATAGCTTAGCATTCCGGACATCTTTCATTGTGGCACACTAGCAAAGCTACTGCCGGATATTTTGATCCTAACCGGATGTGGTCATCGTTCACTCGCTCCTTTTGGTCAGAATCGGCACAATGGTGACGTTACCGTTACCATCAGGTCTGATTGTCCCAATACTATAGTCTTGCCCCGTCAGAATGAGATATAGTGTGTAAATCGCGGATTTTTCTTTAGGCATTAAAATGATGATTTAAAAATATGAATATATGTCACAAAAGGGCTTTTTGGGGGAGTGTATCAGTACAGTACAGTACAGGGACCCCCTGGGGACCCCCACATGGTAACTGTCATTTCTCAACCGTTTCGGACGCGGGGCGGCTCGCTGGAACCGGCCCGGCCCCCTGGGCGCGTTCCTGGGGGTCTGGATGTTACGGGGACCCCCCGGGGACCCCCACACGGAAACGCTGTCATTTCTCGACCGTTTCGGACACGGGGTGGCTCGCCAGAACCGGGCCGGCAGCCCGGCACCCTAGGCGCGTTTCTGCGGGTCTGGAAGTTCCGGGAACCCCCCACACGGAGTTGGACTACTTACTTCACACGGGTGTGATTTTTTAGTTTTTTGGGGGTGACAAATAAGGACAACAAGGATACTGTGGTTAACATAAAGGTTTTATGGAATTGTTATATTCTTAGCAAACATAAATATCAAACATACGAGTCTACACCCCCCCGCCCCCACCCCGCCATAACCCCCAGCCCCCAGCAAATGTAATCTGCAACCACGCGTGCAAGAGAAGAGAGACATGACTTTCTCAAACCTCCCACCACGAGAGAGACAAAAAACAGCGAGCGTCTCTCACCCGGAGACCGACGGTATGACTAAATGCTATAACATCCCCGGTCCATCATCGATTAACAGTTCTGATGCTTGACATGCTTTCAAAGGCACCGCGCGCCCTATTCAAATAAGCCCCCGGAGGACCTGCCGTGTGAAGGCAGGCGACATGAAAAGAGACACAGAGGGGCGTCGTGTTTACGCTGTGGACTGAAGCAGGGTTTGGAAGCTTCCAAGCTATTGAGTCAGAGTTTGGGAGTTTCTGTCGAGACTCCACAGAGGCGCGGCCTGGAGCCTTTCCCTTCAGCACTGTACAGACACGCAACGCAACACCTTCTCACCCATGGTGGGGTCACTCACGGGACAATTGATTTTAACACCGGTTTCTTGTCTGTCAACCAGTCCCCTCTTTTCCCACCTGGGCCCTTTGTGCATACAGGTTTGCTTTGTGTGTGTGTGTGTGTGTGTGTGTGTGTGTGTGTGTGTGTGTGTGTGTGTGTGTGTGTGTGTGTGTGTGTGTGTGTGTGTGTGTGTGTGTGTGTGTGTGTGTGTGTGTGTGTGTGTGTGTGTGTGTGTGTGTGTGTGTGCGTGCGTGTGTGCGTGCGCACACGTGTTTGTGCACGCACGTGAGTCTGTGTGTTCAATCAGTCACGTCACATGTTGCATACAGTGCCTCAGTAAAACTTCAAAGCTCTGTGAGTAATATCCCTTTGATTTCCAGAGAAATTAGTTCATGTATGCGCTTTCTCTCTCTCTGTGTCACACGCACGCACACACGCACGCACGCACGCACGCACACACACGCACAAGCACACACACACACACACACACACACACCAAGATGTACAGTTGCTAACGTCCATGGATTAAAGTTCTCTTTGAAGTCTAGGCTGCTACCCCCTTTCATGTCCCATAGGAAGTCAGTGGAAGAATGACGAGTAAAAAAAAAAGCCCCCAAAACCAGGTGCTGCACAGTAAAATTCTCAGTTTTCACCGAACTCTGACAGTGTACTTTTTACACTCTCCAGAGTTAAAAGAACACTAAAGGATTTTACAGTCCGGCGACTGCTACACTCTACACTACCACACATCATCATCATCATCATCATGCATCAAGCATGTGCTCACATTCCCTTATGCGGATCTCCTTTGATTGTTGTCCAGAAACTGCTGCCATTTGGCATTCTGTGAGCTCGCTTTGATTTGACAGAGGCAGAAAAACAAAAGAGAATAGAATTTTAAAAAGAGAAGAAAGTGAAGGGGGGCAAACAGAAAAATACAGTGTGCAAACTGTGCATGTAGCACAAAATAAATAAAAAATAAAAAGAATGGCCAGATGCAATGAAACATCCCACCAGCTGCAGCTCTATTAATAGTGCTCACCAATGCTCACATGCTATGCTTCGTCATATGACGGTGTGGCACGCTGAAAATAGCAGACCCATAAGCTCATATAACGCGCCGCATTGCGCTGCGCTGTGAGCTTGTAGATCTGCTATTTTCGGCGTGCCACACTGTCGTACGACAGAGTACGGCTAAATGAAGCTTCAGAGGAAGGGGTGTGGTGGGTGGGGGCTGTCTGTCCTGCTGCAGTCCCACTGCATGCAGAGCAGTTCACTTTGAAAGCGTGCAATAAAAACAGCTCTGCACGCAACACTTGCCAGATCTCTTAACATCTTTTTTTTCTCCTTCTTCTTAAAAGAGCTTTCTTTAGTAATAATTCATAACAGAGAACACTGTACAATGCATACTGTACAAGAATAACATCACTGCTGCAGAGACAGAGAAGCGCTCAGAGCATGGACGTGTGCTTGAGTGACATCTGTCTCTGTCCCTCATCTTAAGCACGTGAAAAGCACACATGAACTACACCTCATAACCGTCTCAAAGCGAGGCGGCAGGCAATGGGCTCAGACGGAGCCTGTGCGTGCGGCTCCAGCAGAGAGCCCGGGGGCTACGGCTGAATGCAACAGTTAATGAACCCTCAGTCAACCCTGTCGTCCTGCCTGTGCCGCCACACTGTGAGCCGCCCTGCCGCCTGTCTGTGCCTTATCTGGTGCATGCAGTCCAGTTAAAGACAACAGCAGCCTTGGCAAGCTGGCTCCTCTTGCCCAAGGGCTTATTGTTTAATCAATTTTGTTCAACTTAATCTATGCACTCTGGTGTCAAGAGGTCGAAAGTTGAACGTCTTGACAACTGCGACAAACAATGGCTCATCAGAGAGAGAGAGAGAGAGAGAGAGAGAGAGTATGTATGACTGTGTGTCTGTGTCTGCAGCTCTGCCTAAATGTGTCCCCAAAGCACCCATGAATACATGTGTGTCGAGTGTGGTTGTGGTTTGCTGATGGAGCCAGTCCAAAAAAAGAAAAAGAAAGAAAACGTTGCAGAGTGCTGCAGACATTCTGATAAATGCTTACTGTGCAAGGCGGGTCAGACAGCCTACTATATTTCCTGTCGAGTGGGAGACTTGAAAGCAAGAAGTGGAGATCTTTCGCTCCACTGCTACAAAATGCACCAAGCTGTCTCCACCCTATCATGGGAGAAAAACTCCCACCACAGGAAAAAAAGGAAGAAGGAAAAAAAATCTAGCAGCAGTTGACCCCATTTGTTTAAATCCCCCAAGGAACGAGAAGTTAGCAGAAAGAGAGAGAGATAGAGATAGAGAGGAGAGAGAGAAAAAAGTCCCCTCTCCCCACCAATACTTCCTGGTGCCTGGAGCAGTCCTGGCTCTGCCTGGGTCTCCCCGACAACTGAGCTTTGTCTAGACAGAAGCCACGGCTCAGCTCACTGGATAGGAATTCAGCAAACCCACAGCCCCTCATTCTCACAGACTACCTTTAGCCTGCCTCTCACATAGCGCCAAACAACTAACTCACAGCTCTCATTGTTGCAATAATCCAGCGCTTACCCGCAGCCAAATGCATCACCCTGTCATTCCCTACAATAACCGACAGTATAACTATCCCATTATGAAAATTGGTCCGTCTTGCTGAGCAGTGAAATTCTCAGCAAATCCAAATGAGTTATTTTCTTTTTCTAGCGATGAGAGAATGCATGCCATGTAAAAAGGGGTGCATGGAGGCTGAATGACAATGACTGTCTGGGAATGACATGTACTGGACCACACGTAGTACACGCAACAGTTTCCTGTATTAACTGGGATTAGCTCTTCAAGCCCATCCTGCAGCGTGAAACATGCAGCAAGCAGTTTGTGTTCATGTGCATCTTTCAGAGCCAGGAATGTCCGATTGCAATAGAACCACAGGATGGGGTGGGGTGAACTGAGTGACCAGTTAGTATCAATACAGGATGCTGCACATGCTTAATGCACACAGTCAACTGCCTAAAAGATTAAGAGCAACTATATTTGGCGTCATCCCAGCCGTAAGGTCCCATGCAAAGTTAAGGTTCCTGCACAATCTCTTCAAGGTTACTAGTACCACAAAGTGCAACCTTTTCCCTATTTACCCCCAGACACACAGTCCTGGTTCTTACCAAACATTACATTAGTAATGTTGTGTAATGTACACAAAGCTTTTTACGCCATGGCTCCTACTGTATGGGCTGAGCCGTCTACAAGAGGGTCTGTCTGCCTTTGTGTCTGACTGTGTGTGTGTGCGTGTGTGTGTGTGTGTGTGTGTGTGTGTGTGTGTGTGTGTGTGTCAGCGGCTAATCTCGCAAACCATTGCACTGAGCGCCAAATTTCTTTGCACAAGGAAATTCATTCCTGAATAATTTTCACAAGACAATGGGGAGGCAAATAACTCCATATTTGGAAGTCAATATGAAGTCACAGCGACATGACCTAACATCGACAACATGACATCATTGACATGACCACATGACCATTATTAGACCCTTTCTTGTTTTTTAAAGCTTTATTGCGAACGCAGTGATTGCGAACGCAGTGAGCATTTACTATGAGACCCAGCAGATCACGTCTGTGTGTCTGTGTGGACACACACACACATGCACGCACACGCACGCACGCACGCACGCACGCACGCACGCACACACACACACACAAAACTTAACTTAAAAAAAACTTAACTTAAAAAAAAACTTAACTTAAAAAAAAACTTAAAAAGGAAAAACACGCACGCACACACACACACAAAACTTAACTTAAAAAAAACTTAACTTAAAAAAAACTTAACTTAAAAAAAAAACTTAAAAAGGAAATACACGCACGCACACACGCACACACAAAACTTAACTTAAAAAAAACTTAACTTAAAAAAACTTAAAAAGGAAAAACTTTAAAAGGAAAAACTTAAAAAAAACTTAACTTAAAAAAAAACTTAAAAAATTACAATTGTTTTTGCAATTTACGAGCTGCGTTCGCTTCCCGCGTTCGCGCGTCTTACTTGTAGCCACTAGCCCTGTATAATGACTTGTGAATTACTTCATTATGAACAATAGCAGTGCCAATGGTAGTGATGAGTTTTTTTTATAGCAACCGGTCCTTTTATTAACCACGTTGAGAGCAACCCACCATCCATCCATTCCATGGGAAGACTTTCAGGTGCAGTGAAAGGTCGATCGCGGCAAACATGAGGGTCAATGCCGCAAGGAAGGATAAGACATTAGCATTCATGGACGCAAAACTGATAATTGTAGCACTGAAATAGAGACTTTTGCAAACATACATGTAAACAGATAACTGTACCACTGAAATAGACTGCAAACATGCATACATATACACGCATGCAAACATGCATGCACAGTTTGCACACAGGCACGCATGCAAACATGCATGCACACAGGCACGCATGCAAACATGCATGTACACATAGGCACGCATAGAAACATGCATGAATATGCAGACACACTTGCAAACATGTTTGTACGCAGACACACATGCATTACAATTTACAAACATGAATTTTTGTACATAGGCACATACATGCAGGGACACACTAGATTCTTTTCTTATCAGTTAGTCATCGTTTCACATGCATGCTCTGGTGCCTCATGTTCTTTATCATGTTCTTATCTACCATGATGAGATCAGGTACATATTCTGCTTACTGTTACATTGCTGCACTTATAGATAACCAGTCATTAAACTGTTTTTCTTCCCCTCGTAAAACTGGCGTAAATGTCCCATTAAGAAAATGAAACGATTTGTCGTAATCACTGTGCGTATCCAAGTCAATTATTCTAAATGTATAAATACAGTATGTAGTATGTACGTATTCATATAGCACCACCAACTGCAACTTCCAGGTGGAGTTGACACAGAATCATGATTTTTACCATGAGCTGAGCTGAGCTGTGAGCCCCCAGTCCCCACAGACACCAATGTAATGAATAGAAAACTAGAGCAGAACAACAGCTGGAAAACAAACACTGTCTCTTTTCAAGACGTGTTTCAGATGGAGGATAATCTAATCATGCCCGCACAGTGTGCAACTGTGCAGATGTAACCGCTTTACAGATGTAACCTTGCAAAGTTGCAAATATATATATATATATATTCTGAACTGAAAATGTATTTCCTTTTTACTAGAGAGCTGAAGTGATGGGGAGACCACCACTGTTACTGAGCAAACACTAACAATATAGAGGTTTAACTTTTTAACAACAAACATCACTTACACCCCCTTTAAATTTACAGTGAGGCTTTTATTGTACAGTGAGTGAGGGCCCATGTTGGCGGGATGAAATGTGTGCAACCTGACCAAATGTGTGCAACCTGACTTCTCCTTACTGACCAAATGTGTGCAACCTGACTTCTCCTTACTGACCAAATGTGTGCAACCTGACTTCTCCTTACTGACCAAATGTGTGCAACCTGACTTCTCCTTACTGACCAAATGTGTGCAACCTGACTTCTCCTTACTGACCAAATGTGTGCAACCTGACTTCTCCGTACTGACCAAATGTGTGCAACCTGACTTCTCCTTACTGACCAAATGTGTGCAACCTGACTTCTCCTTACTGACCAAAGACAGAGAGGAGCATAAAGGTGAAAAGAAAACCCTGCTTTTTTTCTCCTTTATCTGGACTTGGAACTTCCCAGAGGCAAGTGTGTGCTATGTAATGTTGGGGGGGGGGGGGGGGGGGCAGCCTTTAGAGCCACTCAGGGTGGATACCTCATCCAGAGAATGTCCTTTTAGGGGAGGAAGGAGGGAAGGAGGAAGGAGCTCATATTTCAGTGACATCTCCCTGCTGCCAGGAAGCCAGCTGACCGTGACACACTGCGTCAGTAATCTGCACTTCGGCCCAATGCCTCCGACTACAGTGCAAGAGCTCCTCTCTGCTCTCAGGAGCAGTGCAAACACGTAGCATGGACATTGAGCTGAGAGCTACAGCACAGTGACACAAACACCATCTCGGGAAATTTAAAAAAGCATCCCAACCATCCACCCGTTCCAGACAGGCATGAGGGTCATGCACACAAGGTGCAAATTTGCAATGTCTTCATTTAGGAAGGCTGTGACCTGCTGGCCTTCAGTCTGTGAATGCTGCCTTTCATTCCAGCATTTATTGCTGACAAGATTGACATGCAGAATCCATCTTATACTAATATTATATAACTATCTCGGGGTGTGTGCCTTACTGCCTGTGCCTCAGTTGTCTAAAGGCCACTGTGCTTGGTGGGAATACTATTCTCAGCTACAACTGGGTTGGACTCCCAGCCCGTGCAATGCAGCTGCACTATATTTCACCGTGCATTCATGACAAATCAACATCATCATCATCATCATCATGAACAATAAAAATTCCTCCTCCTCCTCCTCCTACTACTACTAGCTACTACTACTACTACTACTACTACTACTACTATAATAATAAAATACTTGTTTCGGTGGATTTGCACACTTTTGCATGGTGTGAACAAACTGGATCTCTCCCCGTCCATCTCCACCCTCTCATCCTCTTGATTTGTGTAGGTTCATGTCCCATCAATACTGTACATATCTTTAATGCATTCATGTCCCATTAAGGCCTGTCTGTAACTAAATGTTGGGTCTCTGCTTCATGATAGTAAATATACAGCAGGATAATCTTTGGAATGTCCTGTTATGGATGCATGCCATGTGATTTCCGGCTCATTTCTTGGAACAGAACCGTGTCAAGATGAAAATGAAAGTTCTTAAGTTTAGTTGGGCAAAGTTCAATTTCCTTGAGATAAATATGAGTTACACAAGCAATGTGTGTGTGTGTGTGTGTGTGTGTGTGTGTGTGTGTGTGTGTGTGTGTGTGCGTGTGTGCGTGTGTGTGTGTGTGTGCGCCTGTGGTATATGTCGTTCAATGTAGGCCGTGGTGCAGAGTAATTGACTCCCACTCTAATGAGGTGCGACAAAAACACGTGTACAGGTCTTGAGGAGTTCTTTCCTGTCAGATCAGATGCAGATCCATATAAATACAGACATCCAAACAGGACACTCAGCTGCACAACACATGGTGTTGAAAAAGAACAAATTAGAACTAGAGCACATAAACAAGAAAGTAGAAAGCAGAAAATCTGCAGAATCTCTAGGTAGTGCACGGTTGGGGGCAATGGCCCTTGATATGGAAATAAAAGCAGATATATTCCTATGGTGATCCATAACAACTTGCACACAAACACAGGCCTGCACGTACATGCATGCATCCTATAAGCTCCGTGGACAGGGACAGCCAGTAACTGCTGTATGTTTGTTTAAACTTGCTGCTAGCTTACCAACCAGGAAGAGGGAATGCTTAACAGCTCAGTTCCTCGAAACGCTCACATTGTCAAGCTACAGTAAATCATTCACCTGAGAGATGTGGATATGATCAGCGAGCAGAACAGAAACAAAGGGCCTGAGATCCCGTTGCATGGCATCGCATGGTATTGTTAACCCTGCTAATCTCCCAGAAGGAAATGAATAAGCCATTCAACATCCCAAGACCATTTTCCCCTACATGACCCAGGTTAACAGACTGCGAATGCTATTCAAACCGCACAGCAGAGAGGTCAAACAAGTCCTTTTAAAATGGTGGGCATTTTGGAACGTTATAATGCTGTATTCATTGAAAGCATCTACCAGGATCTCACAGGGAAGGTATTTGAGGGTCGGTTGCAGCGGTTTGTTTGGAGAACAGTGTAACTCCAATGGAACGCGGCTGCAATGCTGAGCAGAATACCGCCCTGTTCCTCCCCTAATGAACATCAATCAAAGGCACATTTTTACAGCACTGCAGACCACCAACTGCACTCGCTAAGCAATGCAATTAAAACTAACTTATTTCTGGCCTGTGCAAATATTTCCCTTTCCCCTGTCTGGCAGAGAAAAAAGACTGCAGACGGACTAAAAAAAAGAGAGAGAACTCAAAAGGCAACAGAAAAGGTTGTTTAGAACAAGAATTCCAAGCATGTAACTAGCGGCTAGGCACATTTTTTCCGGGCAGAGCCACACTTTCAGCTTCTTCTCGCCACTTGCCGTTCTTTAGTTGAGTGTCTGTTCAGCGAAAGCCAACATTCCCTGAACGACTGGACTCCCACACTGAAGATGACTCCAAGTCTGGCTGGAAACCTCCTCTCACAGACACGTGGCAGAGGTATCTCCCAGTGGACTACAGAATGTTGTGCACAGATAAAATAATGTGCACAGATAAAAACAATATGTACATGTACAGATAGATAAAGTGGTTGTGCATGTCAAGGGAAAACAAGCAGTCTCTCTCTCTCTCTCACACACCTGCACCCACAGATAAACATAATGTGCACTCAGACACACGTACATCCACATGGACACAGGGCTTTACATTAACTTTAACTATTAACATTAACTATCTGGCACTTGTCCTTTGGAGGCGCGCACAATTAGCAGACTGACCTCGTCGGCATTTAAACCTGTAGGGTAACACTTGCTATGCATCTCATGTTTATAACGCATTATGAACACACTTATAAGACATTATAATCTTCTCATAACCATGTATAATTATATTTATAAGTGCTCATAAATAATCATAATACTTTATAACCTTAATCATAACACATTATAAACTTTATTATAATGACTATAACTATAACAAAAAACATTGCATGGATGCACCTGGGACGTATCCTCAATGATGTATCCCAAGGTCATCAGGGTTTCGAGTCTCTCGAACATCAGGCGACTCACTCAGGCGACCCAGCCGGGGTGATCAAGTCCCTACTGGGACGTACCCAGTAGCTACCCTCGATCAGTCCCATTAGGGAAAAACAGGGCCACACAATCCGTTGGAACTACTCCAGAACTACTCTGCCAGGGCTGGGAGGTACGCTTTCCAGCTTTTCCTCGTGGAAAAGTGGCGATATTTTACTTAACACACGTTTTCTGCCAGAACTTTCAAATGGATATGAAACTAGAAGACAATATCTGACTCCAATCTTGGGAATTAATTACTGGGTTAGTAGTACACACACAGTTAGTACTGCGTGTGTAGTTTAAACACTGACGTGGTCAGTCTGTGACAAGGGGGCAGGCAGACTTTCCAACGTTGAAGCTCTGGGTCCTAGTGGTAGGAGGAGGGACTACAGGCGGACCCGTGGATTCATGACCGGGAAACCCCGTGCAGCTGGGCTTTAACGTTGAGCGCTCGGTTGCCCTACGTCACTCAGGACCTCAAAGTTGAGGTCCTGGGAGGGACTTCCGGCAGTCTTCCGGGTGCTTCAAAACGCCACTGAGCAACTTCCACTGACATGAATAGCTGGGGGGGCGGAGCTTCGCGCCAGTTCAGTCTCTATTATATATATACTCTATGGTCTGTGACCGATCTATGGCTGTGAATTTGGAATACATGAAATGTATGTAAGATCACAGATATTCTAGCGCTATTAACAATATTGGGAAGGTGATTATTTGGAAAGCCACACAATAGTGCCAGACAATATTGTTTGCAGCTATAGGAGAAATCACCTGATGAAGGCCACTCACGGCCGAAACGTTGTGTCCTGAGTTAATGGTGTTTTACCAAAATAAACACTATTGGAGCAAAGACTGTGTGCGGACTACTCCTTCTCTGTATGCAGCTAAAGGAGAGTCACAGAAAGGGTGAAATAAAGAGTCACTTGTCCAACGGACAAGTAAAAGTTTAATGCACTTGTCCGGAAAGATTTATTACTTGTCCCGGACAACCGGACAAGCCTTAATGTCAAGCCCTGACACACACATACACGCATCTGGCCCTCACAAGTATAGTAATGATCTGGTACACATGCATGCACGCACGCACAAAGCTTGTTTAACCTTTTTTGAAACACGCACGCACGCGCGCACACACGCACACACGCACACACACACACACACACACACACACACACACACACACACACACACACACCCACACACACACACACACACACACGCACACACAGCCCTGGCTTTGCAGGGTCGCAAAGACCTTTAGGTAGTAACTAGTAAGCAATGGAAAACATCAAATGTCACAGGGGTTTTCAATCATGGTCAGAGGTCCAATCATCCCCTGGTCCAGCAGGTTATTGTCATCAGATCTCCTGGGAACTAGATCTGCTGTAGTGTTTAGATAACATGTTGCAGGGAGGCAACAAGTGCATGGGGCCCATTTACCCAGTTAACACAGCGAGGTCTCTAATGCATTCACAGTTCACACCACTGCCATTGTGCAGTTGGCACAATGTTATCTATCTATACTGTAAAATCCTGAGTGTCCATCAAAATGCATCAGATAGATACTAACAATTCTGGCACTGTTTATCTTTATTAGTTGTGAAGAATACACATTCTGAGAAGAATTTTCAGCTGCAACGAAAACAATAAAAGACTCAGCTGTGATTAGAAGGAGAGAGAGAAAAGTGCTGTCCTAAATAGATTCTGTCTCAACTGCTGCAGTCTGGTGGTGGCACTTTTTATGCTCTGTGGCGTTAAGATTGATGAAGTTGCTTTGTTCTACATTAAGCCCCACATACTGTATTACAGCTGTGCAGAATGATGTAGCAGGCCATCACAGGCATGGGCTGCATAAATTAAGAGTGCCCGGAGAGGGGGGGGCACTATCTGAGCCACAAACACACAAGGTCTGCAGTTTGCATCCCCAGAGAATTTTGCACTTCTGGTGAATGCATGCCATTAATCTGGTAAAACTGTAGAACAGTGGTTTTCAAGTGTGTGAGAGAGAGTGTGTGTGTGTGTGTGTGTGTGTGCGTGCGTGCGTGCGTGCGTGCGTGCGTGCGTGCGTGCGTGCGTGCGTGTGTTGGGAGGGGAGGGGAGGGTTAAGCAACAGTTTCGGCTAGAAGCTAAATCTATTCATTTGGCCCAGAGTCCTTGACATGAAAAAGAGAGCCACTGCTGTCGAACTCTGAAATGCTTTCTTAAAAGCCACATGTTGCACATCATATGTAGCCAGAAGCATGCTGGTTTGTGCATGTGTGAGTGTGGGTGAGGGTGGGGCGTTGGCGTGGCCTTGCATTTGAGTGAACCACATGCTAAAGGCTAAAGTCTTCTATATACTGTGGTTTGCACACACTGACTAGAACAAAGAGCACCACTACTTGAGGGGCTGGCTGTGGTAGAGTGCATCCAATGCCTGCATTACACTGACTATCCCCTGCAAATCAGAACAGGTTTTCCCACCATTTCCAAGAAAGACGGAAGCTTGGAATTACACAGCCAGTTCTAATGTAATGGGAGGTGCTCAGCTGCACGTGAAGCAGCAGAGCCCCCCCCCCCCCCCCCCCCCCCCCCCCCGCACCCCCTCCTTTTCTGAGCATTTCCACCCTGGCCTGCTCAGAAACAAAACCAAAGTGTTGGCACACAGACGTGATTGCAAGACATCAGAACAGGCCATCAAACAAATATTAACCACATAACTTCCTGCAATGGTGTGAGAGCCGCTCCTGCCTGCCTGCAAGCCGCTTTGGCCGCGTGAGGAGTAGTGTGGGAGGTGGAAAGGGTTGTTCAGGAAACGGATGTAGCGGAACAGAGCCAACAAAGCAGAGGTAGGAAGATGCCCATATATGAACAGATGCTTATGAAACAGGATGGAAGTCAGGGCTAAGTCTTCCATTGAGTGAGACAGTAATAAGGCGAAATGTATACAGTGCAATGAGTGCATATACTGTACATGCAGTGAGCATCAATAAACACGCTCCAAGCGACTCAAGTTCCATTTAGCCTGGGAGAGACTTTGATTTCACCCACTGACACTTATACCACAGTCTGTGTTGTTCAGAATGCGTTGCTCACAGAAACCATCCTATTACGTAACGGTCCCAACAATCGGGCCTTTCACACACCACAGATAATTGAGGAGATTATCAGCCCCAGGTAAACAACACAAACAATAGAGCTCACCTTCCTCTGGGGATGGTCTTTTTTAAATTGTATTTGTGAACAATGCTCCAACACCGCTCCTTGAGAAATATCAACTAACTGATACGCATAAAACCCCCTCGATTAAATAAATGAATCATATGCATCTGTGTTTAAGTTTAGATTTAAATAAAAAAAGATTGGCTCCCTCTTCTGTAAATAAAATATAAAACTATGTTTTACTCATCAACAGAGAGTACAGTGTCTGTTCCTGCAGACTGTGCAGAAACCGCAGAGGCTCTGTAGTCAATTCGCAGTAATCTTTTTCAATCTTGCTACAATTAAATGGAATGTTCTCACTCTACACATGCCCATGGAGTGTTAATGAGTGGCTTGGCACCCAAAAGGTGGACAGGGGTGCAGGAAAATAAATTCAGGGAAGGACATGTTTCATTCAATATATGGTGCGCCAAGTTGTGTTTCCAAAAGATTTTGTTTTCTGTCCTATTGTCCAACCCAAAATATATTGGGTTGGACAATAATATGGAAGGTCATATGACAGAATTGACCCTGTTTGGGGGTTTTCTACTGATCAACTAGTGACAGCACATTTTGCATGTACCTTTGGAGCAAGAGAATCATCTATCATCCCATTCTCTTTGAAATGCATGAGAAATATAGCGGTGATATGAGTATTGTACTTTAAACTGCATGGTGATATGAGTATTGTGCTTTAAACTGCATGGTGGTATGAGTATTGTGCTTTAAACTGCATGGTGATATGAGTATTGTGCTTTACACTGCATGGTGATATGAGTATTGTGCTTTAAACTGCATGGTGATATGAGTATTGTGCTTTAAACTGCATGGTGATATGAGTATTGTGCTTTAAACTGCATGGTGATATGAGTATTGTGCTTTAAACTGCATGGTGATGAGTATTGTGCTTTAAACTGCATGGGTGATGATGGGTCAACTGAGGTGTTCAGGCTTTTATTAATATACTTAAAACTTAATATAATATATTAAGCATATTATACTTAATATACTAAGTTGCAAACAAACCCATCCACCTGTTCATGCCACAAAACTGTGTCTTTCATCAATCATTATAAGGATAAGGGCAATGTTTTTTTAATAATAATCTGAGTAAACAAAATCTGGAGCAGATATGCTGTATTTTAAACTGTATGCTGCCCAATACTGCCATCATTGGATGAACAAATGTATCACAGTAAAACAGTAGCTTTCCTTGAACATTAATTTTAAAGAAATACATTCATACATTTTATTCTGGCTTCTACATGTATTCATGCTACACAAGTACACATTAACACACTATAATAAACCTATAGGCCTATCCCTAAACAACACTATATTGATAATACACTTTTACAATATCAATCAAACAGTGGAACACCATGCCATGGACTCAAGGAAAGAATGCCACAGATTTGCAAGTTGTACTATTTCAACAGGCAACTTGATATCTGTAAATAAAATAAACACCGAAGATCAAACAATGGCTAGAGTACATAGATAATAACAGCCACACAAACCACCATTTGGATGTTGGTTGGTGTTATAGCTCCATTGGGCATTAATATGTGTCTAGTAATAAATAAATAAAAGATTATGATGATAAACAGTTGAGTTTGAAAACAAGCCAGCTCGCCCTGTATCCCTCTGACCCCCCTGACTCCCCATCCCATGTCATGTCTATCAAGTAATCATGCTTTATCATGCTAACAATAGACTGTGTCAAAGCCAGACAAACTTCTGCTATTGGCAGGCTGTTACATTTGTGTTAACTTGTGAAATTAGATAGAAAATGCATGTCGAATTGTCCATCAGACGGGACTTTGACAATATGCTTTAGAAACCACAAGGATTTGAGCCACAACTAGCAGATACCACTTTCCTTTGTTCTTTCCTCTCATCAATTACAGCTAACAAAAATGATTCATGTAAACACCGTGATTAGTTCTCCCAGGAGAGGACAGCCAGCAGCCTGCGTGCACAGCCTCTCTAGACTGTCTAATGTGTCTGATGAATGCCTAACAGATGAAACAGGTTTCCCCACTGTTTACAAGGAGGGAAGCTTGGAATCACGCTGTTAGTTCTAAGGAAGGTGCTCAGCTGCACATGGCAGAAGCAAAGATCCCCCCGCTGTATTTCCACCCTGTTAAAAGACGAAACCAAAGTGTTGGCTCGTGGACTTGATTGCAAGACATCAGAACAGGCGAATACATTCTTTTTAACCACATTACTTCCTGCAAGAGCCACTCCTGCCAGGCATTTGCTAACCAGGGCGAGGAGGAGTGTGGGCGATGGAGGAGTTTGCTCAGGAAATGGAGGAGTGGGTGAACGGATGCTTATGCAATAGGGTGGAAGACAAGGCTATGTCTTCCCTTGAGTTAAACAACAATGGGGTAAATGTATACAGCTATAACATAAATATAGACGACTCAAGTTCCATAGAGACTTTGCTTTCACCCACTGACACTTATACCACAGTCTGTGTTGTTCAGAATGCGTTGTTCACAGAAACCATTCCATTATGTAATGATCACAACAATCAGGCCTTTCAGACACCAGAGATAACTTGGGAGATTATGATGACCCTCAGGTAAACACAATAATAGATCTCACATTCCTCTTTGGATGTTGTTTTTTTCATTGTTGAACTGATACAACTAGCGTAAACTCTCTGAACCCTTATTTTTGAGGGGCGCTAGCCCCTCCTATATACAGGTTTAATGTTTGTTTTTAGTTCAATGTTTGTTTTAAAAACGCCATTAACAATAAAGAGAATGTAATGTTTGTTTTGTCACCGTTTGTTTTACATCATCATTACATCACCTAATCATAGCAACATGAGTTAGAATTCCCTTCTCGATGTTGTAAGACGATACACTTCACACGGGTGTGATTTTTATTATTTCATAAAGAAATAATGAATTGTTTCTAAAGAAAATAGACTGCAGACTGCCTAACAGAGAGTACAGTGTCTGTTCCTGCAGACTGTGCAGAAGCCACAGAGGCTCTGCAATCAATTATCATCACACCTGCCCCGCTGGAGAAAAGGAGCCTTTGTGAGACACCTGGCACCTGGCTGTGGATCTTTTTCAATTTTGCTGCAACTAAATGTTTCCCCCCCCTTTTTTGTTTTTGGCTCCACAGAAATGTACCCCATTAATCCGAATGAAATAAATGGTGTCTATGTCAATTGTTGGTGAGAATGAGCAATATTCTGCGTGCATGCACTTCACATGGGTTCGCACGTGCATGTGAAGGGGGGCCTTTCGAGCTTCAGCGCCCTGGGGCCCTCAGAGGTGCTAATCCAGCCCTGTTTCAACTATACATGGGTCAACTGAAGTGGTTTAATTGGTTTATTTATCACACAGCCTTCAGCCTTTTACAGCTTAATATTCTCCAGTATATTATGAAATTCTAGAATACTATGGAACACATTGATGCAAATTCAGATGCAAACAGCCACCTGTTTATGCCAAAAACTGTCCTATTCTATCACACAGGTTATGAAGAAAAGGGAATTGGTTTTGCATAATAATGTCAGTAAACAAATTCGGGGGCAGATATGCTCAGTGTAAACTGTAAATGGATTTCTTTGGTCATGGGATGGATATGGTGTCCTATACTGCCATCATTTGGATGAAAAAATGCATCACAGTAAAACAGTGTTTCTAATTCAGGTTCCTTGTAAATGTAAATTTAGAATCAGAATTTTGTTTTGGCTTTTGTACACTATACATTAACTAGAATAACCCCATATGCTTATATAAAACAGTATACCGGTAGCCTAATGTCAGAGAGTATAATATTAGTCTAGTAGTAGAACACCATGCCAAGGACTGGTCTGAGGTATTAAGTATTATTATCAAAGAATGATGATGATTTGCCAATTGTACTATTTCAACAGGCAACTCCATTTCTGTAAATGAAATAAACTCCAAACAATATTGAAGTAGACAGATTTACCAATAGCAAATGTTACTTTACCAGCATTCGGATGTTGGCTGGTGTTATAGCTAATACATTGTTCCTACCAAGGGAAATTAAGTATTTATTATTGAATTACGTTGTTTGAAAATAATAACATTGTGTATAAAAAAAAAATCATGCACCCAATGAATTATGGCAGCAAAAGCCACTAAGCCAGACAAATTGAGCTACCAGCAAGCTGTTTCAGTTGATCATGTCCATTGAAGAGGTGTTTTAAATGCACACAAATTGTCTGTCACACCTTAGAGTATATATTTTGAGTTGACAGTACACTTTGGAAAGCAGGAAAAACATGTGTACTGGTATAGGTAGTGTTAACTTGCATTTGATTTCTGTCAGCAGAGGGCAGCATCGTACAGAGAGAACTTGAAGTAATGTTGAAACTTGATTATGCCCTCTTTCAATTACAGTATGGGCTGTGGTAATAATAGCTGTAGCTGAGTGACAAGCAAGCCTTTCAACTGAGGGAAGAGTCAAATAATGTAGTCAAATGAAAGTCACAGTATGTGTGTACAGTACACAGCCCACACACACACACACACACACACACACACACACACACACACACACACACACACACACACACACACACACACACACACACACACACACACACACACACACACACACGCGCGCGCGCGCACGTGCGCGCCAGTGAATGTGTATATAAGGATTGTTGAGCGAGTGGGTGAAAGCTATTAGAAAAATATGTACAATAAAATCAATCCTGCGTGTTAAAGGATTTGCATTTGCGAGAGCAAAATGGTTACGAGTCTATCTTTGCACTCTCAAATTCAAGTGAACACCCAGGATTGTATTGTTACACCATTGATTGTAGAACTAGAAGGAACCACCTTCCTTTGATCATACTCTCATCAATGAATTACAGGTAACAAAAATGATTTACGTAAACAGAGGGAATGGTTAGGTCTTGTGGACCAGAGCTTTGGACAAAGACAGTCACCATGCTTACTTTACCAGTGATTAGTCCTCCCAGGAGGGGACAACCAACAGCCTGCAAGCACAGCCTCCCCACAGACAGTCAAATGCAGTGGTTCTCAAAGTGGGGTCGGGGGACCTTCAGGCGTTTTTGAAGAAAAATGTGTTAATATAGTGTCAAAATCAGTTTAACCACTTTAGCCCCGTATGCATCGGCCATTTGAAAATAGAAGATCTACAGGACCCTAATGTAAACAAGTCTTAGTTGCTTTTTCTGGATTTATCCTCGTAGCAGATTTTGTATTGATATGTCGTTGAACTGTACCCATTCTACAAACTGTTAATACAATTTTCAATCAATCAATTTCAATCAATCAATCTACAAGTTCACAACGTGAACAACGCTTTGAAACATTTTAACTACACAGATCTTGTATGAGAGTTCCTGGCACATAATATTTTCAGATGGGGTGACAGGGGTCCGTGGCTAAATACATTGACGTCATTGACGTGGAAAAAGTTTTAGAACCCCTGGTCTAATGTGTTTGATGAATGCCTGGATAGGAATGCACTATCTGAGTATCACCAAACCACAACATATATTACATTCCTTCCAACTATTGGTCATCCTGGGGAGCTGGTGACCACGGTTGGTGCTGTACTGTGGTGGGTGTTGGCGGCCATCGTTGCCAGTCAGCTGGTTAGTCAGACGACCAGCATTCTTTAACACATTCCTGGGGAACCAGTGCAATGTTTACGCCTGTGGTCTAAGAATCCTGTGTGGTTTTTAGGCCTATACTTTCGATAGAAACAACATGTTCCGATATTGAATGCAGAAGAAGTTTCACAGCAGATGCAATATGTTTGTGCACAATTTGCAGATTGACTCATTGGTCTAAGGACTGGGCAGCACGCCAGGGCATCGTGGGTCTATATATCACTTTTAATTATAATTTCTTATCCAGAGCAACTTGCAAAGTATGTAATTGAGCCATTTGAGTTGAATAGCCTCAAATGAGCCAGGCAGCCAGTATTCCAATTTATAGAGTGATCTATGATGTAGCCAAGTTAATACTGTAGCACCCAAGGAAGAGATTATTACATATAAGAACATTCCTTACAGTACAGCAAAGTAAACTCATATATCAACGTGAATGCTTAATGAGCAGCATGTTGCTACATGGGTTGCTACACTGCCTTTGATAAGGACCCTACTTGACTCAAAATGTTGCTGTATGATGTTACAGATGGCTTTGGTCAGGGAAGTGTAGGGGTTGCTAAGAGACAGGGCGACAATTAGCCTAAATAGTGACTTATATAAGCAGATGAGTGACTGGCAGCAAAATATGTTAGTGCCATGTAACCTGCAAGGAATTTAAGTAAACATATAAGGCTGGGTCATCACAACCTTCCGGTGAAGACATTTCAGAGGAGACTTGAGAACAGGTATAAGCCCACAACATCGGATGAAGCAGGAAAGTCAAAGTACCCATTCAGTTAATTCTAATTAATTCAGCTTCAATAATGATTTGTGGGCCTGGACCGTGGCTCAGCGGTCCAGGCACCTTGGCTGGTAATCCAGTTTGGCAGTGTGCCGCGGGTTCGACTCCCGATCCCGACGGCCTTTACTGCATGTCTTACCCCCCATCTCTCTCCCCATTTCCTGTCAGCCTACTGTCTGTCCCTCCATAAAAAATATAAAATAAAGGCGAAAGCCACAAAGAAAAACATTTTCAAAATAATGATTTGTGTGCAGACAGCACATGTATAAAGTATTCCATTGTTAAGGAAACATATAAGGCTGAGAGTCAGCCTTTATCTACTGGCTATAAAGCCAGTAGATAAAATGGTGTGCCTACTGCAGGAAAGCCATATGCATGTGTGTGGCTGATGCATAATTTATACTTCGCCGTCACTGTCACCTTAATTTGTGTCACCGTCGTACAACAAAGTATAAATCAGGCTATGCAATGCCTGGCAACAGACAAACAAACGGTCATGGACATCTGAAACATGGCTGACATTGGCTGCATGTCTGGCCAGTGGAACTGCATTGCTGACCCCCAAATACTACCACTTTCCACTTTCACCATTCTCAATACATGCTCAAAGAGGGATTTGGCGTTCTCCGTATACAGTCCACACAATGGTAGGAATTAGGAAAAACCAAAGGCTATAAAAGAAAACTTACAGATTCAACATTTTGGTCTCAAATTAATGTCAATTTGCTAGGGGCTTTTGTACAAGTGCCAGTGTGAATATGGGTTTATAAACTATTCAACTGTTTTGAATATACAGTAGTAGTAGCTGGTTCACACTATAGTAACACAGACAAAACTACATTTTCCATTTCCGTCTTATTGCTAAAAGCCTAGCCCTAGGCTATTTCTGATGTTAAACCCCAACATTGAAATGGCTGGCTGATATCGCTGGTGGTCCCCGCACCTAATGTTAAGAACCAGTGCGGACAGTGAGGGGCCTGTTATTTTACAAAGCTGAAACCAAAGATGTTTTATTACACACCGTGTCTCCCGTTGCTAAGCAACCTCTTACTTCCTTGTCCGGCATATAATTTGCCAGAGGTGCAGTCCAATCTTGGTGTGGGTTGGTGGGGAATGTCGGTGTAAACAGCACTGTAACCACATGGCAACTACCTTCCCTATAATATAGACCCAGGCATCTATATATGTAGCTGAATTATACAATATTTGCATGGTTAGCAGTAATCCTACTGTACCAAGGAGTTGTATAGCATATATTTATCCAAAGCCTCACTCACAAAGTTAAGGCCGCCAAAGTAGCTGCCCTCTCGGGTAACAGACACATTAAAGGGTGTTGTCATCTGAACAGAGACAACATCAATTAGAAGTGCTCATTACATGACTTGCCTGCTTTAGACAGCTCTAAGCTTTCGAATGGCTGATGTATACTTTGACAATAACTGATTTGCGACTAAGTAAAAGTATAAAGCTAAAAGACTCCCAAAGACCAGACTGCAAATGGGTGCTCAGTAAGTCTCACAGGGAGGCAATGTACCCTAACCGCCTCAGGGCCAGGGGTGAAAGGGAAATTGAGAAGGAAAAGTAATTAATTCAAAAATAGCCAATATAGCCAATGTATAATACTATAAGCACACAAGCATGTATATCTGCTATTTTTGAAATTGTCAGACAATGTTTGGGGCGACCCGATAGCCGAATGGTTAGGGTGCATAACTGCATACCACATAGGCTCTGATTATAACCTCTGGTTCGACTGCTGGGCTAGGCAGACCATTTGCTGTCACTCTTTTCTTTTTCTGAAAATGTTTTAAACTTTTCTGAAATGTCTTAAAATTGTTAATTTGTTTGTGAAAGTCCTTGCTGATGACATGCCCAAAATAGGGATGTCAAGTTGAATGTAATTAACTGATTGACTCTATGCTTCAGGAGATATATTCCCTGGATTGTGAAAACACACCTTGGAGATGCACCTGCAGGGAGGAACTGTAGTGCAACTGTGTTGGTGTGTATTATTCTGGAGCCCACAGAGGATATGTAGGCTCAGATAAGGACATGTCTATAAATATTCTGTTGCGTTAACACGACATGGTCCACATTTTCATTTTCATGGACTCTGTGACATCGCACCAAAGGGTGAGCTTAATTACATGTTGACCACAAGGACATCATGCCAAGAGGAGCAAGCGATGTGCTGAGGCAGCATAATGCCACTTCTCCTTGAAAGTATCAATAGTTCAAAGATTGACAAAGTATGGAAAAGGCATATACATACTAGTATATATAAGGATCTATGAGCTACATGTACTGGAGAGAGAGAGCGAGTTTTACTCTTGGCCTATTTGTATGTTATCTCTTTTCCACATTATTGAGTTTGAGTATTGGAGTAAATTAATTTCACTGCCTGTGTACAATGTTGCTACCAGTGGTATTGTACGGACTCTGCATTAAGGTTAAAAAAATGATTAATGATCTGGCACACATTTTCAATATATTGCATTGGGTGCAGTTTTCTCTGCACGGAGACAAGCTGTGAGGAGAGAGGGAGGGAGAGATATTCTATCAATGTATTATTTATTATTATTGATGTATTTACAAACTGAACTCCCTGGGCAACCAGTGACCTCCAGGAAAGTCTGGATGGCAACCGAGGAAGGTCAATGACGCTGGAGAGACAGCTGACCTCCAGGAAAGACTGGCAGGGCAACAGGGGTTAGCAACCTCTGTTGCAGCAAGAGGGCACCATGCAAGCTACAGAACGTACACATGAGCAATACCCCCAGAGCCTCCAGAGAGGAGGGGAGGAAGAGAGACTCGATAGGACAGATTCAACGACAACAACTACGACAGTGACACAGACGCAGAGATGGCTTCCTTGACTCAAATACACCAGAGTAAGGCCAAGTGTGGACAAGGACGGACACATGCACACCGCACAGACAAAGTCTGATGAGACGTAGGACACTAGGCAGGAGGCAAACCATAGTCCTAGAGACCTCTCAGTGCCTGCTATCCCCTAAGAACACACAAGGCAGAGAGAGTTTCCTATTAGATCTGGCATGAGAGAAAGGAGAGTGGTGCACAGGGCACGGCGGTCGCTGGGATGTGGTCAGCACTGGTTTGCTGCACCTGGTCGGCAGGCTTCTATATTCCCTGTTGACCAGGTGTGGCCCACTCTCGCGGTGCTGGTGGTGCTCTCGCGGGGCACCCCTCCGTGGACCTGTCTATAGCTGGAAGCCTGGAGAAGAGGGGCAGTGACTGCTGACCCGCCAACTGGAGAGTGTAGTGGTTGAGGGTTGAAACACTCTAAGAAGGTTGGAAACCACCTGATGACCTCTCTGCAGCCAAGGCTTCATCCATTAGAAATGGATTATATTTGCATCTTTGATGTATTTACATTTAAATTGATAGAATATCTCTTCATAATACCTCTCATCTTGTAAGAATTACATCCTGGCTTGGACACGCACAGCTTTAATTGGTGGTTTTAAATAAAGATTAACATAACTCAGAATGAGCTAGTGATTATTAACATTCCCACAGCAAAAAACAAAAACAAAAAAAAACATCTAAATACCAAGTGCACCTAGCTGCACATAGCTTCTTCAAAATGGAATTGACACTCTGATTGGTTTAATTAATGTAATGCCCAAAACATTCCAAGACTAATTCAGAGCTTTAACGCCACCCAGTGTTAAACCAGTAAGACGCCTGACCTCGAGGTCGTGTGCACGCATCCGCCTCATTGACGGCAGACTGCTGGGCGAGCGCTGGTGCTTTGGCATGGGGGCTCAGATCAACATGAAATGAATTCTGTACTGGCCATATAAGGAGTACAGGGTTTGATGAGGTCAGATCAACATATGGAATGTCAGAACAGGTCAGCTCCATAGTATATGGAGATCTAAGGGTGGTAGCGGGGATATTCTCTTGAGTGTACAGGGTTTGATGAGGGCCCAAGTAGGGCCGGGCCTTAAATTTCGGGCCCGTTGAGAACTCTAATGTTTGCCGGATGCTGGGCGCGGCTGCACTAATAACTTTGGGGCAGGTCCGTTTAGAGTTTGAATGGACAGGTTGGCCTGTTGAGAACTCGCCGGCTGCCAAGCGTGGCTGCACTAATAACTTTGGGGCAGGCCCGTCTAGAGTTTGAAATTTGAATGGACAGGTATAAGTCAAAAGGGAGACATCGAAGAGGAAGGATGGATAGGGAAGGATCAACATATGGAATGTCAGAACAGGTTCTGACATATATGGATATCTAAGGGTTTGAGGTCAGATATAGAGTTGCTGGCCAATATTGATGACATCAGGGATCCCCATATATGGACTTAACTGCGACAGCAGGTCGCATTTACTATGATGTCATCAGGGTCTCCACATCTCCATCCCTGATGATGTCACCTGATGTCACGAGACCTGGGCACCATATATGGTGCCCGACCAAAACACTAACTGACAGGAAATGCACAATTCCATAGTTAACTGCGACCTTCGGTCGCAATAAAGAAGGTAAACTAGAAAGGTCGCAAAGGTCGTGTGGTTGCCGCAGTCGCTTACATAGTCCAACTCAAAAATACTTGAGTTGGACTTTTAGATCTTCCCATGTTAAGTGAATGGGGAAAATGAATTCACTCATTAATTAATATCAATTAAACTATACAACATTTCTCTTAGCAATGAGCAAGCACACCATTCCCGATGAAGTCGTCGATTTGACATATGGCTCAAGTGCGTACAGTCAAAACTGTGGGAGGAGTAGCGTTTCAAAAAAAGTCTTACTCCAGTAAAAATAAAGTGTTACAATTACAATAGTCTGGCAACCACACTAATGAATGAAAAGAAAAGGTAAGGGGAACAATAGTATGGTTGCCCATAGGCAACCACACTAATAAAGTGTTACAATTACAATAGTCTGGTTGCACTAACTAGCTTTGGGGATGCGTCAGAGCTGGATTCCTGAATGGGAAATTCTGGGCACAAGCCCTGCAGGGCCCAAAGAGCAGGGTGGCACTGTAGAAAATTAGGCCAATTAAGTCAAGAGGCATTCACCCTGGAAATCTTAATTATAGCGGCTCTCATATAATGTTATGTATTGTTACATATACAAATAATAAAGTGGTGAAAGAACATAACCAGCTGATCAGTCAGTCTATCATATGATTCTAAAGTAAAGGGCCCCAGCACGAAAAGCTACTATAGTGTACCCGCATACGGCCTGTTTTGAAACCGAATATACAAAAGATATTTTGACACTACTTTTCTTTCACTTAAAGGAGGAAACTGATGACAAAAAGATACAAAAAGAGAGAACTATGACTCATTTCGACTTCATGTTGACATATCCGTGGTGCAGTAGATCATATCATGGAGATGCGGTCCGGTACGCTCTTAACCCATTTAGACCTGAAGACGTTTCTGCAAATGTCTTCTAAATCCTGACAGTTTTCTGAAAAGCTATGTCAGTCGTTCTTAACGTTTTTCATGTCAAGGACCCCAAAAATATATGTAATTGGCCGCCGACCCCCATCTGAAAATATGTTGTTCCAGGGATCCCCCATGAAGCAAAGATTGAGTTAAAAACGATCGCTCTGACAGAATATATATTCAAAGATTTGCACCACATTTTCTCGATTTTTCAAAAATAGCAGACCTACAAGCTCATAGCGCGGCACTCGGTGCCGCGCTATGAGCTTGTAGATCTGTTATTTTTCAATAGCTAAAGTATAACATAATTCTTAAAACACCAAAAGGGGTTCCCGCCCGTCACTACACCATTGGTTCTCAAAGTTGGGGTCTCAGCTAGTCCTTAGAAGGGTAGAAACTAAAATCAGCCAGAGAATGTATCATTCATATACTGTACAGTACTATGCTGCGTGAATAAACATACAATTTGATAGCATACAGTAGATCACCCAGGTTTTATGGTTTTTCAATCCCCACACGTGTATGTATAAGTGTTGCAACACTTAAAATGCAGAATATAAAATTTTAACGGTAATATCGTATATCGTATCGATATCGCAATATTTGGCATAAATACAGAGATATGAAATTTTGTCCATATCGTGCAGCCCTACTTGTAATCCAGAGCCCATAGAGTATAGACAGAGTTACGACAACTCCGTTCACTTCATGGGGCCAGTCCTCTTCTACATAGACTTCTATTGGTGAATAGGGACACCGGAAGTTTACAGAATCTATTGTAGTCGAGGGCTCGCGCGAGTACATGAACCACGTGACCGGGCTGTTTTCTGCCCCCTCAATGTCGCAACTCTGTCTATACTCTATGGCTCTGTTGTAATCCAAACGTACATGCGTGTGGGTATAGGGATAGGGTGGCCTGGCTGGGTGTATGACTTGACTACCGCAGCCTGAATGATTCAGCCCTGCAGCCCTGGTGTGAGATATGATCTGGACAACAGATGTCAATATGAAGTTGAGGATAACATTGACCACTTCTGTGTCTTAGTCATACTTCTCTCTCCTTTCTTTCGTAATCTTTTTTGTCATCAGACGGACAGCTTGGTCATATACTTCTCTCTTTGTTGACGTTTTGTTAACTCATCCTCCTGCCGTTAACCCAGTGGTGGAAAGTAACTAAGTACATTTACTCAAATACTGTACTTAGTACAATTTTGAGGTATTTGTACTTTACTTGACTGTATTCCAATTTCCAATACATTTACATGTACTCCACTACATCTCAGAGCCAACATTTGTACTTTTACTCCACTACAATTATTTGAAAACTTTAGTTACTAGTTAATTTGGAGATTTACATTTTGATTAGAAAAACATACATTACTGTAACCACTTCAACCCTATATACATTTCGACCATTTGAAAATAGCTGATCTACAAGCTCACAATGCGTCGCGATGCGATGCATTGTGTGCGACCTCTCTTTTCTATTCAAATATGAATATAAACTGGAAAGGTTGCAATTTTGAAAAAGTGCAAAGTGTGGTTGCCGCAGTCGCTTACATAGGCCCCTCCCACTAATATTGCCAGCCAATTACAATGTCGCGTCACCCCTGTGATCATGTGTAAGTAATTCGAGGGGATTTATGCCCCCAAAAATCATGTTTTTTGCGACAAACGATTACAATTTTCGCATTTGTGGCGCCCCCTATGGATGAAAATGGAATTGCTTTTGGCTTTTGGTTGATTAAACCACCCGCGACATTTGATTCAAATTTGGAGTTGATTGGACGTTTGGTTCGTGATTTGTGGCATTCTTTGTAAAATAGGCCCCTCCCACTAACTTCGGAAGCCGATTACGGCCGAACGATCAAAATTCCGCCTGTGGTGTTTTCATCGGAACAGTCCAGAGATCATGTGTACCAATTCTTGTGAGATTTGGGCAAAATCTGTAGGAGGAGAAGCAAAAAGTGTG
This sequence comes from Electrona antarctica, assembly GCF_951216825.1. NCBI lineage: Eukaryota > Metazoa > Chordata > Actinopteri > Myctophiformes > Myctophidae > Electrona > Electrona antarctica. Next base: position 32,784,468 of record NC_136812.1, read on the forward strand.
TTTTGGAAAAAATTCAAAATGGCGGAAAATCTATCATGACGCAAATGGGCGTGGCCTATATGGTGAGATGCGTCATGACCCAAGAAAGCCAGGGAAAATTGATTTTACGACCTACGGTTCAAGAGTTATAAGCCAAAACGTAAAGTGGGCTGTTATAGCGCCACCATGAGGCCGACCGATAACATTATAAGTTGATTCATTTTAGTAATTATTATGAACCTACCCTCCAAGTTTTGTAACTATAGTGATTACAGTCTCTGAGGAAAAAATACTTGAATGTGAGAAAATGCGAAAAATCGCATTTTCCCATTCATGTCAATGGGGAAATTTAATTCACTAATAAATTAATATCAATTAAACTATACAACATTTCTCTTAAAAAAATACAAGCACATCCTTCCCGATGAAGGCGGTCAATTTGAGATATGGCTCAAGTGCGTGCTGCCAAAACTGTGGGAGGAGTAGCTAGAAAGGTCGCAATTTTAAAAAATTGCAAAGTGTGGTTGCCGCAGTGGCTTACATATGCCCTCCCACTGATATTGCCAGCCAATTACAATGTTGAGATATGGCTCAAGTGCGTACAGTCAAAACTGTGAGAGGAGTAGTGCGTCAAACAAAAGACTAATCCAGTGGAATAATAATAAAGTGTTCCAATTACAATAGTCTGGTTGCCCCACACTAATAAATATAAACTGAATTACCAAAATCAATTAAAGGGAATTCTATAAAAGTGAAGATACATTCTTGGACTGTGTGAAACAACACACCCTGCCTATACGTCAAATGGATGACAGACTCCAAAAATAACATGTGTTCTTCATTCTCTCCAAAATGACACACAAACCACTCCCAGGGGAGTAAGTCCTTTCAAGAGCATTCAGTCCACAAAGCAATTTCCAGGTACCTCTCACTGGGTGAGACACATAACATATGTCACCCTGTAGCTTCTGGCATTTCTAAGAGCTCCCTGCAGAACAAAAAATGAAATGGACTCTATATTTAGAATGTGACATTTCTAGCACATAAAGAGCCTGCAATTCACTCCAGATGCAGTGAATGCTGTTTTCAGGCCAGCTGTTTTCTATTCATTCTAATCAGTTTGTGACACAAATCAAGAACATACAGTATCTGGCTGAACTTAATTTGCCTGCCATTAGCACACGAGCGGACTATTAACATGTGATGACGGGTGTTTACAGAGACCAGTGCTAGCTATCGTGCTGGGTTGCCAGTGTGAATAAATCGGCAGCATCCTGCTAACCCAATAACATGGATGAGGACAGACGCTGTGCCTTAATCCCGTCAATGCCACTCAGTTGTCCAGGCAACCCACATCTTGTGACGTCATCACCCCATCCCTGTCCACCAGACCGAACAAAAAAATAAAACACAACAAAAAACATTAGGGGAATGCCCCCGCTTCTGCCTCCACCCACCTTCGTGACTTGACGACTTGCGTTTTAACAGCGGGCGAGCATCGGCCGACACATCGCCCGAAAAGATGAATCATTTTTATTTTTTCGGGCGACGTTCCTCCACCCACTTTTCGACCATCGCCTGTTCGCCTGCTATCGCCGGTAGTCGCCGGGTCCCATAGACAAATAATGCACTTCCGGAAAATTCGCCTGGCTGTCGCCCGCTGTTAAAATGTACTGTGAGGATGAACTCTTAAAGCCAGATTTATAGTTTGTCGTACACCAGTGTTGTGTGCCACAAATAGCTGATCTACAAGCACACATGTCACATCCACAATGTGAATGCAATTTTTGGTGCGTGACACAGTCGTAGCCTATGAAGGAATATCAATTAAGCATTTCATCATATGACCCTGGGAAATAACTGTCCCTTTTGGAGAACTCGTACCAAACGACCTGCCGTTGGAACGCAACACTTTTTTCAATGTTTAGTACTAATAACATACTAAAACATACTAGTGTAATGAGGATCAAATCAGCCCACTCTGTTCTCACCTTCCAATTCAGATGCTATCATTTTGAAGAGGGAACATCTACGGAGAACAAGTCCACAGAGAACAACAAGCAACCATGAATGCTTTTCATCAAGTGTTAATATTCAAGCTTTAGGGCTTCCCGGTGAGGTGCTGGCATACCGAACAAGCCTGTTGGTATTTTCCTCAGATTCTGAGCCAATGTCATAATAGCTGTTGTCACTTATGTTTCTAATGAGGACGGCTGACAGGGCTTTTGTCTGTTCCAAAGCAAGTCATGTTGGCCAAGCATTGGGGGCTTGATGATGATGGCAATTTCAATGTGTCGGCGAGAACTATATTCTCTGAGGGGCTTTGTGACCTGGCTAGTGACGCAAAGACAAGCTCCCCAGAGGCCAGGCATGGAATTTGAGTAGACGAGTAAGGGGGGTGGGTGGGGGGTTACACTCTCACGAGATTAACACACACTACGGTCTGCACAGTGTAACCAGGCAACATGACCAACCCCACGTCATCACCAAAAACCCACTCAGGTGGTCAGAGTAGGGTGTTAGGGACTGGACACAAATTGATCACTTCACAGTGTCATCTTTATAGACCAAACGTTAGTGAAAATGTCAATAACTCCCAAACTTAAAAACAGATTTATAGCAGGTAAAATTCAGAGACAATGGGAGCTTTCACGGCCGTCAGAAATCCTGTTAGGGTCCATTTTTACACTCAGACTCAGTGCTTTGTCTCTGTACCGATTGACCGACTGAATGCTCACATTGAATGTTGAACATTGGCTGTCGAATGGTATTCCTGAAATGCACTGGACTGGACTGGATTTGATGATATTAATACCTCTGTGTGTGCAGGGGCTATTTTTGTGTTTATTCACTTTCCGAAGGTGATACTTAGATGATAAAGAGCCTTCTCGGTATGCAGAAGACAAGAAGGCAGAAGAGAGATCAGTGGTCCACAGCTACTGACTGAAACTCATCAGACCAGACCTTAATGCAATGATCACAGTTTTGCCTTTGTGTTTTTGAGGGGCGTTAGCCCAGCTTTGTCTGTTCGTGTGAACACAAACACAACTAGAAATGCACTCTGTCGAGGTGCCAACTTGCGCCTTGCACATAAGTAGGCCATACATGGCCTACTGGTGCGCAAGCAGAGCATGCAAGTACTGCTACTAACTACAGTAATGTCTATTACAACTGCAGTTCTAAATCCTTTAGACCCGTTATTGACTTTATACCAACCTTGAAACGTACCTTAGTTACGTCACCATCAACAGCCAATAAGGGACCACCATTCTTACCCCGACATACATACATACATACATACATACATACATACATACATACATACATACATACATACATACATACATACATACATACATACATACATACATACATACATACATCACCAAACGTACCTTAGTTACGTCATCAAGACGTAACTAACTGTCAGGGTAAGAATGGTGGTCCCTTATTGGCCGGTGGACAACACCGACATTCGGTGGACAACACCGACATACAAACCCAGCCGATCGCAGTGCTTGCGCGCTCTGCTGTCTGCTTGTGCAAGTAATGATTTGATTGGCTGATCACCCCATATCGATGATTTGATTGGCTGTGCAATGTACATATTGAGGAACAAAGTGAGGGCAAAAAAGTGAAGACGCCAAAAGTGATTGGCCGGAATTACATTTGTGATGATTTGATTGGCTGAGCATGGAATGTGATGTATGACGATGTATAATGATAAGAGCACCCATCACTTCACAAGTGTTATTTTTAACCGTTTCCACGCCATTGCCGTAGATCTAGGTCAATTGAAGCCTATTATTTAATACTACGCTTACCACCATTGCCGTTGATCAATGGCAATTGCGCTTTTATAGCGCTTTCGATCGATGAAGCCATAATGCTACTTGCGTTAGCATCGGGTAGCTAATGTTGTTGTCATGACAATGTATCGCCCATCTTAGATCGTCCTCGCCATAATAATCCATTCTATCTGTTTCTTCCAATCGCCTGTATCTCCTATTCCTTGTCCCAGATGGCATTTTTGGTCAAAACAACGTTTCTTTGATGGCACAGAGCCGACGCTGTGGAGGCCTCCAGTGCCCCGGCATAGATCCATCTTGTAAACAACAGTTGAACGAGACCTGTTAAACTTACTAGGATATGTCTACTTCCGGAAGTCTGGAAATGTGTCTTTTCAAAATAAGAGCTCAACTGGGAAAATTTCTGCCGTGAATTAGATCCTAATTTTTCAATAAATGCTAGCAGGCTAAGGGCTCCATTTTCGTTACCGCTAAACCCCTTATCCCTAAACTTCTTTGCCTTTTTTTTTTTTTCTTTTTACTATTTTGCTCACAGCGTGTCAATGTAGATTGGCTAGTTGAACTATTCAAAAATGTTTTTCAAAATAGTAAAAAAAAGGCAAAGAAGTTTAGGGATAAGGGGTTTAGCGGTGACGAAAATGGAGCCCTAAGTGTTAAGAAGAAAAATAACAGGCAGGTTACGTTAATAAACAGACTTGCGCTGGTGAGAAGACCACTCTCCTTAATGTTTTCTGCTTCACTCAGGAAAAGCTCTGAGGGAGACAGGGCACAGGAGTCACGAGTCAGATTTGAACATAGACTCAGCAGGGATGCATGATTTTTACCAAATAATATGCAGGTCCCTCGCTTTTTCCAGGCCCCAAGTAGCCAATTATTTGTTGTCCAATTTGTTCTTATGCTCTTGTACCGTATACTGGCTCACCTGCCAGTGAGGAGCTCCCACAAGGAGGATGGAACACCGGCATCCTACTCCCTGCTATGATATGGCCTCAGCTGCCGGACTCAGTGACAAAACATTTATCTGCATAAGCATATTGATAACCATGACATGATGATTGTCTACTACTGTATCAGAGGCACTGACTGTATGTGCAATATGATGTTCTTATCTATGTTCTTATCTATGTTTCCATAATCTGCTAGGGACGTCATAGATCCACTGTTCTTACTGTGTGTGTGTGTAATAAACTCTAGATTGTCTAGAATGTATGTGTAATGCATTGCTGTGTGTTGCCATATGTTCTTTTGCACCTGCGACACAACGGATCATCACCCACCACCCCAAGGTTTAGATGGAGACTTCTAGAGGCCTTATAGATGGTCGCCCTTAAATCACAACACTCCCGTTCAACAATCCCTGCTGACAGCTGCCACCCCAGCCAGTATAGGGTGACAAAAATCACCCTCCCCTGGCTCCCCGCCACCTTCCCTCCATCGAACATTGTGTTCGTATATGTAGCAAGCCAGATGCACCACGATGGATTTGAAGCCCTAGACTCTGTGGTGGTGTGCACTGCAGTTACTTTACCCCATGAGCACATAAATAGGGTTGCCTTTTTTTTTTTTTTTACAATTTTGGAATATAAAACAATGATAGACAATATTCAGTCTCATATCGTGATATCAATAATATCAATATTTTGCCCAGCACTACTTTTTACAACACATCAGTGTGTTGAATAAGGTGTTGATGGATCAACACCACCTTATGTAAATGAAAATATGTCTCACTTAATGCCCTTTGATATAAATAGTAGTTTTAGCCATGTTTATTTTGGTGCTATAGTGACCAAAAGCAGCTCAAACCACCTCAGCTGAACTCAATCCATATCAAGATCCAAGTCAGATTAATCATAACTCAAAACTGTTTAACATACTCAAGTGATGCTTTAAAGACTATTGTAACATTAGACAATTAAAATGGATGAGCGAGAGACAAAAATACAAGATAGACAATCACAATCATATAAAACTGCACACTAAAGACCGGTCCACGTGTCTAACAGTAACAGATTGTTGTTATACAGTATCCTCACCAATGCTTCATTACATTATATGGTTATTTGATGATGCATTTGTGAGGATGAGCTGAGCTTTATGATTCAAAGTTTGTTGCTTTTTCCAGATTAAGCACCAAGGAGGTGCATGAGAATGTAAATAAAATAATCATACAAACAATTAAGACAACAAATTAAACAAAACCAGACAAAAAGTAAATACAATACACTACAATACATTGAGCATTGAGAAGGCACAAGGCAGGGTTAATGCAATTTGAACATAGATAATCTCGAAGTGCTCACAGCCTCACACATAGCTGGTAAACTGTATTTTGGGCAGTGCCCAGTCTGCCCACATATGTTCAGGGAAAACTAATGTTATTCATCATGATTCCTTACCAAGAGGAGACTTGCTATGGTTGGTTAAATCTAGCCCCAACTCGGGGCTAGTTAAATCCCCAATAGCAACAGATTGAATTGGTCTAACAATGACAAAAATCCACATTTCTATTTCTCACATAATCTAACAAAACAAACTCAAGTTCCAATCAATGCAATTAAATCTTCTGTCAACTGGACAATTCGGCCAACTTCCAGAGAACAACAGTGCTATTTTTGCATTGATAGGCGGCCTACTTGACCACAGCCGTGCAGTGCTGCTGCTGTGCTGGACAGATGCCAGCTGTTCGGGGCTACCTGCGCTCTGTGACACTGAGAAGTCATGGAAGAGAGTTTGTCAATAATTATGTGAATACGATAGCAGTAGGCCGCTACCTGTCTACTCAGTCACGCCAGGTGAACCTGAGTGAATGCGATAGCAATGCCTACTCCATCACATTTCAAATTCAACTCACCTGTCCGTTTCGTTTGGGTCCAGCAGAGACGTTACGTTTCTGACGAGAGGATGGAAACCCGCTCTGAAGATTATTGTGCTACGACTTTAGTTTAAGCTTACAAGACAAGTTACAACGGTTTGTAACAATAACAAAGTATTAAAGTCCAGTCCTCCTGCCTGGATGCTGTTCAGCTCCGCTGCACTTGGTGACCAACTGGAGTCGTGGGCAACCTTTCAGAGTCTACTCTCAATCCCTCATCTATTGAATGAAGGCGAATGCGTTTAGTTTGGTAAAATAGAGGTACAAGGGCGTCCTCTGTCGGTCTGGCAAACCATTGCAACCAACCAGTCCAGAATCCAGATAACCTTTCTCACTAGTCCGGCAGATGGGGTGGACGGGTGGGAAATTTGGTATATAGTATTTTTTATTGGCCTTTCACGAATCCACTTGCTGACCGGCTGTCGGTATTGGACGATTTTTGTATAGGGGTTTCTTGTGACCCTACCATTAACATCCTATGGCAGGCAAAAATGTCAAACTTTCCTTATGCTTTAAAGGGGCATTCCACTCATTTTCAACATTTTACTATGTCATTAATATACCTTAGAGCTGTTGTGTGGAAATAATAAAAAGTCCCCCCATTCTGTGTTTCCTAGAACTAGAGGTCTGAAAAAAAACTTTTTCATAATTACAGTTCTAGGAAACACAGAATGGGGGGACTTTTTTATTATTTCCACACAACAGCTCTAAGGTATATTAATGACATAGTAAAATGTTGAAAATGGGTGGTTTTCCCCTTTAAGTAGCATGTGACATGTCAAACTAGGGGGTTTGCTTGATTCTGAATCCATGATTCCAAGCATGAGTTTTGCACAAAAACACTCCTTTGGCAAAAAACGGCCATAGACGTCGTGACAAATGTGATGAGGTCAGCACATTTGGGTGGCTATGGCGGTTTTAGCCCAAGGAGTGTATTTTGTGCATGTATTCAGAATCCTGATACCCCCTAGTTTGACATGTCACATGCTACTTAAAGCATAAGGGAAGTTTGACATTTTTGCCTGCCATAGGACGTTAATGGTAGGGTCACAAGAAACCCCTATAAAGAAATTGCCCAATACCAACAGCCAGTCAGCAAGTGGATTCATGAATTTATGTATATATTATATAGGCCAATAAAAAAAGACTATATTACCAAATGTCCCACTGTGTTGACTCTGTTCTTTGTTAGACTGGAGGCTAACAAAGACATGCATCACAGGATGTATTTGTAATACTATATAAATGCTGTAACCTTTTATATAAAGCAGCTGCTTCAGTAAAGCTGATTCAGTATAGTAATTATAAAGTTTAAAAAAGGAAATATGTGTCTCTATAAAACATGTTTCCTTTATTGCTTAAAGAATACAACTTTGTAATCAAATGAATGTGTATCAATTACAACCACGTTATCCATGTTTATATTAAGGGTTTACCACACAGTCGCATTGCAAATGTTTGATAATACACCAGAGGTGGGCAAAAGAACAAATTCAGCCCAGATATCAAAGCATTTTACAAAGTCAACATCCTTAACATTGTGTACATTTGCTTGGATGCACTCTGCAGCCAAGCATCACATAGCTCCTACACCTCAGAAAATCACTACCTCAGGGTGTTATGCCTCATTCATACTTTGTCACACCACAGCGGCGCATGACGACAATAGCCGACATACAAGCTCACAACGCCTCCATTTGATATGCATTGTGAGTTTGAAGGTCTGTTATTTTTGCGTGCGACGGAGCATACATTAGGCACTAGTCTGTCCTATGTCTTTGGTTCTATGAGTCAAAAATAGTCCGATTCTGTAAGGTGTAGCTAGCTAGTTAACAATACTGTGGTGGAAAGTAGGAAAAGAAAATGCATCAACATAGTGTGCAACTGAACTAAAATAAAACAAAATGTCCTTTCAATTTTAACAAAAATTCAAATACATATTCACAACCCCTCCAAAGAATCCTGTGGTAAAGAAATATAACAGGAGGAGGGTTAAAGAAACGTTTTTCTTTTTAATTACAGAAAAAAAAGACCACAAGAAAGTTGTAATCGACTGCTCTAAAAAATAAATCCTAGAGCTGTTCTCCTCCCCCAACAAAAGTAATCTAGCAAAACGAGAAACAAACTTAAGCTAAAGAAGCAGTACCAGAATAATTGAACACTTGCTGCATTATAGCCAAAATTCACTGACATATCCTGCTCACCATCATTCTTCAGTGGATCCATAATTCATCTCTAAATCTACAAATCACTCACAACATAAACAATTCCAAGACACATTTGAACATAACCAACTGGAAAAAGGAAAAGATGAGATGAATCGAAAACGTCATAATAGCATCTTGAATCCAATTATTCGTGTGTTCAGGTACTGCTTTCCAAATAACACGTCAAGGCTAGTTAGGAATTCCCCTCAACTTTGATGACACTGTCCATGCCTGAAAGTGCATGTTTGATGCTGGACTGACAGGCGTCCAAACAGATTTCGCATCTCTCCGCCAACAGCGAGGAGAATTGACAACTGTCAGAGGAAGAGCATTTGGCCAGGTTTTAAACCGGTGTCTGTCCTGGGGTCACATGTCATCGTCTTCATCCTCATCCTGGGAGGAACCAGCTTGCTGGGCAGCACTGGCAGATGCTGCAGCCATTTGTGCTTGCTGGGCAGCCTGTTGCATCTGCAGCCACTCCTGCTGAGCGAGCTCCGCTTGCTGCTGGCGTGCCTGAAATAGAAACACATTCATACCATCAAACAGAGCCACTGAGATGCTAGGGCTGGGCAATTATTAAAAAGGGTATCTTTGAAAAACAGACAATTGCCTGTCCTGATGAAGGTCTAAGCGACCGAAACGTAAAGAGCAACATTTTAGCAAGTGTCTGACACTGGGTATCTTTGTTTTTCAAAGATACCCTTTTTAATATATGCTCTATTGCCCTACGCACCTGTCACTAGCCTTCAGAGGTGCGCATCGGCCTTTTGTTAAAAGGGCTGGGCAATTAACAGCATATATCAAAACTGATATTTAGAACCAGTAACCAACTTATAACCGAATAATCGAGAAGCACGTTTTTTTATTATTATTATACTGGTACATTTGTTTGTTATATATCAACAAATAAATACGAAACAATTCCGATTTTTATAATTGACTAAATTAATTAGTCTGATTAACCACTTATTATAATTTGTATTATAATGTGTTGTACAATGTTGGTGTACAAAAATAGTGGAAAAATAGCTGATCTATTCTACAGGCTCACAGCTCTGTAGATCTGCCATTTTCACTGTATATATTTCTTAGTCTATTATTAATCGTAACTGAGGAACAAAAAATTGTGTTGCGATATTGACTTAAAATCATATTGCCCAAACTAAAATGGACACGGTCAAATTAGAAGAATTGTGAAGCCAAAACGATGATATGCTATTATGCTCATTCATTTTCACCTTGGCAAATAATTCCTGCTGTTGTCTAAGCAGCTCTTCCTCTGGAATGCCAAGATTCTCTAGGCGAGAGCTCGCCTTCCTCCTCTTCAGCGCAACGGTTTTACACTCTTGCAGGACATCTTTCACCTCTGTGATGTATGACGCAAAACCAAGGCTTTCCAGGGCTATAATGAAAAGGAGACGCACAGAAACTGAAAAACCAATCAACCAATCAATCACATTATGAAACAATCTGTGTTGCATGGCACAGTAAAATCCCCACTGTCAATTTATAAATTTGTAACTGGGTGAGTGACTGAGTGTACAGAATTATGTAACCAAATGGACCTGTGTACTGTGTAAACACTCAGTCAAATGAACACTGTGTGACAGGAGTAACACGACACCACACCTGTAGCCCCTTTCGGACCCTTGTTACCTTTTCTGTATTTCGGACGTTGACGTCCCAACAAATACAGAAAAGGTAACCAAGGATCCTGAAAGGGGCTAACCCCACCTGCAAGTGTGAACTGCAGTGGGACGCCCTTAAGCGCAGAGCCTCGGTTTCGATGGGCGCTGATGGGACTCTTGTTTTACAGCGCCGGCTACTACTGAACGACAACCTACCTCAAACCCTAACCCTGACCATAACAGCAAGCACGAAGCAGCACATCCCTCACCAACCTTAATCCAGTCGTTTTAACGCATCCCTCACTAACCTTAATCCAGTCGTATTAACGGACCCCTCACCAACTTTAATACGGTCGCCTGTAAAACAAGCGCCCCCTCAGTGACCAATGACTCCCAGGCTCTGCGTAAAAGGTCATCCCGAACTGCAATAGGGGGGTGCAATCAGAGCCATAGAGTAAGACAGAGTTACGACAACTCTGTTCACTTCATGGGGCCAGTCCAATGGCGGCTCTTCTACATAGACTTCTGTTGAATGGGGACAACAAATGGGGACAAGTCCTGGACTGGAAGTTGGCAGAAATGCATTGGACTCAGGCAACAGCCCAGCTTTAATGATCTTAAATCCCTTTATTTTAGATTGTATAGTACAACATAACATTAAAACAGTCGGCATGTTGCACACATGCTTAAAATTGCTGATTTTTGCGCCACCCTCGTTGAAAACAATGTCTTGTATTTCAAACTCCAGCTTGTCCCCATTCAGGCTGCATGAACAGTGCTCGAGGGCTCAGTTTTCTGCCCCCACAATGTCCTAACTCTGTCTTACTCTATGGCTCTGGGTGCAACTAGTACCTAACCTCGCGTCACCAGGCTTTCCACTGGATGTGACTCGCCTCCCCTGTCACACAATATTGTGCAATGGGTTTTTTGTATTTATTTTATTCGGCTTCATTGTACTTATTCAAAATGATTTGGCCATATACTGTTGTGTTTTTGTTATAATCGATTGACTGAATACCTGCCTCATGGCTAGTGTAATACTATTATTGCCAAAGTCAGTCTTTACAGTAAGGTAATATAGGAGAAGTGAACAGAAGGACTTACCATTGATGACATGCTCGGGAGATATGGTCTTCTTTTCGGACTTGTTGCATATCTCATTGGCTTCTGATGATATGAGGTGGATGAACTCCGTGCAGCAGTTCACCACAAGCTCTCTGGCGTCGTTGGCAACTCGCACATTGGGGAGGGTTTCTTTGATCATCTTGTTGATAGCTGCCCTGGGAATGGTCAGGTCATCATCGTTTCCAGAGGAGGAAGCCATCGTGATTCGTGGTGGTGGTGGTATAATAGGCAAAAACGACAGCAATTTGTGTCTTTAAAGAAAAGCCCAGGGGCTCACAGCTGACTGAGCGTGAGCGGCTGCTCGGTGTTCACGTTATCTGCCCAGATATCAAACTACAGCACAGCAGGCTGGTGGTCAAGTTGAAGTTAGCTCAGATGCTGGAGAACATGGCTAGGCTAACAATGATGAACGCTCCCCTGCGTCTTTGTGGATCACCATCTGAGACGCCGACTGCAACAGATCGCCGCCCGAATACTGTGGACTTGTTCTTTCTACCGCGGACCCAAAGGAACCGACCGTATCACCCTAAACATAACTACTAATTCATCTCTCATGTTATTCCATTGTGGCCAACATTAGCCGAAATTTGTCCGGATGCAACGTCAGTCAAAAGGCGGATATTACTTCTGGGGCCTTGACTAATTTGCTTCATGTGTGATACCGCCATCTAGTGACCATTCACTCACTGAATATAAAAAAAATATGCTCCATATCTTCTATTAATCAATAGATTATATTATATTCGGATTATATTAAACTATAAAACAAAATGAATAAATACAAAATGATTGAATTTGTATAAGCTTGTATTTTTGGTTCTATTCACCTGTTCCTTTGTATTTTATTTTTTGTCTACTAATCAAGCTTATTTTGTCTGCCTTAAAGGGCCACTTCACCCCTTTCGCAACCAGAGTTTATTGTCTCCACCAGGCCGAAGGCATGGGGAGAGAGTATTTGTTGTCTCCACCAGGCCGAAGGCATGGGGAGAGAGTATGTTTTGCACTCCGTCCGTCCGTCCGTCCGTCCGTCCGTGTGTCCGTCTGTGAACAGCTAATCTCCGGCACTGTTAACCCGGTCGATGCCACATTTTGCACACACACTCCCTGGATGCCAACGATGAACCTCTGCCCCAAAATTTCCAGAACGGCCTGTTATAGCGCCACCAGGAGGCCGCTTTGTGCAAAACAAGTTTTTGGACAGTACCCCTACAGATTTTGTCCAAACATCACGCAAATTGGTACACAGTCTCTCTAGAGCCATTCAACCAAACGGGTCTTTCAGATTTCTCAGACTCCATCCTGATTGGCTAAGATTGGCTTCCAAAGTTCGCAGGAGTGTTCAGTTTCAAACAAAATGCTGCAAATCATGAACACATCGTGTGATTTCCGTGAAATTGTGCACGCACATTCCCACTAGGCCGAGGAAGAAATGCCACGTGAACATTTTCAACTCAGCCTCATGGTGGCGCTATAACTGGCCGAAAAGTGTTTTTACCTCCAACTGCACGGATTTGTGGATAACTTTGTATGCCAACTCCCTAGAGGCCAAGGAAAAACCTTTGCCTGGAATTTTTCACATCTGCTCTTTATAGCGCCACCAGGAGGCCGACATATGTAAAACACATTTTCTAATATTACTCCTTCAGATTTATCCAAATTTCACGCAAATCGGTACACATGCTCTCCATAGTCATGTGATCAAGACGGGTTTGTTTGATTTCTCATAATCCACCTTCATTGCCTAAGATTGGCTTCTAAACTTGTCAGGAGCAGCCCGCTTTGTACCCGTTTTGTACAAATCGCTCAGCGCAGCATCCGATCGCGGTGAAACTATTATTAGAAATATTCCCACTAGGCTGAGGAAGAAATGCCACTTGACAGTTTTCAAATCAGCCTCATGGTGGCGCTACAACAGGCCAAGCCGCGTCTCACACACACACACACACACACACACACACACACACACACACACACACACACACACACACACACACACACACACACACACAAAACATGATTATATTACTCCTAAACATTTTGCCAAACATCACACACACTCCTATCCTCCTGGTGGAGACCTGTGCCCAGAAGGGCACTTTTTCTAGTATTCAGGTCTGTTCTTTATGCAATTCATAATCTATATCTTTTATGTATAGGCTACTTTGATTAATATGCAAAGTAACTCAATCAATCAACTATAGCAACAAAAGTGGAGTAAAAAGTACATTTGCCTCTGAGGTACAAGTGGAGTAGAAGTTTAATGTATCAATAGAAATGTACTCTCATGAGTGTGAGTTTTGCAGATGGCCAGATTTCCAACACACACAAATATTAGAAAATATACTGTAACGTTTTTGTTTACTTGAATTTTATAGAAACACTGAATCACTGAATCACGATTATAATACGACCACATTTTTTAGGATATTTCTATTGGGAAAAAAACGTAGTCTTACATTCAGGCCAATAGGGTAAGTACATGCAGGTATTAAATCTGGTTATGAACATCATCAACCTCAATACTTGAATATTGAATACCGGTATTCAATTAAATCTGGTTCTGTACATCATCATTAAACATCAACACATACAATTCAGCAGACAAAGCATCTTACTGAAAACTCTGAGACAGTCTTTGAGGGGTGCTAGCCCCTCCTATACCCAGCTTTCCAGGTTTGGGTGAACACAAACATTGGCTTGTGATTGGCTGATCACCCCATAGCAATGATTTGATTGGCTGAGCACATATTGAAGCTAAAAGTGAGGGCAGAAAAGCGAAGGCGGAAAAGTGATTGGCCGGCATGGGGATATATGATTGATAAGAGCGCCTCTCACTTCATACGGATGTGATTTTTTAAAATGTAAATGCTGGATTGAAACCTCTCAAACAACCCATGTAATGGGTTGTTTGAGTGTACACAATTTAAGGAAATGGCGTCCTTGGTATACGAGTCAATCAATAAATAGTGAATAAATACATAAGCTTAAGCAACAAAATATAGTTTATTGTTTTATCAAGGTGGTACAGATCAGTGCAATTTGTAGCAACAATTATAGGAATATATTCAGGATAGGTAGCCTATAAAGGACCTTCTGTATTAAAAAAACAATACTTTCAAACTGCACAATACTTCAGAACAGTGGAATGTACATTGTGGTGTGCGATTAAAATGTGTACATATGCGTTATTTTTTTCTATAATTAATGAATTCGAAATGAATCAGTAAAAATCCCTGCCCTAAACAAAGAGTTATCTTTTGGGTTGAACTATCCCTTTAAGATATTTCAACCTGCTCTGCTTATCTTGGCCATGTAGTTCTAGCTGAACATCTGAACAACATTATTCATGAATATTCATACATTTTAAACATCTTCATGAATATTCATACACTAAACACATATTACTCCAGAAATATAAAAATGTTCAAAAAGATCAAAAATTGCATATGTACAAACTCAAAACACGCTCTCTGAGCTTAGAGCGGCTATTTTATAGGCACTCAAGTAGTTAAACTTGTTCCCAACCTGTGGGTCAGGATCCCCTGGGGGCTACCGTCCACAGATTACAGCAAATTGAAAAATACCAATAAAATAATTAAAAAAAAACACCTACTCTATCAAAACTAATGCAACAAACTATACTATTGATAGGAGCCAAAAGGAAGCACGCACATCTCCAGAAATTCTACAGGTGCTGAACAAAAAATATACGTACAATGAAACCCTTCCTTTTCAACAAACTATAACATAAGAAAGAGGCAACACTTGTGAAAATCACTGATGTACAAGCTCACTTGTAGCAGATGTACAAGCTCGCATAGCGTCAGCGTGCATGGCATAAGTGCATGGCACCAAGCGCTGCGACAGCTTGAATATCTTCTATTTTTTAACGCTTAAGTCTAAAATGACACATGCTTTCCTGGTGTTAATGCGTTAAAGTGGTTATGGCTACAACAGTTTGTACTCAGTGGTCTAAAGTAATTGAGATTCTCACTTAAGTACTGGATAAGTACAATTTAGCTGTATTTGTACTTTATTGAGTATTTCCAATTCAAATACTATTATTTCTACTCCACTACATCTCAGATCCAAATATTGTACTTTTACTCCACTACATTTATTTGAAAACTTTAGGTACTAGTTACTTAGTAGATTTTTATTATTATTACAGTAACAAGTAACTTCAGCCCAATATTTGGCCATTTGATCTACAAGCTAACATTATTGTGACGCATTGTGAGCTTGTAGATCTGCTATTTTCAAGTGATTTTTAGACATTTGAAAACTTGAGACAAAAATTAGACATTCTACATAATGAATACTTTTACTTTTGGTACTTTAAGTAAATCTTAATGCCAGAACTTTTATAGGCCTACTTTTACTGAAGTGCATTTTGAATTCCGGTCTTTCAGAGTATTTGTATACTGCAGTATTGATACTTTTACTTAAGTAGAAAATCTGAGTACTTTTTCCACCACTGTTTGTATTTCTGCACAATAAAATGTTTGAGTTTATATGATCTTCACTACTAATTACTACTGTAGCAGAACACTGAGCTGCAGTTTGATCAATTAAGTGAAAACAATCACTTCTCGCAGATTGAGGCCCATGTAGATGAACATACCCCATTATACAATGTTCCAGTGTCAGTCCCGTGAAAGTACTCTCCACAGTCCCAGTCTTCATAGTCAACGGGATATCCACTGTACCAGAACCTGCACAATAAACAACAATGTATTGAACCACATCCACTCAGTCACTCACATACAGTGACTTTGATAGAATTACAATATAAAAAACATGTGAAATGTCTCACTGTGTTGTCAGTGGTGTTCCATCCACCCACGTCCATCTGCCCTCAGGTCTGTTCAGACCAATCCATGAAAAATAACCACCAGGTCTCAATCCATTGATGAATACCTGATTATTTGTACATGATTGAATCATCATTAATTGTATCCAATACATTCACTTCTTCACGATAATCATGGAATTAGATCACATGTAACTATGTGGACAATCTGAGATCCCATCGTCAAAAAATAAAGAAAAAATAGCACCCCATTTCCTTGACACACACACACACACACACACACACACACACACACACACACACACACACACACACACACACACACACACACACACACACACACACACACACACACACACAGGCACAACTAACCTGTTCTTCTCCACTGTTAATGACCACCAGATCAGCTCCTTGATTCAGACATTCTTCTCTACTTTCCTGCCATGATTTCCTTCCAGTAGTTATGTAGTAACAGCTGCGTCCAAACTTATTCCATCCACTGGGACACGACTTGTCTAAAAACATCAAACAGGAGATTTACTGATGGATTTTCAATGTACTGATAATCAATTCTAACACATAGTTGTAATAATAATAGTAGTCAGAGATGTAGTGGAGTGGAGGCTAAAACTATTCATCTATTATATCAATGGTGTTTTCTACTCCACACATTTACTCAAGTTTCTGGTATTTCAATTTTGTGGTAGGCCTATGTAGCATTACGCGTTAGCAGGGATTGAACCCGGGGCTCCCACTAGCCAGACCAACGCGCAACCTACCGTGCCAATAGGGCTGAGCTCGATTGGCAGGGCTGTTGCAGGCTGGGTCTTGACTGCACGGGGGCTACACCTACTTCCTACTTCTACTCCACTACATCCCAGAGGAAAATATTGTACTTTTTACTCCACTACATTTATTTGACAGATTTAGTTACTTTATAGATTTAGATTATTAATATTAAAGCTATTTCAGCAGCCATCCCCATTAATGATGTCATTGGTTGGCAGGTTTCTGAACTGTCCACAGCCTAATGAGACAGAGTGAGTAGACAGAAATGATGCCATGTTATAATGAGCATTAGTGACGCTTGAAACGGGTGACGTGCATCTTAAGAATAATTATTGTTCTATGATAGTTGTCATACACCAGCAGTGATGAGCTTACTCCGATTTTATACCTCTATATCCCAGATAATAATTAAAATATCAATAATATACACTATTTAATAGTTATTTTGTATCTTCTCTCACCTGCTATCTGTCTATTCAGCTGGTGTACTTCACTTTGAAGCCGGTCCTTCTCCCGCATAAGGTTGGTGTTGTCAGACTTTAGCTGGGTAAACTCCAGGGTCAGGTTATCGTAGTTGGACTT
Source organism: Electrona antarctica (assembly GCF_951216825.1). Classification (NCBI taxonomy): domain Eukaryota; kingdom Metazoa; phylum Chordata; class Actinopteri; order Myctophiformes; family Myctophidae; genus Electrona; species Electrona antarctica. Next base: position 32,802,275 of record NC_136812.1, read on the forward strand.
TAGCATGTTATTATCATGTACCAGGGTGTCGTTGGCCATGCAGTTACTGCTGGGTGAAGGATCTGCGAAGGACAGAAATGGATGATAAAAACAGTTGTTGCTACTGTTCATGATGAGGTCAAGCATCTGTGGTGGAAATTTTTATTTGAGAAGAAGAAAACATGTTAATTTATCCTTTTTTATGTGCATTGTCACACTACTTTATTCATCATACTTTTCAGATGCATATCATGAAATGCAATAATACAAAAAGAAACGATGAATTTGATTTAAAAAATAATAATAATAATAAAAAAGTCAAAGTCTTGGGTTAAAGCTGTGGTGGCCTTAATAGTTGTCCTGTATGCATCTACCTATTGTCCAGCACCAGCGAGGAACTGGATGTGCGCAAGACATTTTTTTGCGGCTTTCGCCTTTATTTTATATATTTTTTATGGAGGGACAGACAGGAAATGGGGAGAGAGATGGGGGGAAGACATGCAGTAAAGGCCGTCGGGATCGGGAGTCGAACCCGCGGCACACTGCCAGACTGGATTACCAGCCAAGGTGCCTGGACCACTGAGCCATGGCCCAGGCCAAGACATCTGCTTTTTAACCCTAGAACACTAAACGGACGATTATATTTTTGCAATTTTCATAATGTTGCTGATGTCTGATGTTGGTGGGCCTTTCAGTACCTTCATGATGCAATGAACATTTCTATTATTATTTTTTCTTCACTGGACCATTCTCACATGTCTTAAGAATGGGTGGACCAAAGGAGAAGTTCCCAATTTAATTTATCGATGATACCCATGATAGGCCCCCCATGAAATCGATTTCTTGTTTTTCTGTGAAAAGTCATGATAAAATATTAAAGGAGAGTAGCTCAAGTTGCCATGTATTGCTGTACTTCAATATATTTTGATGAGAAATAGTTTTATGGAATATTTTACATTGGTTAAAATATACCCGTGTTTAGTGGTGGTGTAACAAAAAGTATGTTTAGTGTTCTATAGAGTTAAACAAGGCCTTAATAGTTGTCACAGCTACAGGCAACAAACTCCATGCAATACTCACAGATCACGATGCCTATGATCACACCCAGCAGTATAAGACACAGCATGCCCAGACACCCAGCAACCACTCCGGGAGGCCTTCTCTCTGTTTTAGAGCGCTGTCCTGAAACAGCTACTAGGTTTGCAGTGACTGATAGAGAGATAGAAAGAGAAAAACAAGATTATAGTCTGAACCCCGGCCCTGCTAGAACTGAACAACATCTCTGTAAAACATCAAAGTAATTATAGTGAAGGATATTATTCCATTGCAGTGCAGGATTGGAGGAGGGTGGAGCCAGAGGCAATCAGAGGAAGGGAGACACCTGGCCTGGCTGGCCAGTGTCTTCCTCATCCAGACCATGCTTCCACTATGCTCTCTCTTCATTCTTTCACAGGCTGCGGGAGCCGCTACCGAAGAGCAACCTTGACTATTTGTTTTGGCTGGCGTTTTGGGCAGCATGCCATTATGAGTTGGAAACTTAAGTCTCAGATTGAATTCATTTTTGTCTCCACCAGGCCGAAGGCATGGGGAGAAAGTATGTTTTGCACTCCGTCCGTCCGTCCGTCCGTCCGTCCGTCCGTGTGTCCCTCCGTCCGTCCGTCCGTCTGTGAACAGCTAATCTCCGGCACCGTTAACCCGGTCGATGCCAAATTTTGCACACACACTCCCTGGATGCCAACGATGAACCTCTGCCCCAAAATTTCCAGAACGGCCTGTTATAGCTCCACCAGGAGGCCGCTTTGTGCAAAACAAGTTTTTGGACAGTACACCTACATATTTTGTCCAAACATCACGCAAATTGGTACACAGTCTCTCTAGAGCCATTCAACGAAACGGGTCTTTCAGATTTCTCAGACTCCATCCTGATTGGCTAAGATTGGCTTCCAAAGTTTGCAGGAGTGCTCAGTTTCAAACAAAATGCTGCAAATCATGAACACATCGTGTGATTTCCGTGAAATTGTGCACGCACATTCCCAATAGGCAGAGGAAGAAATGCCACATGAACATTTTCAACTCAGCCTCATGGTGGCGCTATAACTGGCCGAAAAGTGTTTTTACCTCTAACTGCACGGATCTGTGGATAACTTTGTATGCCAACTCCCTTTTTCACATCTGCTCTTTATAGTGCCACCAGGAGGCCGACATATGTAAAACACATTTTCTAATATTACTCCTTCAGATTTTATCTAAATTTCACGCAAATCGGTACACATGCTCTCCATAGTCATCAATCAAGACGGATTTGTTTGATTTCTCATAATCCACCCTCATTGGCTACGATTGGCTTCTAAACTTTTCAGGAGTAGCCCGCTTTGTACCCGTTTTGTACAAATCGCCACAACCACTCAACGCAGCGTCCGATTGTGGTGAAACTGTGCATGCATATTCCCACTAGGCTTTGGAAGAAATGCCACTTGACCGTTTTCAAATCAGCCTCATGGTGGCGCTACAACAGGCCAAGCCGCGACACACACACACACACACACACACACACACACACACACACACACACACACACACACACACACACACACATACACACACACACACACACACACACACACACACACACACACACACACACACACACACACACACACACATTTATATTGCTCCTAAACATTTTGCCAAACATCACACACACACTCCTATCCTCCTGGTGGAGACCTGTGCCCAGAAGGGCACTTTTTCTAGTATTCAGGTCTGTTCTTTATGCAATTCATAATCTATGTATCTTTTATTTATAGGCTACTTTGATTAATATGCAAAGTAACTCAATCAACTATAGCAACAAAAGTGGAGTAAAAAGTACATTTGCCTCTGAGGTACAAGTGGAGTAGAAGTGTAATGTATCAATAGAAATGTACACTCCTGAGTGAGTTTTGCAGATGGCCAGATTTCCAACACATACAAATATTAGAAAATATATTGTAACGTTTTTGTTTACTTGAATTTTATAGAAACACTGAATCATGTTTAAGGTATTTGTGGAAAGTAAATCTTTTTCAAGACTCATTTGTAGAAAAAGAACATTGAATGTCAAATAGTTTAGTCCCCGAGACCACGTTTTTTAGGATATTTTCACTACTTCTGAAAAGTTGTCTTTATTCAAGGATTTCCCCATATATTTAATTATATGTAATTTTGAAAGATCTAATTTTGAATTATTAGGCCTATTTCAGATTTGTATTGTTTTGTTGTCCCGACCCTGCGACCCATCTTCCTGAACTGGCTCACAGAAAGGCTACGCATCACTTTGCTAAATGGAAGAAGTAAGATGATTGTTTAAAAGGTTAAAACGTTTTTTAGGGGGTATTTTTTGTCTCAGTAATCTTACCAGACTGCCGTATCTTCTTCGGTAGGCCTTTGTGCTTCCTGGTCTTGGTCCGTAGATCTTCATAGACTGCATCGTCTTTCTTTTGCAGATCAAGACGCTCATAATGTCCTTCTTCAGACATTTCTACATTAGTTCTTCTTGTAGTGACGGTGGTTTCATTCTCGTAGTTTGTATCATCTTGGTCTTCATCTTGGACCTCAATGTTGTCAGAATGCCTCGCTACAGCCATTAGTACCTTATGACTTAATTCTTCCTGCAAGTATTTTACCTCTTCACAACACACTAAAGATATACTGTATCCTCACTACTAACCTAAATGTAGATGGCACTTCTTTCACATGTGACGGATCACTCTTTGTGCACCAATGAAAATAAACCACACAGACACACACACACACACACACACACATACGTACACACACACACACACACACACACACACACACACACACACACACACACACACACACACACACACACACACACACACACACACACACACACACACACACACACACACACACACACGAACACACACACACACATCACGTGCACGTGCGCACACACACACACACGCATGCACGCACATGCACACACACACACACACACACACACACACACACACACACACACACACACACACACACACACACACACACACACACACACACACACACACAGTGCCACACACACAGTGCCACACACACACACTCCTTTGCTAGGCTCTGTGGTATACAACCTGTTCCGCGGATATGAGATGTCATTCTACCAAGCACAATGAGTAGGCTACTAACGGAAGCTAGAGGTGACCACAGTCTTTTATGATCTCTCGAAAGTTACTCAATCCTCTCGACTGTCCATTATGAAGAACCAACACCAAGTAAAAGTTAATGAAATGATATGATAATTATCAATACGATGTTTTAATCAAACAATGTGAATGCATGCATACGTGCATGCGCATGTGCACATATTTGTGTGTTGATTCAACTAGTATTAATGTTACCTCAGTCCATTCACTTAAGCAATATTACACGAGAGAGTGTGCTTTACCGTGACATTGGCACGTGACGACAGTGATGCTGTCAGGAACGAGACGTAGTCGAGGTCCCAAGCATCACTGAAGTGCCAATAATCATGGTAAAGCACACCCTATACAATAGTTGCCTACAAAACAAAAAACATCAAAATGAATTCATATTGTGGGGCTGCTGGAACAATTCATTATCAAAATAAAAAATATATATTTCGACCTGTTTCCCTGTAAATAGAAGAGGTCATTTGACTGAGACATTAACACAGTGTGCGTGTGTACACAGTGTGCGTGTGTGCGTGCACGCGCAGGGGGAGGGGGGAGGAGGAGTAGGGGGGTGGAAGTAACCTCTCTGCTGACCCTGAGGCTCTAACATTGTAACATCATGTTAGTTCTAGTGAACTTGTGGGTTTCGGGGGTTCCCCAACATATTGAAACTAAAATCAAACGGTCAAAATAGTTTTTAAATACTTTTTCAACACAAATCTTGTATGGGGGTCCCTCCCTATAGTACAAAATATTATCAGATGGGGGTCCACGTCCAAATACATATTAATGTGGGGGTCCTTGACATGAAAAAGAACGAGGTAGGCCTGTGTGTGTGGACACTTTTCTCCCATGGTAGGACTGGCCTTGCTTTCTATTAGAGAGAATTGCTGCCATCTGTTCGTATAACCATGTAGTTACAACTTAGACTGCATTTTCACAGTAGTTTGGTCTTATATTCAGGTCTGTTCTTTATGCAATTCATAATCTATATCTTTTATTTATAGGCTACTTTGATTAATATGCAAAGTAACTCAATCAATCAACTATAGCAACAAAAGTGGAGTAATACATTTGCCTCTGAGGTACAAGTGGGGTAGAAGTTTAATGTATCAATCGAAATGTACTCTCATGAGTGTGAGTTTTGCAGATGGCCAGATTTCCAACACACACAAATATTAGAAAATATATTGTTAACGTTTTTGTTTACTTGAATTTTATAGAAACACTGAATCATGTTTAAGGTATTTGTGGAAAGTAAATCAAGTCAAGTCAGACTCATTTGTAGAAAAAGAACATTGAATGTCAAATATTGAATACCGGTATTCAATTAAATCTGGTTCTGTACATCATCATTAAACATCAACACATACAATTCAGCAGACAAAGCATCTTACTGAAAACTCTGAGACAGTCTTTGAGGGGTGCTAGCCCCTCCTATACCCAGCTTTCCAGGTTTGGGTGAACACAAACATTGGCTTGTGATTGGCTGATCACCCCATAGCAATGATTTGATTGGCTGAGCAAAGTACACATTGAAGCTAAAAGTGAGGGCAGAAAAGCGAAGGCGGAAAAGTGATTGGCCAGCATGGGGATATATGATTGATAAGAGCGCCTCTTACTTCATACGGGTGTGATTCTTTTAAATGTAAATGCTGGCTTGAAACCTCTCAAACAACGAGTGTACCCAATTTAAGGAAATGGCGTCCTTGGTATACGAGTCAATCAATAAATAGTGAATAAATACATAAGCTTAAGCAACAAAATATAGTTTATTGTTTTATCAAGGTGGTACAGATCAGTGCAATTTGTAGCAACAATTATAGGAATATATTCAGGATAGGTAGCCTATAAAGGACCTTCTGTATTAAAAAAACAATACTTTCAAACTGCACAATACTTCAGAACAGTGGAATGTACATTGTGGTGCGCGATTAAAATGTGTACATTTGCGTTATTTTTTTCTATAATTAATGAATTGAAAATGAATCAGTAAAAATCCCTGCCCTAAATAAAGAGATATTTTTTGGGTTGAACTATCCCTTTAAGATATTTCAACCTGCTCTGCTTATCTTAGTCATGTCTTTCTAGCTGAACATCTGAACAACATTTATTCATGAATATTCATACATTTTAAACATATTCATGAATATTCATACACTAAACACATTTATTCCAGAAATATAAAAATGTTCAAAAAGATCAAAAATAGCATATGTACAAACTCAAAACACGCTCTCTGAGCTTAGAGCGGCTATTTTATAGGGACTCACGTAGTTAAACTTGTTTCCAACCTGTGGGTCAGGATCCCCTGGGGGCTACCGTCCACAGATGACAGCAAATTGAAAAATACCAATAAAATAATTGAAAAAAAACACCTACTCTATCAAAACTAATGCAACAAACTATACTATAGATAGGAGCCAAAAGGAAGCACGCACATCTCCAGAAATTCTACAGGTGCTGAACAAAAAATATACGTACAATGAAACCCTTCCTTTTCAACAAACTATAACATAAGAAAGAGGCAACACTTGTGAGAATCACTGATGTACAAGCTCACTTGTAGCAGATGTACAAGCTCGCATAGCGTCAGCGTGCATGGCATAAGTGCATGGCACCAAGCGCTGCGACAGCTTGAATATCTTCTATTTTTGAACGCTTAAGTCTAAAATGACACATGCTTTCCTGGTGTTAATGCGTTAAAGTGGTTATGGCTACAACAGTTTGTACTCAGTGGTCTAAAGTAATTGAGACTTTCACTTAAGTACTGTATAAGTACAATTTAGCTGTATTTGTACTTTATTGAGTATTTCCAATTCAAATACTATTATTTCTACTCCACTACATCTCAGATCCAAATATTGTACTTTTACTCCACTACATTTATTTGAAAACTTTAGGTACTAGTTACTTAGTAGATTTTTATTATTATTACAGTAACAAGTAACTTCAGCCCAATATTCGGCCATTTGATCTACAAGCTAACATTATTGTGACGCATTGTGAGCTTGTAGATCTGCTATTTTCAAGTGATTTTTTTTAGACATTTGAAAACTTGAGACAAAAATGAGACATTCTACATAATGAATACTTTTACTTTTGGTACTTTAAGTAAATCTTAATGCCAGAACTTTTATAGGCCTACTTTTACTCAAGTGCATTTTGAATTCCGGTCTTTCAGAGTATTTGTATACTGCAGTATTGATACTTTTACTTAAGTAGAAAATCTGAGTACTTTTTCCACCACTGTTTGTATTTCTGCACAATAAAATGTTTGAGTTTATATGATCTTCACTACTAATTACTACTGTAGCAGAACACTGAGCTGCAGTTTGATCAATTAAGTGAAAACAATCACTTCTCGCAGATTGAGGCCCATGTAGCTGAACATAACCCATTATACAATGTTCCAGTGTCAGTCCCGTGAAGGTACTCTACACAGTCCCAGTCTTCATGGTCAACGGGATATCCCCTGTACCAGAACCTGCACAATAAACAACAATGTATTGAACCACATCCACTCACATACAGTGACTTTGATAGAATTACAATATAAAAAACATGTGAAATGTCTCACTGTGTTGTCAGTGGTGTTCCATCCACCCACGTCCATCTGCCCTCAGGTCTGTTCAGACCAATCCATGAATAATAACCACCATGTCTCAATCCATTGATGAATACCTGATTATTTGTACATGATTGAATCATCATTAATTGTATCCAATACATTCACTTCTTCACGATAATCATGGAATTAGATCACATGTAACTATGTGGACAATCTGAGATCCCATCGTCAAAAAATAAAGGAAAAATAGCACCCCATTTCCTTGACACACACACACACACACACACACACACACACACACACACACACACACACACACACACACACTCACACACACACACACACACACACACACACACACACACACACACACACACACACACACACACACACACACACACACACACACACACACACACACACACACACACACACACACACACACACAGACACAACTAACCTGTTCTTCTCCACTGTTAATGACCACCAGATCAGCTCCTTGATTCAGACATTCTTCTCTACTTTCCTGCCATGATTTCCTTCCAGTAGTTATGTAGTAACAGCTGCGTCCAAACTTCTTCCATCCACTGGGACACGACTTGTCTAAAAACATCAAACAGGAGATTTACTGATGGATTTTCAATGTACTGATAATCAATTCTAACACATAGTTGTAATAATAATAGTAGTCAGAGATGTAGTGGAGTGGAGGCTAAAACTATTCATCTATTATATCAATGGTGTTTTCTACTCCACACATTTACTCAAGTTTCTGGTATTTGTACTTCAGTTAAGTATTTCAATTTTGTGGTAGGCCTATGTAGCATTACGCGGAAGCAGGGATTGAACCCGGGGCTCCCACTAGCCAGACCAACGCGCAACCTACCGTGACAATAGGGCTGAGCTCGATTGGCAGGGCTGTTGCAGGCTGGGTCTTGACTGCACGGGGGCTACACCTACTTCCTACTTCTACTCCACTACATCCCAGAGGAAAATATTGTACTTTTTACTCCACTACATTTATTTGACAGATTTAGTTACTTTATAGATTTAGATTATTAATATTAAAGCTATTTCAGCAGCCATCCCCATTGATGATGTCATTGGTTGGCAGGTTTCTGAACTGTCCACAGCCTAATGAGACAGAGTGAGTAGACAGAAATGATGCCATGTTATAATGAGCATTAGTGACGCTTGAAACGGGTGACGTGCATCTTAAGAATAATTATTGTTCTATGATAGTTGTCATACACCAGCAGTGATGAGCTTACTCCGATTTTATACCTCTATATCCCAGATAATAATTAAAATATCAATAATATATTTATTTATTTATTTGACAGGGACAATGCTCATTAATCAGCATTTCAGTTTTCACTTCCATGTAAATGTGCCAGAGTTAGCCATAAGCTAATTTACATCTGTAGTCCCTGAGCAGGCTCTTAAAATGGTAGTAAAACTAAACATACAATGACACATATAGTACAATACAATGCAATACAATACAGATAAAAGAAGGACAGAGTGTATAGCCAGCACACAACACCATGCGTTGATGCCATGTGTGCATGTGCCAGCACCCAACACTATGTCCATACAAAAACACAATACAATACAGATAAAAGAGAGACCGAGTGTGTGGTGTGCCAGCACACAACACCATGCGTTGATGCCATGTGTGCATATGTGCCAGCACCCAACACTATGTCCATACAAAAACACAATACAATACAGATAAATATACACTATTTAATAGTTATTTTGTATCTTCTCTCACCTGCTATCTGTCTATTCAGCTGGTGTACTTCACTTTGAAGCCGGTCCTTCTCCCGCATAAGGTTGGTGTTGTCAGACTTTAGCTGGGTAAACAACAGGGTCAGGTTATCGTAGTTGGACTTCAGCATGTTATTATCATGTACCAGGGTGTCGTTGGCCATGCAGTTACTGCTGGGTGAAGGATCTGCGAAGGACAGAAATGGATGATAAAAACAGTTGTTGCTACTGTTGATGAGGTCAAGCATCTGTGGTGGAAATTTTTATTTGAGAAGAAGAAAACATGTTAATTTATCCTTTTTTATGTGCATTGTCACACTACTTTATTCATCATACTTTTCAGATGCATATCATGCAATGCAATAATACAAAAAGAAACTAATTAATAATAATAATAAAAAAAGTCAAAGTTTTGGGTTAAAGCTGTGGTGGCCTTAATAGTTGTTTCCTGTATGCATCTACCTATTGTCCAGCACCAGCGAGGAACTGGATGTGCACAAGACATCTGCTTTTAAAGGTTTTTTTGCGGCTTTCGCCTTTATCGCCTTTATTTTATATATTTTTTATGGAGGGACAGACAGTAGGCTGACAGGAAATGGGGAGAGAGATGGGGGGAAGACATGCAGTAAAGGCCGTCGGGATCGGGAGTCGAACCCGCGGCACACTGCCAGACTGGATTACCAGCCAAGGTGCCTGGACCACTGAGCCATGGCCCAGGCTAAGACATCTGCTTTTTAACCCCAGAACACTAAACACGGGGGATTTTCACCCGGACGATTATATTTTTGCAATTTTCATAATGTTGCTGATGTCTGATGTTGGTGGGCCTTTCAGTACCTTCATGATGCAATGGAAATTTTTATTATTATCTTTTCTTCACTGGACCATTCTCACATGTCTTAAGAATGGGTGGACCAAAGGAGAAGTTCCCAACTTTATTTATCGATGATACCCATGATAGGCCCCCCATGAAATCGATTTCTTGTTTTTCTGTGAAAAGTCATGATAAAATATTAAAGGAGAGTAGCTCATGTTGCCATGTATTGCTGTACTTCAATATATTTTGATGAGAAATAGTTTTATGGAATATTTTACATTGGTTAAAATATACCCGTGTTTATTACTGAGGAACTGTATGTTATGGAAAAGCTAACATTCATACTTAGACTACAAAAGGATAAGTTCTATAAAATGTGGGAAAAGTGGGATCTCTTCTCTCAGCCTAGTGATAATGCAATAGGATTTCAATGAATGTATCTTGTAATATGAAAAATGCAGCTTTGTCTTTTTTTTTTGTTTTTTTTTTTTTGTCTTCCTCTTTTTGTTCTTTTTTTCCTGTCTTGTCTTTTGGTTTTTGGTTTTTTTGTCTGTTTTTTCTTCAATAAAAATTAAGTGAAAAAAAATATATATATACCCGTGTTTAGTGGTGGTGTAACAAAAAGTATGTTTAGTGTTCTATAGAGTTAAACAAGGCCTTAATAGTTGTCACAGCTACAGGCAACAAACTCCATGCAATACTCACAGATCACGATGCCTAGTATGATCACACCCAGCAGTATAAGACACAGCATCCCCAGACACCCAGCAACCACTCCGAGAGGCCTTCTCTCTGTTTTAGAGCGCTGTCCTGAAACAGCTACTAGGTTTGCAGTGACTGATAGAGAGATAGAAAGAGAAAAACAAGATTATAGTCTGAACCCCGGCACTGCTAGAACTGAACAACATCTCTGTAAAACATCAAAGTAATTATAGTGAAGGATATTATTCCATTGCAGTGCTGGATTGGAGGAGGGTGGAGCCAGAGGCAATCAGAGGAAGGGAGACACCTGGCCTGGCTGGCCAGTGTCTTCCTCATCCAGACCATGCTTCCACTATGCTCTCTCTTCATTCTTTCACAGGCTGCGGGAGCCGCTACCGAAGAGCAACCTTGACTATTTGTTTTGGCTGGCGTTTTGGGCAGCATGCCATTATGAGTTGGAAACTTAAGTCTCAGATTGAATTCATTTGTTTGTTAATAAAACACTTTATTTTTTAGTTACCTCCGGTCTGGTCTCCCAGGCTCTTAACCTTTTTGTTATGGCCTTAGAGCCAGGCCATAAGAATGTGCACTTATTATGTGTTTCGTGCTGCAAGAAATTCTGAATGAAATCTGAATAATCTTTTTTTAAATTAAGGACAGACAGTTGTAGTATTTTTATACATTAAACAGAGAAAAGGACCTTGACAAGGATTCACAACTTTATCAAACTCACCCTGAGTCTGTCTTCCTGCTGTGTTGTCCGTCATGTCCTCCTGTGGTCCAGGGACGAAGTCGTCCACACTCTGGTAGATGTCCACCACTCTCTCCTCCCAATCTACACTGTTCTCAATGTCCCCTCTCTGTCCTCTGTCTCCATCTCTCTTTCTCACCTTCTTTGGCATGTCTGGCTTGGTATAAATATCAGATTCTGTAGAAGTATGAGAGCCTTGAAAAGGAACTATGAGTACAAATAAATAGTAACTACGTTGTATGAACTATATAACCATAATCATATACTAGCTTGGCAAAATATCACAATGTCAGCCTGTGGCTGGTTTGGCACAATGCCTTCATATAGCATTAAGGATGTACAAAACCTAAATTCTCAAACACAGGTTGTGCAAACTCATGCAACCCCCCAACCCCCCCCCCCCCCCCCCCCCCCCCCCAATACACACACACACACACACACACACACACACACACACACACACACACACACACACACACACACACAACAAGCACAATGAGTAGGCTGTACGAACGGAAGCTAGAGGTGACCACAGTTTATCTGTAACTTCATGATCTCTCCAAAGTTACACAACCCTCACATCTGGTGACAGAATGGTGGGTCAGCCATGGCGATGATCTTGTGGATATGCTAGGAAACAAAACTAAACTAAAACTAAAACTATAGGTTAACTGCCTCAACAGTAATACATTGACCAATGACCATATTTGCTCTTATGTCATATTGGGGGGTGGCAAATATGGTCAATTAGCACAGGGTTGGGCAATAACTTTGACGATAGAGAGGGCCACTATATTTCCACACTCACTCCAGAGGGCCACAGTGCATATTACTGTTATCTGTGCATCTACAAGCTCAAAATGTGTTGCAGACTTGCAGTGTGACGTATTTTGAGCTTGTAGATCAGCTATTTTTGCTCTTATTTGAATTGAAATCCTGAATAATCTTTGGCTATTTTTCAATTGGAATCCTGAAAAGTAACATTTGTATTTAATTTCAAATGCCTTTAATTATAGTTATGTGAACTTTATAAACTAAATACAAATACATTGGACATAAAAAAAAGATAATAAAATTTGTATACATTTTAAATCACTAAGCTACTAATTTAGAAGTAATTGAAGCGGTCATGTTTGCAAATCAATAATATATCAGTATTCTGATATTGACCTGAGGGCCACATTAAGTGACGGGCTGCCAGTCAGAGGCGTATCTACAATAAGGTGAGGGCAGGCGTCCGCCTGTCCAAATCCATTTCTGGCCTGGCCAAAATCCATACAATGAGAAAAGAATCACACCCGTGTGAACTGAGTGGTGTAAGGTCTTATATAGACTGATCAGCTGTGGTCTGACGTAATGTCTGACGTAATGAAATCACACCCGTGTGAACTGGGTGACCGTAGCAACCATGCTAATTTTTTTAGCACAGACAGACAGACACGTAAACTAACGAAGCCAGTCGTAGGAGTGGTTTACACCACTCAAAAAGAGGACAAAAACAAGACCTGAGAACTATTAATGGACAGCTGATTGGCCGTTGCGGTAGAGCGCGACCCTCAATCACCCATTGGAATGTAAATGCATGCCTTTCAGCCTTTGTATCCTACTCGTCTGGCAGGTATATCTCTTTGAAAACCTTTAGTGCTACGATTGTGCGCGGGGAGACGACAATTAACACATCTTGCCTGTCCAAAACATAATTCCTAGATACGCCACTGCCGCCAGTTGCCCATGTATGAACCTACAACACTGATTAATTTAGCCAAATACAGTAAAACATGTTAAAATTTGAACAATTGCATTAAGGTGAGTTGCGACATCTTCAAGTGTCTGTCCAAGGGTCTCAAATATCTGTTTGTAGTTCTACAAGTAGATGTTAGTGAACATGTCAGCAGTCACTTTGTCAGCTTTGCTGAGATCAGTCTTCAAACCATCCTCATACACCTTGTGCTCAAACTCTGTTATCACAGGCCCTGGCTCAATGAAAAAGGAAGTAAAGTAGCCTACAGCATGGGTGTGATCACAGAAGACATTTTGGAGTCTCGTTAGAAAGATAATAGCAAGTACTAGTTTAATTAACTGTAAAGGTGGTACATCTTGATTTGAGAGAAAATATATCTTCTCTCGTACTAGGTGAAACCTAATGTCCTTCAGGCTGAAGAACATTTATTTTGTATAATATTCTAAAGCTTGCACTAAACATTCATAGATATGTTTGTTGTTCCCATTATCCATCATGACATTAAATGATGGTGGGAGTCTAGTGTGCAGATGTTGGTGACGTTGACAACTGGGCCACAGGTGTTGGCTTGCAATTGCATGCATGCAATCAGCCTTTAAGGGAAGCTCACTCCAAGAGGAATTATCCATCATTTACTAATCCTCCTGGTCTCATGAGGCCAATTTAAGCCACAATGTACGAACAACACTAAAATGAAGCAGCACGTTTTGTCCGTGTGTGTTTACCTGAAGCGGCACTTACTTGAGATTAAACCTCAGTGCTTGTACTGCCAAGCTTTCACAGAAGCCCTCCATTTTGGAAGCAGCATATATATCGTTGAACAAGATCCCTGAAAAACAACAAAAGTCAAAAGTGTGTGTTAAAGTACTTGCTGTTCCATTTACCTCAAATGGATTTTCTCATGCATTTCCTTCCTCACCCTGGATGCCCATGACACTGCTGATGACAACAATATGGCCTTCTTTCCTCTTCTTCATATCAGGGAGGACTTCCTTGAGCAAACGCACCAGGCCAAAGAAGTTGGTGTCCATGACAGCCTTCATCTCATCTATAGACTGACACTCGATGGGCCCAATCAAATCCACCCCAGCGTTACTGACAGAGAGAAATTCAGTATGGTAAAGAATGGTGAGACCATACAATGTAAAGCTCATTCATTTAAAGTTAATCCTGTTCCTACAGTCAACATGTCTCAGTTGGAAAGAAATGTAGCCTACTCAAGAGTCCAAGGTCTACTGTAGCATTTCATTTTTAATCAGATAGTTGTAACTTACTAAGGATGTCCATTTGATGCTCGGGCAGACCACACAGGGCAGACCACACAGGCTTTAATGGATTGTTCATCACACACATCCAGTTGTTTGATTACGAGCGTCCTTCCCAATGTACGACCTGCTTCCTTGACAAGGTGCTGACCTTTAGACAGGTTCCTCATTGTGGCATACACAATGAAACACAGCATGCAGCAATATAACAAACCTATGATATGCATCATAGGTAGGAAAGGGACACACACATCACATGGCTACCACACACACACACATACAAATCAGTTTAATCAGATACTGTACCACAATTTATCATCACCTTAAGCCTAGCCTAAAGGCCTACTTCTAACAGTACTAAAAATATCCAATCTATAAAATCACAAAGCGGATATGACGCATTGTGAGCTTGTAGATCTATTGTTGGTGTTTTTGATTTTGTTTAAAATATTAAAAAAATATATTAATTTAATATAATATAAATAAATCCTTACCCATGATTCATGAACCTCTTCTTCTCATCCTTTGCAATGCGGATAGCCAGGGCTAGGCCAATGCCAGAGGAACAGCCTGTAATGAGCACTACCTTCTGGTTCATAGTGACTGAATGAGTGTTTCTCTCAGATCCAGCAGATAAGACTGAAACATAAGGGGCGAGTGTTTTAACAGCCCTGTAGCCTACCTTAATCCGCAAGTGTGCAACTCAGCACAACTGGCTATATGCCTTAAGTGCATATAGCCTACTGTAGCTACTGTATAGGCACATTATCATCAAGCATGGCTGACACGTGGCTCTGACTAACACCCACCGAGGTTTAGGCTATAAGAGATTCATGATTATGTGTGTATTGTTTGACGAGATTTGAGCTATATCCCCTCAGTGGTGACACAAACTTAAATGTCCACAACAGAAATCAAGATAATCACAGATAATAGAAACCCTATGAAATGGAGGGTGGCTGACCAGATTTGGAATAGGAAGCAATTTGCCATAAATTGTACAATTTTTTAAATTTTGAATTGAGTTGAAAATGTTCAAATCAGAAAAGACTGCAAGAACAAAGTAAATACTGGGCTTATGAAAGAATCTCCCCTAAAATTACAATCACAGACACTATACAAATAAGAATAGATACAAATTACACACAAAATGCCATGTGACTTCTTTTTTTACAGAGGTTTTATTAAAACAGTAAACATGGGAAACCCTGAAACAAAATTGAGTTCACTCAGTCCAATTTGGAAAAGTGGAAGTGTCCTCCACAATAATGTCTTTATGCCAGACAGAGCTTAATGCATCAACACTGACCATTATACTTACAAACTTTCTAAGACATCATAAGGTCACATTCTAACTAACTGGTAAAAATAGTGCATAGTTCTAATTAGCTTCCATATACTGTAACAGTCTATCGCTGGCATCAGTTTATCATAGACCACTGTGAAATCAACAAAATACAGGATATTCTATTTTGATATATGGCAAGGTCCAACTCCAAGGGAAAATATTTTCAACGAGGAGATACCAAATATAGTGTGGCAAAAAAATACTTTCCTCTGTGAATTTCTTCTTGACGTTGTGAAACAAACCATGATGTAAAACAAGTAATTTCAGGCATACATTCTGTATTCTCGATGATGTGAAACAATGGGATTTCAGTTGAAAATGGGCAAAGTTTACCTTTTAAGATTATAAGAACTGTGTGTTTGCAGATACAATAACTTGCCGATGCGTTTGCGTTGTGTGTTCCTGGTGGAAAGAAATGTAAGCCAAGCATCAGCAGGTAGGCAGAGTGTGGGTGTGCATATGACTGTGTTTAGAAGTTGGCCCGGATGCGCTCCAATGGGTCTGTGTCCCACATCTTGGGGTCCCAGGCCTGGATCCAGCCAGTGAAGGTGGGTGGCTCTGCCCCCTGCTTAACTGTTGTGATGGGAACACCACGACGACCAGAGGGGTCAGAATCTACATAGTCTTTAGCTGTAAAAAAATAAAAAAGGCATAGATGAGTACAGGCATCTTTTTGTAGTCACAGTAATGGTCGAGATGGGAATATCACGACTGTAATGTGTATGTATGTGTGTGTGTGTGTGTGTGTGTGTGTGTGTGTGTGTGTGTGTGTGTGTGTGTGTGTGTGTGTGTATGTGTGTGTGTGTGTGTGTACGCACGTACATACATACATACATACATACGTATGTAAAAAAGGTACACTATATTATATTTATGCTGTCGGAAGGAAAACCTCCTAACTCCATTCTTGATTGTTTGCATAAATCAGTGCTATTGAACACCCTTTACGTCTGTGTGTTGTTTTGAAAATATTGAACCAATGGAAACTTGGAAAGTAGTAAAAAATGCTTGGGACAAAACCTTAATCTTAACTGTCTGCTAAAACAACTAACTCCACTACCTCTCCCCCTCTCATGCAAGTAATTGACAATATATAAAGTATTAAATATTTCTTTGTTTTCAAAATATACGGTTTTCTTCACTTCCTGAAAAATGTATATTTTTAATTTCCTGAAAAATGAACATTTTGGAGCAACTATTTATTATATTACCCAGCCTTCACTGAAAGCAATGTTAAGGTGGGGTAATAGTCCTTTGTTAAAATAAGTGTTAAATAACTATATATTCTGATTGTAATAGTGTTTGTTCAGTAACAGCTCTCTTCAGCTCTTAGAAAATCAAACATCAGGTCTGGATAAAACATGTATTCAATCAGGAGAGAAAAGGATACAGGATAAAAAAGTGGAATTGTAAGTGATGACACAAAAAAATGAGCATACAAAATTGGAACTGGAACAATATAAATTGAAGCTGATAAATGTGTACTCTCTCCTGATTGGTTGAAAATGTGCAACCCACCTGAAAATGTATTTTCTGTTTATTAAAGATCTGGAGAGACAGGAAGCCCCCTGTTACTGAATAAACTATGAACTCTATGGTGATCATTACTGTCAGAATACAAGGCTTTAACCTTTTAACAAAAAACATATTGTTTTTACCAAAATATATCACTTAACCTATCTAGTGTTTTGTTGTTTTCTTTGTTTGTAAATTATACATGACAATGTTAATGTGATAAACAAAGCCTGGGACCCCTGACACCTGAGGCCCCTCATAATAAATATGTGTTTATCCTACCAATTTTGCCTGCCCCAGTTCTCTCCACCTTGTTGGCTTCGTTGCCGATCCAGAGGAAGATCTGGTGTGGCAGGAGACAGAGGAAGATACAACCACATGAGATTTAGGGATAAGGAAACAAACAATAAAACATCTCAGGAGAGCGTGGACCACTTCCTGAATAAAATGAGGGATCCGATGGTAATTCCGACATGCGGGAACAACGGTCGGACTAGAGCTCGAACATGCGCTGCTCCCGTGCTTGCGGTTATGTTAGGGTTTGAGGTAGGTTGTCGGTCTAATGACTGTCGGACCAATAATAGTGTCGGAACTAAAGCCTTAGCATGCCAAGGAGCTTACCTGATCCCAGGTGTCCATAATCATGACATCATCGGTTGCCAGATCCATTTGTGTGAAATCCCCAGGCACCTCGTCTGCCTGACAAAAAATAGAATACAGTATACTGTCTGATTTCAAATGCTGCCTTACAGCACTTGAGGCACTTCAAGTTCGGAAAGTTATGTACTCACTATGAGTCTGCCAGTTTTGTTTGAACAACCAAACAGTCGAGGTGGCTTCACCACTTTCTGCAGGCTCCTGGATGTCTGGTAATCCTTCTTCCCTCCCAGTGCTGACCAGAAAGCAGCTGGGGAGAGTGCAGTAGTACTGTATGAAACACAATTCTATCATACTATCATCACAGAGGAAAAAACTATTCCTATTGATAGTATTCACCTGGCTCGTTTCCCTCAGCCACTGCAGTGACACTGCCTCCAAGCAGGCTGGTGACATACTTGGCCGCATTCATCTCCTCATCTGTGGCCCCAACTCCCTTCCACACGAACACAGAATCCAGTGACTTCAGCACAAACACATCGTTAGTGTTCAGAGAGGAAGCAGAGGGCTGCACCTAGATCAGCAAAAGTGAGACGAGAGAGATAGATTCAGTTTGAGAACATTAGCATTGCTTGACACTGATCCACCCATCAGTGTAGTTTATAGGAAATTATGGATAGGCCTTCTCTAGCTACATGTAGACTGTTATATTTGTGTGTTTTCATCTAAAAGGCAATCCTGTCGAAATTGTCCAATTATCGTTGTAGCCTCCATAACTTTACAGTTAACAGTTGCCAAACACAGTCCAGAAGGTAGTTATTTTTTAATAGTTTCCAGGGTTGTTTCCACATTACGAGGTGTTGACCCTGATTGGAGATGTTTTTAAAGAGGAGTGTAGATGTGGACCATAACCATTTTTTTGTTTGTTTTATTGGTGTCTTGGAAGATATGTTTTAATATAGTATAATAATATGTGTCAATGTAACTTTTAAAAACAGTTCTGCCGCCTTTCTTGTACAGGTCTCCCTTGAAAAAGTGACAAGACTCAATGGTCCTTTTCCCAGTTAAATAAAGTTTACACAGAATGGGAAAATATGTGCAAAACACAAATTACGTCAACCAACTCAAGAATGTGGAGAGAATTCTTTTGGAAGAACCTAATGAGATTTATTATAACACCTAAAGGCCACAAGGAGGCGGGCCACGCTCATATATTCTGGACTTTTCTGAATTCTGAAATGCTGGCAGGATATCCACTCCACCATGGAGACCATTCTGTGTTTTAAGATACCTCAGACTTGTTCCTTTTTATTGTTAGGAAATATCCCTGAAGAGTTTCTAATACATGATAAATATTTAATCAATATCCTCTTAGCAACAAGTAAGAAAGCGATCACACAACGCTGGTACCAACAGGACCCACCAACGAAAGAACATTGGATGGACATTACTGAGGAATTGTATGTCATGGAAAAACTAACATTCATACTTAGACTACAAGAGGATAAGTTCTATAAAAAGTGGGAAAAGTGGGATCTCTTCTTCCAGCCTATTGATAATCTATGAGGAATTCAATGACTGTATCCTGTAATATGAAAAATGCAGCCTTTTTTTCTTTTCTTTTTTGTTTTGTTTCCTTTTTTGTCCCTTGCTGTGTTTTTTTTTTCTTTTTTGTATTGTCTGTTTTTTTACATGTATAATAAGGACATAATTATACAGTATGTTCAATGTAATACGTTGGGCTTACCTCAACAGCCCTTGTGGCTTTGGTGGAATTCTGCCGGATGTGGAAAAGTCGTGTGCCACCAGCCTGACTCTGGCCCCCTTTTCTAGACGTTCCACCCAGGTAGATGATCAGAGGCTTCCCCCTGAACAGACTCACAAAGTGGGGTGGCTCTTGGCCGTGAGTGACACGTACCTGTGGGAACAAAAGAGTTCCCATTTTACCTACCTACAGTACTGATAGAAGACAGGGTTGTTAGGAATAGCATCTCTAGATCAGTAGCTTTCAGTGTACTGGAATCTGAATTCCGTCAAGTCAGGCCTTAATATTAAACAACATGTTCCTCTGAATAAATTCATTGTATGTCACCCATGTTTGGGTCCCACATTTAATTAAGGAACACTGCACTTCCATTGTTAGCTTGAATGGAAGTGATATTTACAAATAATAACCATATAGTATTAGTGTTCTGTCTTACCTGCACAGGTGATCCCCCCATGGAGTCGTCCAGTTTGACGGTGAGGAA
Source organism: Electrona antarctica (assembly GCF_951216825.1). Taxonomy (NCBI): domain Eukaryota; kingdom Metazoa; phylum Chordata; class Actinopteri; order Myctophiformes; family Myctophidae; genus Electrona; species Electrona antarctica. Next base: position 32,822,779 of record NC_136812.1, read on the forward strand.
AGCTGAGGCAGCCAGTTCATCCTGTGTGCACTTCACCCCTTGCCTAAGCACAGAAAAGCAGCCACACTTTAAAAAATGAATGTCAGAAATGAAGAGGAATGTTGTAACCGATTCCTCATACTGGTAATTACCTGTCATGGGAACTGTACTGCCCTCAACCACAAAGCTCTGAAGAGGAGCACACATACAGCCTAGACTAGAGCATCAGTGGATGTGCGCTCTTATCCATCTCTAGGGTATACATGTTATTTTATTGTGTACTTGTATATGGGTAAAATCTTTTGTGATTTCACCGCTGTGTGGCCACATGAGGGAGCACTAACCAGGTGTAGATGATGTGCTGTTCTGTTCGTCCTCGTACGTTGTACGTGTACAGCACCAGATAGCAGTCCCCTCCGTAGAACTGTCCGTAGCTGGATTGGTCCACAGAGACCTTCTCGCCCTCTTCCACACGCCAAATCTACAGACACACACACACCATTGCCATGACTTACTAAGTATAATAAACAGTGTACTGACATAATCAAGTGTAATCCTGCTAGTAGCCTCGGTACCCAGGCTTTTATTTCCGTTCGCTACGGCTCATCCTGCTAGTTGACGCACCTGGACTGATCCGGAGCCATCGTCCACCATGCCATGTTGGGCAGCCATGGTCTCATTGCTGTGCAGGGCGGACGCATCGAAAGGGATCTGCTCCACTCGGGCAATGCGGCCCACGGTGTGGGGCCGCCTGGGGCCCGTGGTCTGGTCCTTGTCCATCCAGTTGCAGAAGAACTGCTTGAACAAGGTGGTCTCACTCCCTGCTGGCATCACTTGTATCTGTTCATGTCATTAGCAGATAAACAAATGCCATTAACAGGTGGAAACTTTGATTTGCAAATGCCGTTTTCCAGCACATATCCATACTGAAAGGTGTAAACTTCATCATTACATAGCTGTACCTGGGTGTGCTTGGGGTAACCTCTGTCTTTAATGAAATGCTCTGCAGCCTTGGCAGCAGCGCGGCGCTCTGCTGGATTTGCATCAGGTCCTGCAGTTTACAGTAGAAGTGTGGTTCTTTGGTCAGAGACCTGTCACTTATGAAATGCATGTATGTTGCTCTTTTTGTCAAATGAAAATACTAGAGTAGTCACAGTAATCAAGGAGGAGGAACCGTTTGCAAAAAGAAGTGGTCTGACTGGATATTAATAATAATGTATATAATATGTATGACAGGGGGAAAAAACATTAACAACCTTTCCAGACAAAGATCTTCTTGTCTGAGCCATTATCCAAGATGTAGCATTCACTGAGGGAGAGCATTTCTTGTTTGAAAGGGTTTGTCTGAGCTACCACTGACATCTTCATGGAGCCAGCAGCATCAGAGATCTAGAAAACACACACAACATCTGTATCAGTCTTCTGGGGGATAGTATACATTACTGAATTTACAAAGTTATTTACTGATTTTCATGTAAATACAGTAATGCTTCTTATTTACATTGTCATGCTCACCTTGTAGAGAGTTCCCTTTTTCTGGTTGGCCGTCTCTGCGGATTCATCATCAGGGCTTCTTGATGGGATTTCAGGCATTGGTCCAAGAGCCTATAAATAAAACACACACAAACACATTTGTGACCCTTAAACACAGTCAAATCCAGAGTTTGCCTGGGTATGAACTCACCGACATCCTGACTCAGACAAACACTATGTTGTCGCAAAACATCAGCTATTCTGCTCCATACAACGGAAAAGTTGACTCACATTCAGGACATCCTCTGGTTCACTTCCCTCGTCGATCAGATGCATCTTGGCGCGGCCTTTTCGCTCATTGTCCCGAATATCGATTGCCACTCTCAAAGCCTTCACACGTTCAAAGTGGTTACATTCACTGCCACACCAATTGTAGATGTCCTGTGATTTGAGAGACATGGTAAACAGGGAGGGTGAGATTAACATCATGGCATTATTGTTGTCAGTCAATGTTTTGGTGTCTGATACCTCACTGGTCACTTTTGGTGCCTGATAAGTCACTCCCACCTGAACTCACCTTTCCCAAGTCAACGATGAAGCAGTCTCCTTTGTTAAAGCTCGCCCAGGACATGTCCACCTCTGTAGCCCTGATGACTCTGCGGCCCTTGACATGTAGAAGGCGTTTGACATTCATGTCGTTGGTCACCGCATGCTGGAAGCCCGAAGCCACTCCACCTTGCTGTGATACAAATATGGCATTTGAACAATCATGGATGTCTTCTTGTGGGCCAACTGACACTGTGGGTTCTCACCGACAATTTTGGAAGATTTCTGATTTGTTTTTGTTTTGGAAATGTTCTATATTTCAATAGGGCAATGCAAAATTTGATATTAAAAAGAAAATGTACTTTGTAATCTCTACTTTTGAATTCTTGAGTATTTACTTGAGTATTAACTTTGTCCACCACTGCAGATATGGTTCGCTAGCTCGCTGCCTCTGTTTTTCCACAGGCCTACAGTATTTCAGTTTGACAGATTTGCTGCCATTTGGTGTTTTGGAATAAGTCATGAATTTTCCTTAGCCTGTTTTCCATTTATAATTCTCTATGGGAATCCCTTCAGTGGAAACCCTGTGAGAGCACCCAGCTACTCTGCACTGTTCTCAAGATAGTGCTATGAGCATTTTATACATGTATGTTTTCAGACAATGAACAAACTGTATTGCTTGTTTATTGTTGTAATAGTGTTTCATGCTGCTCTCTTGGCCAGCTCAAAATAAAGGATAATCATACAAGACTGTAAAAATGTCCTTGCACTGGTGCCTAATACAAACACATTCATAATTATGAATTGAACAAATGCAACCTTTTCATTTACATCAACCAGATTTAGGATTTATTTTGACTAAAAGTTGAGCTTATCTTGATAAACTCAACTTTTAATTCGGTTCAATTAACGGTTCAACTCTGAGACCGGTCTCAGAGTTGAACTGTATGGACATGGATAGGTACTGTCATGATTGAGATTTTGTGCCTCAGATTTTGTGCCTCAGTCTTGTCTAGATTTGGTCATTCTATGTGTATTATGTTCCCAGGTCTAGTTTTCTTTGTTCTATGCTCCTGTTTACCTCAGCTGTCTCATCCCCCCTTGTGTATATCATTCCCCAGTCAGTCCTCATTGGATCAAGTATGTGCACAATATGTGTTGTCTTTGTTATCTGTGTCACCTGCATTAAAACACCCAGTCCTGGGTTTTTGAACACTACCTGCCTCACTGTCCTGCACTTGGGTCCTTACCACACCAGCATGTGACACACTGGAGAGAATTCATAACTCTGATAAATCCGATAGTAAAAGCAGGAACCTCAGTGTGCCTGTCAGAATAACAGGGACAGCACTGCATTATAGTAAGTATAATCTTTCTGAATCTGTATTGATAAGAAAATTATGAAGTTTGCTGTCCAAAAAGTACAACAATGTTACACCACATGTAGACACCAAATCTCGTGAGCTTGTAGATTAGTTATTTTTGCAGAATGTTCCTCTATTATGACATGCCCTGGAATAGTAGGGTTCATGTGGCTAAGTCATCTTACTTTGTACTTGACTCCAGACTTGAAGTAGCCCAAAAATGCGAGTGACTCATGTTCTTGAACATCGTGGAATTGTACTGGTCCTCCGCCCAGGAAGTCATCAAGCTGGGTGGCGAAGATGGCAGCTGCGCCTTTCTCATCCTGGGAACTGTCTGCTCCTATGGTGACAGTTCATTGAAAACTACTTGTAAGAATATAACAGGAAACATGTATGTTCATCGTGGGGTCCATGCATGTGATCCACTTGCGGGGAGTTAATTTGACAAAGTCTCCCTGAATCAAATCGCCAGATTGTTCTCTTACCCAGCCACATATGAATGTTGTACGAGAAACCTGCGGTGGTGTACAGCAAGATATAGGCATCGCCGGTGTAGAAGTCTCCATGAAGCTCTTTGGGAACAGGCTTCAAATCCATCTTCTCCACCCGCCACACCTGCAGGCCGGGCCCCTTCCCTGCCACCTCAAACTCTTTGTGATTCACCATCACTCTGATGGGCAAAGGAGAAGATTCACAGACACTGAACCAAACAATACACTAACTTTACTTGTTAATGTGCTGTAGAAAATTGTATTTTCACTTTCACTTTAATTTATAAATGATAAAAATCAACCTTCCAGGCCTCATCCATGTACGGACAGAAAAACTGTCACGATCACTAACCAGTAACCACTATACGTTGTTGAGCGGAGTCCTTCAGGCCATTCTACAAGCTTACAATGCTGTTTTAAGCTTGTAGATGTGCTATTTCTGCGAAGGTTTTCTCCAGAATACAGATGCATTGCTGGGGTTTAAATAGGCTTAAACTCTTAAAATGGCAATTAATCCTCAGTGTGCAAACTGTGCATTCATGCATGGAATAGTTTGCTCAAGACAGGTGTGCTTGTATGAGCCTTATTGGTGGGCTATATGTAGGCTTATGTGTAGTGTGCTGTAAAAAAGATGTGTGCGTAACTAGTATATATTATATATATAATTGTATAAAGGTGTCAATATGATGTTCTCTCTAAACATCCCAATATTTCTAAAATACTTTCTAGATGCAGTTTCGAATTTGCAATTCTCTATCCTCAAAAATGCCATATATAAAACTGCAAATGTTTGTTGCATAATAATAGTCTAGTCTACAACTTGGTTTGACATTACCATTACCTCTCATAATGTGTGTTAAGTGGTAAAGACATAGCAGGTCATCATGTCATTATAGCATCATGATGGTGTATGTATGATGCATATTGAGAAGTTTGATTGGATGATCATCATTATAGTATTTTAAAACCCATTTCTCCAATTGCACGAGCCAGAACTGGATATTTCCCCAGACCCCATATGCATTAAGATGATACCGTTGTTTTTATATGTGATATTAAACTAATGCATCCCAGTTAAATGTTGATTCATGCATGCATTTTTCTTTACCCAATCAGGCTACAGAGATGCTAAACTTAATTTCACACTTGTCTACGGGTTGGAGGAACCATAGGCTCCTATGAGTAACACGCAAAGAATTCAAGGGTGGGTGAAGTAGCCTAGACCTGCAGCGACATGCTGGAGAACTAGAATTATCAGTGTGCCACTGGGAAGAACTTAAGAATACACTAGTGTCCATCATTTCACGATTGTCAAATGAATGAGCTAAAATAAATATAATTTCTGAGACCCAGCCATATTCTACAGCATGCACTGAAACAGTGTTAATTCGGCGATTTCCTACTACTGTACTGTACCTGTAGAAGCTAGCTGGTAGAGTGGACAGGTAGTTAGTTCCAGTCTTCCAGACGTCCGCAAACTCGTGTGCAAATGCAAACCAAATCTGTTATATATGTAGCCTGGCTGGAAAAACAGCATCATTATGCTGACAGAAGAGGCGTGTCTAGCCGCATCCCATCCACAATGTGTGGGTTTGTTCATGGTGTGTTCACTGTGTTGCTGAAGACGTGCCCTTAAACCTCAAACCAAACCAAACATGCACGCACGCATGCACACGCACGCACGCACGCACTCACACACACACACACACACACACACACACACACACACACACACACACACACACACACACACACACACACACACAGTGGTGGAAAGTAACATTTGAGTAATTTGTACTTTACTTCGAGTATTTCCAATTTCCAGTACTTTTACTTCTACTTACTCCACTACATCTCAGAAGCATGTACTTTTACTCCACTGCATTTATTTGAAAACTTTTGTTGCTAGTTACTTTGTAGATATTGATTATTATTCCAAAACATACATTAACCACTTCAGCCCTATAGATTTTGGCCATTTTGAAAATAGCCGGTCCACAAGCTGTAGATCTGCTATTTTCAAAATATTTTTATACATTTGAAAAAATTAGACATTCTGCATAATGAGTACTTTTACTTATGGAACTTTAAGTACATTTTGATGCCAATGCTTTTGTAGCCTACTTTTTGTACCTAAGTACATTTTGAATTAAGGACTTTTACTTGTAACAGAGTAGTTCTACATTGCAGTATCTAACATGTTGTATACCTGCCTATTTGTTTTTTGAATGTTGATGAAATTACATGACTTAACAAGATGGAAAATAAAATAAAAGGCAAGCTCAGAGTAGCAAGGTGTTGTGAGCTATTAAGCTTTATAGGTCTGTTATTTTTGACAGGTGACACCATCATACAACACAACAGAATAAAATAAACATTAATCTAATTTAGGCTATAATGGCTGAAGCTTGAGACGGAATCTGGCACACAGCAAAATGCCAATTTAAATGGGGATGGTCCACGGTCTGAGTTGCATACGCCCATGATTGTGTGTGCAGTATAGTGTGCCAGAAAGCTGTCAACAGGGTGGGCATTTGGCCTCTCAGATTAGGTCCTTCACTCTCCATACCACACAGCTGAATCAGCACATTCTACCTCATTGTTTGTTATGCACACAGCACACACAGTCCTTGTCTTGTTGAATGAAGCCATCTGCACACACTTTCATTCATCATCCACCTCTCTCTCTGACACGCACGCACGCACGCACGCACGCACGCACGCACGCACGCACACACACACACACTTCTCCTCCAGCCACAATAGATTGCATAACATAGTCTGGCAAGTGCCAAGTACTATGTTCTCACTTGATTGGGCACATAACTTTGGTGCTGGTTTTACACAACATGGAGTTGGTGGTTGGTGTAATTCTGAGGGTTTATAGACCATGCTGCTTCAACATTCAACAAATGTTTGATATTTGTGTATTTGTATGTATGTACTCGAAATTAACCTTGTGCAGGTTTCTCTTGAAAAAGAGATTTTCAAATGTTTTTACCTGCATGGTTTTAGATACTGGTGTGATAATAACAACATTCCACCACTAGGGCTGTGCAAGTTTCATCGTGTAGCATATATCAGATGAACAGAGAAAATACTGTATTTGGAGGCAGATCAAAATCTCCCATACAGATCCTTCTCCACTTCAGATAATGAATTGCATTTTTATAGCGCTTTTCCAAGTGCTCAAAGTGCTTTACAATGGTTCATTCATTCATACATTGGGAGGTGTACAGTCGACGCCAGCGTCCTCACTTCCCACATTCACACACCAATGGTGGCGAGCTTACACCGACCAACTCATTGGAGGCAATGTGGAGTTCAGTGTCTTGCCCAAGGACACTTCGACATGTAGACAGGAGGAGCCGGGATTCGAACCGCCGACCCAGGGATCATTGGACGACCTTATACCTCCTGAGCCACAGCCGCCCTAAATTCGCCCTAGATTCCTTCAGCATACGTTGCGCTTGCATTAAACCAGTGGTGGAATGTAACTAAGTAGCCTTTACACAAGTACATTTTGAGGTACTTTTCTTTACTGGAATATTTCCACTACATCTCAGAGGCACATAGACTTTTACTCCACTACAATTTGAAAACTTTAGTTATAGTTACTTACTAGTAATTCTAGTTATTCTCTTGGACTCTTTACAACTGAACTGTAGCCCAGTATTTAACTTTACAATTGGCAATTTTTCACTTTCATTTTGTGCTAGGCTTTGTAAGGGCAACTTCATTATCCCTAATACATAATTATCTTAAAAGAGTGTAACAACACAAAGCAAATCCAATCCAGATGGTATAGTTCCTCATTGTTATGTACAGTAATAATAATAATAATAACCAGTAAGACGCCTGAGGGCGAGAAGCGACCTTGCCCTAAAGGGCGAGGTCACGTGCACAGCTGCACGCATCCGCCTCGTTGACGGCAGACTGCTGGGCGAGCGCTGGCGCTTTGGCATGGGGGGTCAGATCAACATGGAGTGAATTCTGTACTGGCCATATAAGGAGCATGTCCTGAGTGTACAGGGTTTGATGAGGTCAGATCAACATATGGAATGTCAGAACAGTTCAGCTCCATACAGTATATGGAGATCTCTTGAGTGTACAGGGTTTGATGAGGGCCCCGGTAGGGCTTGGCCTTAATTTTCGGGCCTGTTGAGAACTCTAGTTTTCGCCGGCTGCCAGGCGCGGCTGCACTAATAACTTTGGGTCAGGCCTGTCTAGAGTTTGAAATTTGAATGGACAGGTATAAGTCAAAAGGGAGACATCGAAGAGGAAGGATGGATAGGGAAGGATCAACATATGGAACCTGTCAGTGGGGAGTGTTGGCTGGGAGGAGGAGTAGGACTAAGGCCCTATACGTCCTCTCTGGGGGGTGGGGTACTACCTGTCAGTGGGGAGTGTTGGCTGATGAAAGAATATCTAGTCTGACATATATCCATATATGGAGTTCTAAGGGTTTGAGGTTTGAGGTCAGATGTAGAGTTGCCGGCCAAAGGGTCTCCTGTCTTTAGTCATATCCCTTAAAAGAGTCAACAGACTGTGGAGCTCTTGGGTGGTCAGCTGAGCAGAAAGGCCCTGTCGCCCATAGTACTGTCATAGTTTCAAGGAAGGCTGGATATTCCTGTAGCCCTCGCCCTAAATCGTGAAGGACCAGCAAGCATTGCTGATGTATTTAAGCTATGTGCTCAGTCTTCTCACTGCTTACATATTACAGTAATATTCATTGCTGCACACATCAGGGTGAGTGTGTTCTGGAAATGCTGTTTTTAGGAGCAAACCTTTTAACAAGTTATCTGAACTGCTGGTGTTTTCCCTCTGCAATGAGGTGGTCGATCTTATATTACCTACCATGTGTGAACAAGTAGCCAACATATAGTACATCTGCATAGTATATAGCGTCTATCAAAAATCTATCATCTAACACGATTTATCATTTACTCCTAAAGATTCCCCGTATTAGTAGGGTACATTTAAGCTGCAGCTCTCACAAATTGTTTAAAAACTATTTCAGTGAACGCTGATACGATTAAAAGACATGGTAAACATGTTTGTGTATTCAACAAACCTCAGTAATGACAGGTCAAAGACAACATGATCTACATGCTCATTGTTACATTGTCAGTTTAGTGGCTTGGTGTCAGTGATAGCAGACAAACTATCATAACAAGAGCATTTGTCATGTCCATGACAGAACTTTGTTTTATACTGCTACAGTAATACCAAAGATTGCACCATTATACAGTAGCCTACATTAAACCCCACACAAACAATTATACTAAACCATTGTCTGAAATGTAGTGTAGCTGCTTATAACAGTACTTTACATAATATCGGGCAGCTTATTATACAAGACAAGACAAGACTTGACATGCATATTATTTATTGTTACATCCCATGATTCACACTAGAGAGTAAAATTATTTGGTTTGGCTCCTTGACATGGGGTAGTTAATTGGTGTAATTATAGGTTTAGGTCAATAGATGGTGGCGGTGGTGGCCATAACACAAAGTATATGAACTTGCATGTAGAATAACTCGTTCTTGCACTCAGTTCCCAGCAAAAAGGCACAAAATTTGACAAGATGAAGCGCATTTGTGGTTAACCTTACTTAAATTACACATTTTAAATGGAAAAATAACACAATAAAAACAAAAAGACATTGGTGTTTGTGGTGAAGAAATAGCCTTTCTACGTTCTTTCAAAACTTTCTTTTGCATATAAACTACTTGGGACGTGTTCTGCATAAGCATGGTACTAATTATTTCAAATAAAATCAAGAACCAAAGCCACACATTTGTCACCAGAACTACATGTCAGGGCCAAGCTCAAGGCACAAAGTGCTGATTAAGGTTAAATTAAAAAATAATGTATAACTTCGTTAAATCCCAACGCAAACCTGGACTGAACTCAGTGACAGCACACCAAGTACCTGTTGCCATACTGCTTGGGAATCACTGATCTACTGCACACACAGATCCACTGCATGTTACATTGAGCAAATGTAGAACTACAGTAGGAGGAATTATACAGACACAGGGATATCTGACATGTAGGCTATTTGATGCATAGACTAAGGAGCCAAACATCCAAACACAAACCAATTTCTACATACATTAAATAGCAATGCAATTTATGTATTTTTCACTTAAGTAGCAAATTTACAGGATTACTCAAGATCAAGAGAGAATCAAAACACTTTAATATTACCGGTAATAACAGAGATATAAATATGAAAAATCTAACAGATCTGTGTTGAACACGTGTGAAGTGGTGCAACTCCATGTGGGGGAGCCGCCCCGTGTTCAAAACGGTCGAGAAATGACAGAGTTACCGTGTGGGGGTCCCCAGGGGGTCCCTCTACTGTACTGTACTGTCACTGTACTGTCATACCCCAAACCATCATATATACAGTTAATATGTGTGTGTGCAACAGTGACACTTGGTTGTGAAAACCAACCAAACGCTATTTTCATGCTCAGACAGACCCAGCCAGCCAGCCAGCCAGCCAGGGACAGACCCAGAGACACACAAAGCTCCGTAATGAAGTGGTTGCACCACTTAAAAAAACACCTGTGTGAAGTGAGGGGCGCCAATATATTAAAGTCTAACTCATGTTGATTAGGTGTTGTAATGGTGATGTAAACACAAACATTAAACGCCATTAACAATAAAGAGACAATATGACATAACCGACACATTATGACTTAAAATTTCCCTTTATTGCCAATGCGTTTACTAAACAAACTTTGAACTAAAGACAAACATACAACCTTTGTATAGGAGGGGCTAGTGCCCCTCAAAAACAGGAATTAGCCTGTTATAGAGCCACAATGACCATGAGGCTAATTTGAAAATGTTTAAGCGGCATTTCTTCCTCTGCCTAGTAGGAATGTGTGTGCATAATTGCACAGAAATCGCACGCTGTGTTAAGATTTGAGGCATTTTGTTCCAAACGGACCAATCCTGCAAACTTTGGAATGCAATCTTAGCCAATGGGGATGGAATATGGGAAAGCGGACAGACGGAGTGCAAAACATACTCTCTCCCCATGCCTTCGGCCTGGCGGAGACAATAACAGCATGTGATGGCCTGTGCTAAATTTAGTGTGCTTTCATCTTTGCCACAGGGACAAAGATAAAAATATGCCTATTCAGCTGACTCACCACAGGGCACAGAACACACTATTGATCTGAGAAGCTGTTAGAGAGAAAGATTATTAGTGAAACCTATGATACATTTCTACCATTTTAGTATATTGTAAAAATAATGAAAAGATCCTAAGAATATGTAAGATTGCATGAGCACTAGATATGTCCCAAAATGCTTTCCTTGTCCAGAAAATAAAGGAGAAAGAAAAACACAAAGACAACATTTAATGGATACATTTATGCAATTGCTTTTCCCATACTTTTGTTGCCCTGTATATGTATGAAAAAATAATCACACCCTTGTGAAGTGAGGGGTGCTCTTATCATCGTACATCATCATAACATAAACTAGACACAATATCCATTTGCTCAGACACTATGACATAAAATTCTCAATTCTCAGTCAATGGGAATTTAATGTTTGTGTAGGACAAAGTTTGTGGACAGACACCAAAAGCTGGATATAGGAGGGGCTAGCTCCCCTAAAAAATAAATATACTTTTTGAAATGTAGCATTTTGACCAATACATATTTACCATCTATATGGGATGTGGCCTATCATTAGCTGGTATCTTAGCTCTGTACAAGCATACAACTGATTGAGTAAACTAACACAAATATTGTTCTCATATTTTCATAACCAACCTCAACATATTGTTGAGACACCACTAAAATATTGAACACAGCGTTCTGCACAGTTCAGAAACCATGAAGGCCTTTCTGTGTCACTATGATGGGTGTGGTCATTTACAGTCAGGAGCTGCTGATCGTTGTTTGGCACGCCGCACGCAGGACTTAATAAAGCCCAAACACAAATGCACAGAATTTAACCACTGCCAATTACAAACCAGTTTTAAAAGGAAAACATTCAAACTTTGTGGTTTATCAGCTACTAGGGAATGAAATATGACACAGTATCCATTGTCAGAAGCAGGGTAATTTCTGGGGAGTTTCTTGATGCAAAGCTTTGAGCATATAGTCACATGTTAAGCAGAAGGAGCACAGAGCCGTCCAGGCCAGCACGATGCTTCATTTATACTTTGTTGTACAACTGATTCTCAATGTGTCACTGTCATACAACAAAGTATAAATGAAGCTTAAGAAGTCTCTGTACTACCGTTTACCCTCTTCCATGGTTCAGTGATAGGAGCTAAAACATTGAAACTTAGCTTTAAAAATCAACAGCAAGGGTCAACGAGGAAGCCCTGTGGCCTGCAGCTTCTCCATGGCGACTGTGCGCTCCTCCGCTTTCTGCTGTGTGAGGCGCAACTTATCCCGTAGCTCCTGCAGGTGGTCCAGCGTGCCCTCCAGGTCATCCCTCACCGTTTTCATCTGGCTCTCCAACATCTGTGTGTGGTGTAGAGAGCTTCTCCGCTGGCGTCTGCTGGAGCGCACCCTCTCCTCCAGGTCCTCCACTGCAGCACCCAGCACATAACCAAGGATATTATGGTTAAACTAACAAAATAACTACAACTAGAATTGGGAGAAGAAAAAAAATAAAGTTAACTGAAATACATTTTAAACAAGGCTTTACAAAAAAAATGATAACTAACTAAGTAGGCTAAATGTCCTTAGTTTTTCAAAAATAGCAGATCTAAAACTTCACAATGCATCACGTTCTGAGTTTGTAGATCACCCATGACAAACACCCCTTATTACAATACAAAACTAATAAAAAACAAACCTACAATGCCTTTAAAATTAAACTAATGAAATGTTTAAAAATGATATAAGCTTGTACATAACAATGAAACACCATGGACACCACCAACACCCTTTATGGCACTGTCTGTCCACAGTTATTTGCAAGTGATCAGATGTGATTTGTGTATTCAGACATTGCCAAAAATAGCACATCTACAATAGTACAAGCTCATAATAATGCACTTTGTGAGCTTGTAAAGAGGCCATTTCAAGCAAGTACAGTAACAGCACCGTACAACAAACTAAATATAAATAACTAAAGTGTCCAGAGTAGACTGAGACACATCTTTAGAAATCAGATTTCAAACCACCTAGGAATGTGATTCAATGAAATCTGATTTGCAAAAATCTGTTTATATGTGTTTTTTTGCTGTTCAGACTTGATAAAGCTAATCTAGTCCAAGTGAAGTGAGTGAAGTCCAATATGTATAGGCCAAAAATATGATTTGGGCAGTTTGAACATAACCAGACTCTATATTAAGATCAATTCCAATCAATGGGGTTAATACAGCTTCACAGCTTTACTCAGGCTTTTAAGCAGGGGGCAACATGCAAGACATACTGATACAGACCCATATTTTCCTGATAGTCTTGGCTTTCTGTCCCCGGCTTCTTGTCTAGCAGGCTCCTGGTCTCCTGTAGCATCTTCTCCATCTTGACAAGCTCTGCGGCCTTGGTGTCACTGTCTCGCCGTATCTTGAGCAGCTGCTTCTCCCTCACTGAACACTTGCTCATGTCCTGTGTCACACAAAGCCCCTGCACACTGGAAACCCAACACGACGGCACTGCTGATACTTTGGCAAAACACTGCGATGAACACAAGGCGCCTTATGATGGGTGAACGATTGTTATGACGCTTGCACTGCGCACTAGATTTGACGAATCACATCCCTCTCAAAAGCACAATTTTGAACTAAAATGCCAATGTCAATAGATGGTCTCACACTTTCCAACCAGAAAGTCAGTTCTCTTCCCAATAAACTGCTGTGCTAGTTTGGTTTTAAGCCTCAGCACGTCAAGAGATTGCACAAAAAACAGTACACGACACGCCATGTCACAAGACTTGCTTCACACAGCCCTGAAGCAAAAATACATATTACTCGATGAAGCCAAAGAGGAAAAAAAACAGTAGGTTATGTGATAAACCATTCAAAAAACACTAATGTGGACAGCCAAAGGAAGTATGACTGTTGTTCAGATTGGTGAAATGTTCATTTATGAAACAGCAATGTCTGTGCATGGGCCTATACAGTACAGTGTTTGGAATATTATAGATTATATATCAGCAATCAGTCAGTGTACCTAAACCAGTTCAAAACATACAACAGGTTTGAAGCAACTGACTATGATCGTGACAGTTTGGGGCAGGTTGTTTGGGGTAGGAAAAAGGTGGACATCACAAAATTACAGCTCAGTACAATGTCAAACTCTGCTCAGTCTTCTCCAGCTACTTTTATGTCGCTCATCTAACTTGCAATTCTCAACTCAGCCACCAGATGTCGGCCTCAGACCTTTTCTCCATTCCCTCAGCCCGTCAACCCCTAAACACTGGAAAGTTAGAGCTGGGAGGGTTCTGATCTGCTTGGTAACATAATCAAGGTTTTTGGTCTGGCCAATGAAGCATCACATTACTATGCCATGGTCTTTAACCGAGCCCATAAGGGGACGTTTGCATTGAACAGGTCTGGGAAATTGACCTTAAAACTCCAATCACAGATAAGGAACGGGATAGCATCCGTCCGAATATTAAGGAAAGTAGGAAAAATCTCTGGACATTAGAATCAGACTCATCCAATTTTAAAAAAACTAAATCGGTTTTACTGGACTCAATCAAGGTTACACAGGATCAGAATAAAAGACACAGCAAATTGCTGGAGGTGTGAGAAGGCAGAGGGTACACTTTTACATGCAGTATGGTTATGCTCTGCTATCCAAGAATATTGGTTCCAAGTACACAAGAAAGGTTTTGACATTATGAACAGTAACTTTATTTTCAGAAGTATGGGGAAGTATACAATATGAATCTTGACTGTAACTGTTGTCAAATAATCGATTCAGGAATGTAAAAGACCCAACATCACACATGTCATTCCGATGTCTTGTTTTTAATGTGAAGATTATGTAATTTAATTTAGGTAGATCCAAAGAGTGCAGAGTAGCCCAAGTTTCTGACTGGGCAGTCGGTCAGAGCCAATCTATCAACATACTTCATTGTGATGTTATTTTTGCTCTAATTCGCATTACCAATTCAGCATGGAATTGAAAGGTATGACTTGCAATTACAAATGATGAATACTGGCCCGGGCCACCGGGCGTGATGGTCCAGGCACCCTAGGCCAGTCTGAATCTAATCCAGATCCTGACGACCTTTGCTGCTTGTCACTCCCCATCTCTCCCCCCACCCCCTGTCAGTCTACTATCCTATTAATAAAGGCATAAAGCAGCCTGGGCCATGGCTCAGTGGTCCAGGCACCTTGGCTGGTAATCCAGTCTGGCAGTGTGCCGCGGGTTCGACTCCCGATCCCGACGGCCTTTACTGCATGTCTTCCCCCCCCCCATCTCTCTCCCCATTTCCTGTCAGCCTACTGTCTGTCCCTCCATAAAATAAAAGGTGAAAGCCACAAAAAAAACATTAAAAAATAAATAAAGGCATAAAGCCAAACAATAAATCTTAAACAGTATAATGTATAAAACATATCATACACATTATATCAATCCATATTATACATATATATAAAGGCTCTGCAGTGCCGTTAGCTGTTTGTTGACAGCAAAGTCATCTGAAATTGTTTAGTCTAGTCTTAGTCAACTAAATATCAAAATATTTTTAGTCTTAGTCTTAAATGAACAAAATTAACACTAGTCTGTAAACATACTCATTTCATTTCTGTCTAGCTAATCAGCTACTTTGGGCATCTCCGGTCCCTCTATAGAGCCATGCTCTCTCTTCTGCCGTTTTTTCTGCCCCTCTTCTTCTCTGAACTGATGCCTGATGACAAAATAAACACACATTATTATTATTATATAATTATATGCCTTATACAAGACAGATGTATGACTTAAAAGTAAAAAGTTAATCTATACATCAAAGTAATATATTTTTAAGGACTTAATTCATTTGAGTTTTAGAGTAAAACAAAAATGGCAGCAGGATTTGGCGAGTGATAATGTTATATTAGCAGCGCAATCATGCCAGCCCCCGCAGAAGAAGGCTGCATAACATTTTATACACGTTTGGACTGTCCTAAACTGACTCAATACTTAAGCTCTTGAAAATAAGTGAAAATCAAAACATTATTTTGTTTCCAACTAAATTGAACTGTTTAGTCCCACTTTGTGCTCTGATCCATTGTAACTTACAAAAATTCTAAGTTGACCTCGTTAGTATCGTTTGAAATATAAAATATATTGTGCTGTGATGATCTTTCCCCATACAAGTTCACAGTGTATGCAAGCTTGGTAAGGTTAGCCAGCAGTTATTTTCCTTAAAAACAATTCAATCTGCTACTTGAAATGAAAATTCTTAGTAATATTTACTGGAATCCGTTTCCACATATCAATGTCTGGACAAATGATATTCCGTACTTGGGTTTGTAACCTTTCAACACACTTGTCATCAGTGTTGCATTGGTCATTACACACAGTACCACGCCATCCTCCCTAAGATTTTTCAGGAGCATGCGTACATGCACATGCATCGATCAAAAACAACCTTACGTTCACACCAGCAAGGTTTACAAAGGCTGCCGAGTGTCACACACTAGTGTGAATAAACCTAAATAAACCCATTGTGTGACCTGCTAACTCCTGTGTGTAGTGTAGGTGATAAGTGACATGCGCTTGACGTCATTAACATACCCCCAAAAATGAAATCACCAATGCTTGTCATACATGAGTGAGCTCACCTGGACTGCCAGCGCCGGCCGCTGTTCCACACTCTACCAAAAGAGGGCAGCCAGTTAGCGTCTGTCTTGGAGCTGTGGTCAAAGTTGGCCCCCACTCTGTTAGGAGGCAGCTTCCTCAACTTCTCCTGTTCCTCTGAAAAGGAAAAATAATAATAATAATAAATAAATGACCAGGGTGAAGGCCAGGGACAGATAGGATAGGACAACTGAAATAATCCTCAATTACATTTATAAAAGGATGTTCAGTCATTAAATTAACGTAATCACTTGGTATGTTTACATGTGCAGTCTGCAGCAAATAATCTGTCCGAAGGTAGGTTTGTAGTATTAATGTTTATGGCAGCGAGGTATGGTTTAGTGCAAGAAAAGTGTAGGTACAGAATAACTCCCCAGAACTGTACCTTACCACCACCAAACCATGCCTAAACTCAACCTAGTAAGTAGTAATTAAACAAAAAACCTTCAAATTAATTATTACACCACCTCAAACCACCTAAACTTCGCTAAAATGATTTAAGTAAACCACACCAAAACTATTTGATTGGTCAAGGGCCATCTACCATTCTTCCGTTCCTACACCCTCTGGGATCTAGCAAGAATTGCAGGTATGGTATATTGTCAGCTGTATTTAGTAGCCTCGTTCCCAGCCTTACTCATCTGCGAAGAGAAGGCAGAGAGTGTATAGTCGGAAGTGACGGGCCGGAACATCCGTTCCCCCGGATACAATATTTTTCGACCAATCACAACACTTAAACTTATTCCTTGAGCAGTATTTCCGTCAAAATCCAGCACTTCCGTTTATACACTCTGCAGCGTAGGTCTTGCCCAGCGTGGGTTGAAAGTGGTTAAGCTCTCGAATGGTGCAACATTTCCTACTCTGTTTGAGGAAGTCTTGCAGTGATGGGCCGATCTCCTGCTGTGCTGCCATCCCAGGGTTCCCATCTCCAGGATCCTCCTGTAACCATGGAGGAATGGCCCCTACAACACAAAGACTACACTCATTTATGTAATAAGAAATAATATTTTTCTAAAATTTCTAAGCAGACACAAGATGGTAATAAACACATCATGACATAAAAGTCAACAAGTGAATCCCTGAAAACACATCTCATATAGCTGGGGACTAAGTGTCTCAGCAGGCAGAGCAGAAGGCTGGCGATCGTAAAGTTACTGGTTTGAGCCCCGGCTCCACCTGCCTGCGTGTTGAAGCGTCCTGGAGCAAGACACTGAACCCCCAACTCCCGATGAGCAGGTTGCCATCACCATTGTGGTGAGTGAATGTACTCACACTCTCAGTACATTGTAAAGTGTATTTGAGTGTTTGTAATGAGTAGAAAAAGCACTATATAAAGTACTGTAAAAGCTGTGCATTTATCATTTATAGTCCAACAAGGAATAATCAAACAATTACAAACAAGCCTCCCCCGTTAGTTACAGCAAATAAAGATGCATATTATATTAATTCATAGTTTCAAGTTAATTTTACCTGTGTGAACATTTCCACTGTTCCTGGAATCCTGTAAAAGAAGAGAAATATTAGAAGATCTATGTAGTTTTATTATGTCACAGTGGTGCAGACAAATGCATCACATGGCATTTGGCTTGTGCTGGGACTTTTGTATCCCATCGTTCTGTCCTTAACAAGAGTGGATCAATATTTTGACACCTCTAAATGTTTAATACTTTGAATGGGGTACTCCAGGGGTCTGTCTACATCTCTACATCAATTTTTTTTGCCAAAAATAGCCGATCTACTGTACAAGCTCAGAACGAAAATACATCGCATGGATGCAACTGGGACGTATCCTCAGTGATGTATCCCAAGGTCATCGGGGTTTCGGGTCTCGCGAACATCATACCCCTCACTCAGGTGACCCAGCCGGGGTGATCAAGTCCCGACTTACGTCCCAGTAGCTACCCTCGATCAGACCCACTAGGGAAAGACCAGGGCCACACAATCCGTTGGAACCACTCCGGAACTACTATGCCGGGACTGAGCTTATTCTGTTTTCGTCGAATGTGGTAGGGCGGCAGTGGCTCAGGGGTAAAGTGACATTTACCATTTAATGTTCACCTTTTATTATAACATGCCCAGAATTGGGTCACCAGGGTTAAAATAGTTAAATTACTTCCAGGATAATTAAAACCAAAAAGATTCTGCTTACACCAACCATGTTATGAATGGTGCGTCATCATACTGATCAAGCATGGATCTCTAGCCGAAGCTGGTCACTCGTTTTTCAATGCAACTTTAACCCAATATAATCCCAAACTCACACTCGGGTGAAGTGAGGGGTGATCTAACTGCTCTTATCATCATCATACATCATCACATTCCGTGCTCAGCCAATCAAATCATCACATTCCGTGGTACACACAGAAACAGAAAGCTGGGCATACGCCCCTCGACAAATATAGAAATGCATGGTTGTGTCAAAATAACAAAAATAAGGATTATTTTTCTATGTAGTTGGAGGCAATCTCTTTACTCTTCCTTAATGACAGATTATGCTTAAATGGTGTATTTAGGCAACAAAATGACAACACAATTAGTGATCTATTGTGTCTATAGTTTTAACACAGTGATACCTGGTAACCAATGAAGGTCAGGCCCTGTCCCGGTCCTGGCCAATGGCTTTCCACCATGGAGTCTACCCTGCTAGGTCCCGCCTGTTCATCTGATCCTGTGGGCTTCAAGTGAGAGCTATCCCAAGACAATATCAAGCAAAACAACATTTGATTATTTCTTTATTTAATTTAAAATGAGATCTCTGGTCTACCTAAATATCTGTCCGATGTCTTTGAAAAATTATTCGTGAGCAACATGCACAGTTTAAAGAGGAGATTAATGACGTTCTGAGAGACACTTTAACCGACACAGTTTATGAGAAAAACCTGCTTCTAGGTCTCAACAAATGAGTAGTCAGTAGTCACATATGAGTTATAACTGTTTCACATCCAAAACTCATGAGGTATGCCATAAACACGCTTTTGTTTCTTTCCTCCCCAAACCAATGCTTTTTTTGTTAAATGTTTTATTGTAATTAAATATACCTAACCCCCAAGATTTGACCTAAAATCTCTCCAAATGACTTTAAGCGACATTGCAAGTACAATATGTCAGAGAAATGTGACAATAAAAGTGCTGCAATGTAAATATGTAATGTAGATGAGGGTCATGTTGCTCACCTGGTTGCCTCCTCTACAGAGTTACCCAGGATGTGGCTTCCATTGGGCAGCTCCAGCTCCTTCTCAGGCTGATGTTGATTCAGGAAAAGCCAACAGTGTTTCACAGATAAAGACTGAGACTGTACTAGTACCCATCACATCATTTTAGCTTAGCGGTTATTACTGTCCAACTTCATCCCAGATATTCCAAGTATCTCCCTCTTCAACCCTCCCTCCCATATACGAAAATAATGCAGATGTATTATTACAACATAACTGACCATGAAAATAAATGCAATTAGTTCTAGTCCACAGTGACGGATACTGCCATTGCATCCTGGCAAAACAAACCTCTTTAAGGGAGGAATGCAGGACCTCCTGACGATGTTTCTCCTGGGCCCGGATATGGTCCGCTTGCTGGAAAAACAACACATCACAACTATTACAGAAAACAACTTAAATGTTAAAGGAGACATGACAAGATATGTCGCCTTTTCATAGTTTGGGGTATTTATGGGGATTCTTCTTGAATTTTCTACTGTCCTAAACGCAATAATCTAAACAAAAATGTTTGTTAACTTAGTAGGTCCAAATGTTTTGTCGTTAACCCACTTTCAACAACAATGCTGTCTGAATACCAAGTTGGAATTCAAATCCCATCCTCATTGAAGGAATGGTCTACTCTAAACCTCTATGACCAGAAATTAAACCAATCTTTAAATAAGTAAATACATCAAAACAAAAGAGTGAGATTGTGTGTCACCTGTTTGATGTGTTCATCCTCCTTCTCCACAAAAGATTCCAATACTTTTTCCACTTCAGCTTTGAACCTGAAAGATAAAACAATGCTCACTTTAGAGTGTCCTTACTAACCTCGTGCCTCGTTTTCCCACATGGCAGAAGGCCTGCTTTTCGTTCCGAACAGAGTAGTGTGATCCAGTCTAGGTCACACCTACTCCAGTCCATCAAAACATGGATATAGTTAAGCCTTGTAACTCGTACCCACTGGCTCCTACCTTTCAGTTTCCTCCTGTGTGATGACGAATCGGTCTCTAAGCTTTGGGTCAGCCTTATTCTCCCACCAGAACTTGTGTGTGCTCTTCCTATGTTCTGCTCTGAAATTACATTACGATTGCATTTGAATTATTTTACCAAACTAATAGAGCACTCAGATCCATATATTCGAACATGTTATTCTCTTATTATAAGTGTTTATGCTTTAACTATTAAAGTGAATATATTACGTGGCCATGTGTTCCAACAGCCCCCCGAACAGCACAGTCATGTTACCATCAGTGATGTTCCTTTCAACTTCCATTCCACAGCAGTAACACCAGAATGTACACTGGTGCTGAGTGTAGTCACATTTATCAACATGGGGCTTTTTTATTGTCCGCCGGGCTTCTTTCACCTGGAAAGGTTCAAATTGATTGAATATTAACAGTTAGTAAACAGTATAGCAAGTACAGTTATGCAGGAAATGCTAAAAGTAAAATACAAAAAAATCAATACAATTCAAATCATAATAAAAAATATAAATATCAGGAGAACTAAAGGTATATAAATAGAAAGTTGCACACACACGGACGGACGGGGTACTTTCTGGTGGCAAGCTAGAAGACCTGGCTAGGTCGGTTGTAAATTGTGGACAGGTCCTCTTTTATGGTGCCATTGGTGGGTTTGAATGATCAGGGAGTCAAGAGTTGAAGTTTGGTGTGCCATGTTGCCAAAGTTTTAAGGCTAGGGCTTCAATTTTGACATTTAACAGTGACTGCATTCAATCAAGATGCACATGACACATGCACAGTGTTAAGATTGTGTTTTTGTTTTTTTAGATTTTCTTTTGGCCTTTTCTGCCTTTATTGATAGGTTGACAGGAAATGGGGAGAGATGGGTAGGAAGACATGTGGCAAAGGCCGTCGGGATCGGGAGTCGAACCTGCGGCACGCCGTCAGGCTGGCTCAGCAGCCTAGGTGCCCAGGTGGTTGAGCTAACCGTCCGGGCCCACATGCACAGTGTTAATCAGACATGGGCTGCCTATAACTGAGACAGTCAGCTATAGGCAGCCCACATCTGATTAACACTAAAGTTTAGTGACTAAACTGACTGGCTTCAATGTCTCTCCCATGCCTGTGTGTGTGTGGTCCTATTATGACATTATGTCATGTCTCAAGGAACTTAGATGCTATAAATGCCATCTGCATCTAAGTTGCAATACCCATTGACACTGCATATTCATGAAACAGAAATGTCCTATCTGATAGACTGTATTAAACAACAAAACACTTTCCAATATTGCACCTGTACTGTCTGACAGCTGTTTGTCTGTCTGTCAAGTTTTTGAGTGGTGTAAACCACTCCTACGACTGGCTTTGTTAGTATACGTGTCTGTCTGTCTGTCTGTCTGTGCTCAAAAAATTAGCATGGTTGCTACGGTCACCCAGTTCACCCGGGTGTGATTTCATTACATCAGACATTACGTCAGACCACAGCTGATCAGGCTATATAAGACCTTACACCACTCAGTTCACACGGGTGTGATTTTTTTGTATACATGTTATGAGCAACTTTCTCAATAAATATAATATAATGTGCTCAAGTCAAGTTTGGAAGCACTCGATTAAGTAGATTTCAATAAATGAATATCCTGCTGCCTCCTGGACATGCAATTTCGGACAACACTGCGGACATTGAGTGATTTACAAGTGCTTCCAAACTCAAACACATAGATAAATAAACTCTGTATTGGCAGAAAGTAACTGAACATGTCTAGGTGGATTGCTATGAAACACAAACTTGACAGAGAAGAAGACGATAACCCAAGCTTCCCGTACAGGTGCAATATCGATGAGTTTATCGTCAATTGTGTTTCTCTCTGTGTTAAAGTTAAGTTTAATCAGTGAATGGTTACAAATTGAATAGTGCACGTGGTTATGCTCATAGTTAGCTCCTTTCGGAACCCTACGTTAAAGTTTCTGACATTTTGATGACTTTATGGGTCCAAAGGAGCTCAACCCGGGGGGTCCGGAGACGGGCTAGCTCATAGTTTAATCTAGCCCGTCTCCGGACCCCCCGGGTTGAGCTCCTTTGGACCCCCTCCAAAGGAGCTCAACCCGGGGGGTCCGGAGACTAGGGGTCCAAAGGAGCTCAACCCGGGGGGTCCGGAGACGGGCTAGTTTAATCAAAGATGGCTGCTAATTTAGGTTGTTTAACTAGCCTAAGATTCAAACTCTCGCTAGATTCTCTACGATCTTAAGTTGAACCAGTGAATGGTAGCCTATCTTGTTCATTAAGGCAGTTCACCCAGCGAAGACAAGGTTATTATGACTTATATTCCAATTCCATTACTTAAATTAGCCAACCTACCTTTTCTGAGAATTTAAGAAGGACGACTCTGAGTCTGCTTTGATGGCTTTTTCCAAATATGTGTGCCTTGCCAGAGAAAGACGTTTGTCTACATATAGAACAGTAAAATGCAGCCATGCCAAGAAACGTGACGAATATATTAAAGCGTCCTAAATCAGTTAGGACGCTTTAATAAACGGTATTTATTAAGTCGATTATAAGTCTTCCAAGTATTCCCAAACGCTGCCTGAGCCGAATGTTCTCATCTCTGCTGTAAACAGTTGTAAAACTGCAGTTAAGTAAACATCCGAGTGGAGGTAAATATAAGAACGGACGTGCAGCAGACAAAAATGCTCGGGTTCAACTTAGTCTCACGTTTTCTCGTTCCGACCTAACTAGGCCATCAATCCACTAAGAAGTAGCCCTAGACATAAATCAGAGATAGCTCGTGCAAATCATCCAGACTATGGATCCAGAGTAAGAACCAATAACCATAGCCAAAGTGTACGGATGGCACCTCTGGCACCTCGGAGTCTGTGTTAAATTGGCTATTTTTTTCTAAAATGTTAAAAAATAAAATACCTGTAAAATGTTTTAAGTAAAGTATACATGATTATTAGGACATGCATAAACATTCGACAATAAGGTCTAAATTGCTACAAATTGCTACAAAAACTGTATATATAATTTTTGGGCATAATTTGCCACATAAACAATAAGTTGAAGGATAAATAAGTCTGATATAATGATGTATATATATATATGAAAATAAACATTTTGGACACAATAGCCAATTTTCAGGTGCCTCAGATGTCCCTATTGCCCACCTATCCTGTATCCAACTATGTATGACTGGGTCGATCATGATGGACCTTCATCATCAGGATGGGCTTAATAATACACTCACCAATGGCCTGATGCAGCACACTCTTGGTCTGCACAATAACACCAAACACACAATCCACAACAAACAGGGCTCCATCAGTGACACGGAGAGCAATGTTGGTGAGTTTGATGTTGTTTAATACAATCAGATATGACTGTTTGGGTGTAAGGGGCCAGGGCTAGTCATTGGTAAATTGCAGCTAGTTGCCACCCTGCTTGGCCTGCTATTAACTTAATGGCAAGACGGCCACGCCACGGTCTGCATAAGGTCAAGGTCAGGCACGAATTTGGTCTACAATTAAGTTCATAATTGAACGATGATGAACGATGATGGTCTACAATTAATGATGAACTTGTAGACCAAAATTGGGTTTGGTTAGTATGTAGCTCTCGGGAATGCTATAAATGAAAAATGTACCTTTCTGGTGCTAGCCGTGTTTTGGCCTGTTTACATCATAGGCTATGTGCAAACAGAATGCTCCACCACATAAAAAAGCTAAAGGTGTTTTCACACTGTGGATTTATAGTTAGTTCTGGTCCAACCAACCTTCCACTCGGCATATCATTCCTTCAGGTACACCAAGTTTGAAGTCGATCGGTCAGACTCCATATTTGGTCAAGGTTTTGGGCTGATTCCAAGATATCTATCTTCTTCTATTTATCTAATGCACCATGTCTCCGCACCGACTTTTACCGAAATTAGATCGGTCGGACCCACGGTTGTCCAGAAGCGTCACAAAAGGCTTCTGAACGGGCTCTGGACGGGGCCCCTGCCCAGGCTCCATATATGGAGCTGTCCTGTTCTGACATCACAACACTCCATATTTGGGCATGCCTGACAGAGAACTCCATAGGAATAAAGGGACACAGGGAGACGGGTGGAACGCGTACTCTGACACGGATACAACGGTATTGCAATAGCCGGGTGGGTCATATGGATCTCCAACTTCCATCGTTACCAACTTGCTGCTCTAGAGCCGGGCACCAGTCTAGTTCACTTAAATTATAATAAAAATATTATGATATTATAACATTAAAAAGTTAAATATATAAAAAGCACACCCGTTTGAAGTGAGGGGCGCTCTTATCATCGTACACCATCATAGGACAAAGTTTGTGTTTGCACACACACTAAAAGCTGGACATAGAATATCGCCCCTCAAAAAATATATAGGGTACAGTATAATCTGGAAAAAAAGATTGCATGGAATATAGCTTCCTTGTCTTACTGTCAGTCTGCAGTGCAGTCTGCACAAGACATTTGGCACTGATCAGATCAATCCAGCAGTTTGCAAGATTTGCCCGGGACAAACACATGCTAGATGACTTGTCATGCATACTACTGTAGTATACTTACCTAGAAGTTCCACAGTGAGTACTAGTCTGATGGCAGATAATCTTTTTCATTCCTTTCGTACACATTAACAGAAAAGTCTGAAGATACATAAACTAAAAAAAAACTAAGTTAAATATATAAAATCACACCTGTGTGAAGTGAGGGGCACTCTTATCGCACATACATCAATTTGCGCCCTCACCGGAATCGTCATCAATGTCCATTTGATTGTCAATGGCATTTTAATGTTTGTGTAGGACAAAGTTTGTGTACACACACCAAAAGCTGGACATAGGAGGGGCTAGCTCTTATCATACTGTACATCATCATACAACATTACATTCCTGCCAATCACAATTAATGTCCTCACTTTTCTGTCCTCAAATCCAATCCGGATAATCACTTGTGGTGTCCTCAATTTTCTGTCCTCACTTTTTATCCTCAATACGTACATTGCTCAGCCAATCAAATTATCACTATGGGGTGCTCAGACAATCAAATCATCGCTATGGGGTACACATAAACACACAAAGCTGGGCATAGGAGGGACTAGCACCCCTAAAAAAAACAATATAGTATATGGAATGAGTTGCACTGATCGGTCCAGCGGTATGCAGGATAATCTCCGGACAAACAGACATATAGACCCTCACAGATGGCTAGCTCTTTCAGAGCCATGCCACATATAGAAACACATGTGATGTAGTCAGTGAAAACAAAGAAAATCTGGATATGGTGGTGGGTAAGTGGGGAGGTTGGGTGGCGATACAAAATACATGGTAGAAAGGTGTGACCAAGACCCAATGTGGGTTAATTTGATGCGGAAGTTACTTTACAATGTAAAGAAACTATCCTTTTT
Organism: Electrona antarctica; assembly: GCF_951216825.1. NCBI lineage: Eukaryota > Metazoa > Chordata > Actinopteri > Myctophiformes > Myctophidae > Electrona > Electrona antarctica. The sequence goes on from NC_136812.1 coordinate 32,848,992, forward strand.
GGAAGGATACAGGATAATAGCATGTAAAGTTTAAATTCTATCATGCCCTATCCTTCAAAAATAAAAGCTATACAGCCCCAACAACAAACAAAATGTGACCAAATATGGATTATAGGGAAGGGGAAGAGACAACAATCATTGCTGGAAAAAATAGATATCCCTCTTGAGATGACTTTGAAACATTATTCAACCACATGCTAACTTGTAGAGATCTTGACATTTTATGACGGACTGCACTGTCCATTATTGAAAGGATATATATGGAAAGGAATTTGCATTCAAGCGGTTCACCCACAAATATACAGCTCATATATGCCATTATTAATTCATCTAGTAAGAAAAGTATCAAACAAAACTAATTTAATGGCTTTAGCACCCTTCCACTGATTATTCCTCCAGCTGTGCCATGCAGCCATTCTGTAGTCCTTCCTGTACTATGGTACGTCAGCAAACGCCCTGGCTGCTTCTGTACCCTGCCCCGGTACAGCCACCGGCTCCATGGGGAGGTGGAGGTCCAAAGGACCCACGGCTGTTAGAGCGACCTGTGTCCCTGTGGACACTGATGCTGCCACGCCCACTGTAACCCAAACGGCCTCGGTTCTGACGTGAGGGGACACCAAACGTCTCCGAGTTCATGCGCCTCTCCTCGGCCCAGGTCTGTCTACGCTCCCTTGGTAACCCCACGCCTCCAGAATTTTCATTCACTTTCCTGGTATCATCATAGGAGGAGATGTGGTCGAAGAATGACTTCGACTTGTCATAGTAACAGTTAGGGCCCAGTGGGTCCCCATTTTCATCAGCATTCCCTTCGCTGTTCTGGGTCTCAACGTCTGAATTATCTGTATCCTCTCCATTCAAAACCACCTCTTCCGGCTTGGTATCGTTCAGCTTCAGTTTGCTCTGAAACTCTGTATCAATCTCCTTATTGAACTGGGCGTTTGCATTCTCGAAGTCAAAGTCTTTGTCAAACTTCACGGGTTCGTCGCGGCGCACATTGAAACGTCCCCGACCACGGTGGCTGCCTCCTCGACCACGTCGGTTAGCCTGATCACAAGCAGCTGCTGTGGAACGTTTAGAGGTATCCCTGCCTTCACCTCGTACCTGATCAGTCTCAGGCTTGCGGGCTTTCTGCACATCTGTTCCCCGTCTGGGCTCCATGCTGTCCTGATGCTGAGCCTTCTGAGGTCCACGGTTAGCAGTGGTATGGATTGTATGGCCGTGAGCAGGGTTCCTGCGTCCGTGCCCTGGCGCCAGAGAAGTAAAGGCAGAAGATGGTGCCAACGAGGTGGCTTGTAACACCTGTGAGACACCTGGGAGAGCAGAGCCAATTGCACTGCCCTGGCACTGGCTTGCTGTTGTGCACGTGTCATTCCCAAATGAGGGCACTGAATGTCCAACACCACCAACTCTAAACTGTGGGTGGTTGAACTGTCTGTATGGGGGAACTAGGCCCATGTTGAAGGGGCCATAGGAACCAGCAGACTGGAATGGGGCTGAGGCAGTGGAAGCAGATGGTGGAGCTAAGCCCATGGAGGACTGGATGATGGCAGGGTCCTGAAGCAGAGAACATGTTGGTTTAGGTGGCTCACACACAATCAGGTCCTTAATGTCGCTTCCTCTGAAGATGATGTACTCAAAGATCTCATCTCTGGGTGGGATGGGCCTATCAGTGGGACGATCCTCTGTGCCAAAAGAACGCACTTTGGCAAGTGCGATAGTTGAATTCTCGGGGTCTATAGTGTAGAGGATTCCCTCGTAGCGAATCTCAGCCTTTGAAATTAGGCTGATTTTGCTCCCCAGATACGGCGTCCCTCCACTCATTGTGACTCACTGTGCTCAGCGGTCTGGTAAAATACAATTACTTCGACACCCTGACCTTTAAACTGCACAGTTAAATGCAAAGCTATCACCCCCCCTTTTGTTAATACGTGCTTCTTTACCAATTGGTTGGTTGAAAAACTGGTTGGATAACAGTTTACATCAAATGTGATCTCTTCCAAAACTCTGCAAAGCACTAAACTCACACATAAACAAAGTGAGGCTGTAACATGTCTTTTATGCTCACCAGTTCTTTGCGTCATTTGATGATGTCATCCCTCCAATGTACTCTGATTGGACAGTGTTAGTCTTGTTTGGCTTTCAGACATGACGTCATGTGGCAGCCAAGCCTATGGATTTTTAATGTTTGTCTTATTCATGGCATACCTATTTACACGCACCTCGACAGTGGTTGCCGGGGCCCTCCTTCCATCATACTGACCTGATGAAGATCTGTCAAGATCTAAACGTTGTTTATTTATTCAATAAAGTAATTCTTTACCAAAAGAATGGTGGCCCTACCTCCTTCCATAATTGTCTTATTCATGCTGTTGCATAAATTTAAGATAAGGGAAGGATCGAAGACCAATTTGTTGGAAAGATGGCGAGAAAGGCCATTTAATGGATAAAAATAAATTATATCTATTCTGTAATGCTAATTAGAAAGGACTGTAAATATATATATACCTTCAATAACCCAGCAGGGAGACCAAATACCGTGCTGTATTTACCTTAAAAATGAGTGATTAGCCCTTTAAATCTTGAATGACAGCCACGGTACCATAAAAAATAGAAGGATACCTTAAAAAAGAATTTGGAGGCAGATGAAATAAAGTTCTGAGAGGAAGTTTAAGGTTTTAACTGTAATTTTTAGTAGGTAATAAAGTCAATTTACATAGAGAATGTGCTACATGGTTCAGATAATAATAATAATAGTACAATACATCACTATAATTTAGAGTATTCAATTGTTCCAATATGGATCCGAACTGAACCTGAACTCCTCTTCACAGTATGTCCCAGGCATTAATACTGTAGATCACGTCAGTTGTTGATAAACGTTCATTGGCTGAATAGATAGTTCATTTCCGCAATATCCCACGGTGGTGCTGGTTGTCGAGCACTCATTGGACCAGCACATGGATGATGAGACTGGTATCATTGATGTCGCCTCAAGCCGGGAGAGCGTGGACGCTGGCGTTGCCAGGCAACCTGTTGATAACTTTCCCTGCACTGTGAACTTTCGACAGAGAGAAATGCTCCTTCTCACTAGGCCCCAAGGCCACACTGATATCGAAGCAGCTGCATGTAAACTAAAATCAAAACAGCACACTACAGTATGGTGAATTTTGTGGCTACAGGCAGACAGTATGGAGACTTCCATAAGATATTAAATCTGAATGTGGCGTCAGGAAATCCATAATATAAATATGATAAAATAATATAAAGGATAATATAGGGCTGAGATGATTAGGCACGTGGATGGTGACATGACATAAATAGGATAAAGAGAACAACCCAGGGTAAACAGGCAGTAGGCTAAGAGTAAAATTATGATAAAAGGGCAAGATGACCAAATATGACCTATATGGAACACGGTCTGGGCCAAAGTTCTATCTGAGTTGACCAACAGAATATGATGGAGTGGCCAACTTGACATGACGTGTAAACAACATGTCAGAATTTATCTAACACATGCTCCCCAAAACTCTGCCAGGTCTATGGACAAAAAAAACGGATCCAAAATGCCACAGCTCGCTTGGTCTTCAACCAGCCAAAGTTCTCACATGTCTTCCCCCTTCTCTGTTCCCTCCATTGGCTCCCGGTCGGAGTCATGGAGTATGGAGTCACACTGACACCACACCACTCCAAATATGGAGATAGATGCAACTTGACCTAAAAAAAATCGTGGCACTGCATAGCTTATTTCATATTTTAGGCCTAAAAGCAATGCTTATTTTTCCTCAAACTTCTTACAGTGGTAAGAGGGCACCTCCAATGTTGTCAACTGTCAAAATATGTTGCTTTACTGATGACATATTGTGGTGTCACCACCCAAACATCTTGGTCTACTTGACATCCAGAAGAAGGCTCTCAAGTAAGGGAACCTTTGATTTGCAAATCAAAGGTTCAGAAAAGTGATGATCTACTTGTGTATTTTGTGAAAAAATCTAATATGCAAGTTGCAACAGACAATTACCCCCAGATAAAGAGCAATCTGATTTTGTGAAAATACACCCTAGCCTGGCTGATAATTAAAACAATAGGCTAGATATGGGTAATTAAATTGCTAGTGTGATTGCCCCAATGCCCAGGACTAATTCGTATAATAGCGGTATAGCCTAATTCGTTTTACAATGTTCACGTGCAAGTAGAGAACGATATGGCGGGGGGGGGGGGGGGCGGTCTTGGAGGCTCTCGAGTCCTGTACACAGTGCACAGCACAGCCAATATAAACTTTACCGCAGCACCGCCACCGACGCAGCTGTATCTTCATGTTGGGCTGCCTCCTTGCAGCACAAGACATGTCTGATAAGACCATAGACACTGACGCGCGAGTAGGCTATATTGCAGGGGGGATATCGGTGCATTTGTCTAATTGCCTGTAGCCTTCGCTTAATATGAAGAGTCATTTTCTGAAGTCAAGTGGCATAAGATAAGGCGCACGATACTAGCTTCATTTAGCAGCTGTTGTGAGATGTTCTGTATTTGCCATGGCAAGAGGTCTGTTTCCATGGTGGCTCTTCAGGAAGCCCTACGTACAGGTAAGCCTCGGGGAACCCCCTGATATCCTTTTCGGACGAAAACATTGTAATCGCGGATTTCCATCGGTCCATCACGTTTCAGTTCCCTAGTGCTACGTACGTCGCGTGGCATGAACCTACATTTATCATACAAAATTGCCTATATGAATGTCGTTGCTACCTACATTCAATGCGATATTTTCCAGTAGTCTACAGTAGGTTTATGATGTTGTGGGCTACACTTTATGTAGGCCTACAGGGCGCTGAGGCTACAGTGGAGACTGGAGAAGGTTTTTAGGCACTTGATGCTCGATATGCCTCGGGAGGACAACCACCCCCCTGATACTCGTTGCTATAGCAACCAGGTCCATGATCCTGCCAGTTGGTTGACAGGACTACTAATGATAGTCGTTCTACTGTATGTAGCCTACACACACACATGACTATAGTAACAAGTCCGATTTATAGTTGTCCTAGCCTCGGTACCCAGGCTTTCATTTTCGTCGGCTCAATACTAATTGTCCTTATATCTTATGCATGAAAGTTTAATATAGGCCAAATAAATGACTGTGTTGATAATTGTTATTACAGTATTATATTACAGTAAAATAAATAAATACAGGAAAAGAATAATCAGCCGGCTAATTCATCTTCAGTTTCAAATAGTCTATGAAAGTGTTTTCTGGATGGGTCAATACAAGTGGTGCAGTCATTTTAACTGAACATAATACAGGTATGTTCAATTGACTGCTATTGGCACTGCCCTGTTTAACTTCAGTAGGCCTAGTCTTTGCATACTCTGTCTTTTGCTATGTAGTCCTCTCCCTGTATGTGAGCAACGAAGTTGTCAAATGAAGTGCGTGGAGGAAAGGACGGCCCATCTCAAGGGATGGCCACCATCATGCATCGTTATCTAGGGCAGGCCACCATAGCCTCTTCCTCCCTCCACTATCTGACAACTTAACAAGTGTCATTCAGTGATCCTGAGAGTGAAGTGATTTCCAAGAAATGCATAAGCACAAGTTGTATGTGATGTTTGTATACAGTATGTCTAGCAGCATATTCCACCTCAAGGCTACTTAAAATTATTATTAAGTCTGGTGAATACTAGCAGGATCCACAATACAATACATCTCGCCATGGTTCATTGGTTCATAGTAATTTAGTAGCCTACTTTATTTCAGACTCAGACATATTTCTCAGACATTTCTCCATATTTGCTAAATTAAAGTTATCAATTGCAATTATTCACATCCATTTCCCTGAAAACTGCCAACTGCCACCCAATTTTGCGCACTTACTCCATTTACAACGTTAACGTCTACACATAAATGTTTAGATTTCAAATAAAGTGCTCCCCCCCGGGCCACGAATGTTACAATTTTGCTTGGGCGGATATAAGCACCCGCCTTGCGTATTGTTCAATAAAATAAAAAGCATTTTAATCCGATCGCCGGCCATTTTCTTAGTTTCTTTTACCACATGCTTTCAACTACTCAACCGATTGGGAGGTGTATTGCACTTTGATACATTATAACTTTTTGAGAAAATGGCTATGAGTTTTTTATGAACTATAACAAGAATGAAGTAGTAGAAGTAGAAGTTAGAACATTATTAGTGCCAAATTGAACATTTGGCTATTTCAGTATCCAAATACAACAGCAAGCAATGTGTCTGTCTTCGTCCGTCCATCTGTCAGTCCTTCCAATCCATCCATCCATCTATTTGTCTAACTATCTATATATTAGTGGATTCAGGGATCTATCATTTGTTGCACTTTTGGAGGAGAAGGCTGAATTCGGTCCACAGATGCGAGAACTCTATCGAGAGCATGAGCCACATTGTCCAGAGATCAGTCTGAACCTCTTTCTCTTTTCCACCTTCACAGTGTTCAGGCTCAGCCCAATGACAAAGCTAGAGCCTCTTCTAACACCAAACTGAATCGAGGCAACAGAGTGTGACACTGAAAACAGATTCACAGAAGTTCCATAACAGAAAGCCAATCTCACCACAGGAGACACAATCACACAGAGCCGACAATAGCATCATACATTAAACATCCCAATTGAATGGGTGAAGTTCAGACTTGCGTCCAACCGTCCCCACATACAGGTATATCATGTCACAGTATTGAGTGACTAGAGCACGGGGATTCGGGGAAGGGACTTCAGGGAGGTGAGGAGTATTGTGAAAGTCTGCTGTCTGAAGCGTGATGAGTCAGATCTTCCAATATATGAGCACGGTCCAAAATAGAGGGTATGCACGTGACATCATCATCATACCTGGAAGTTATGCGGGAACACCTACTGAGTGGCAAAAAACTACTTTCTGGCCTTGACAGCCCATACATCCAAACAGAAAAGTCCCATTTGATTGCATTAAACGACGTTAAATAATGTTTAACTCACTTTGCCACTCAATTTTCCACTCGATTTACCATTTACTTTATGCATGCGCATACCCTCTATAGCACCCACCGAGTGTGTAGTGAGAAATATACATATATATATCAGACTGAGATACTGGCACATACTGTAACTTGTTGCAAAGGAGAGTGTCCTTTCCTTTGGACTAGTTCACATCCCCTAATCCTTATGCAATAAGCCTAAACTTTAGCAGGATCGGCTCTGTACTTGGTCCCCTCGTTCCCCCCTCTAAACCCATCTACAATCTCACAATGTGTCAGTGGCGACACGTGAACTCAGAGTTCAAATAACACTAAGGATTTGCTGTGCTCAACTTGCATGTAAAGAATTGTGTTTACATGCAAAGCGTGGTCACTCTTTGTTTTTGCTTGTGTTTATTCAATTACAACATTTATTGTTGTGGGTCTTTGTGTTAAGACAGTATTCATTATTTCGGAGATCCTTGCTGTTCCATTCTTTTTCACTCCCTGTTATCTGTCTGGGGTCTTAGTTGGCTGGCTCTGTACAGCAGACAAGGGAACCCATTAACTGGTAACCTCTGAGGAATAGCTTTATAATAATACATAATGGATGAAGGGTGTGCAGCCTGCAAAAATAAATAAAAAATGTGTCGGAACAGTAATATCCTGTGTTCTTGATCGGTTTCAATCACCTATTTCGTAGTGTTTGAACACCAGGTTACTGTTGAAGACACATTCTAGATTAAATAAATGTAAATGTGCATTTATCCGAAGTAGCTTTAGAATGTACACACACACACACACACACACACACACACACACACACACACACACACACACACACACACACACACACACACACACACACACACACACACACACACACACACACACACACACACACACACACACACACACACACACACACAGCAGAACAAATCATGCTCCAGCTTGCTTATCAGGAGCAGTTGGGGTTTAAATCTCTTTCTCAAGGACACATCGTCGGGTAAGCCAGGATGAGCCGGGTATCGAACCGGGAAGCTTTCAATTCTAAAGCGGCCACTCTACCAAATGAACCAGTACTGTCTAGTTTTCAGAGTTTGTGTTGATGTTGAACCATAGTGTTGAACAGGTTTTTAATACCGGCTCTGGATCTATGTTTGTGGGTCGTGTGAGTGGAGCTAAACAACGACAAGGAATTACCGATTCGTCCCATCAACCTCAGTGCATGGCCACAGTTCCCAGTCATTTCCTAATTAATAGCTGTCACAACAGCCACAATCAATATTGCCTCATTAGCCATGTTTGCCTAGCTCTCTTCCCCTAAAAAGGTTCAATATAATCCCAGTGATAGAAATGCATCACCCATAGCAGAAATGGAAGCCACAACATATTGATTGTAAATGCCGACCATACATTTGTTTTCCTGCAGACTATTATGGTTTTGTTGTGGGAGCATTTCACCTACAGCTTGCCAGGTCAAACTTGTAAGCAAGTCAAATAGTCAATAAATACACAAATAATTCTCAGAGTTAGAGCTATGAACTTGCCAATTGATATTCAGAGACGGTACTGGAATAGACAGATGATTTTGTTCATTGAGCTCATCATCGCGAAACATTGGAAAATGATGTGCAACCAGCAGTAACACAGTGTCTGTGTGTCTGTCTGTCTGTCCGTCCATGCTTACCCTCTAAACCCTAACCTCAGTCTTAACCAGCCACGTAAGTCCCCTAAACCTAAACTCAGTCTTAACCAGCCACGTAAGTCCCCTAAACCTAACCTCAGTCTTAACCGGCCACGTAAGTCCCCTAAACCTAACCTCAGTCTTAACCGGCCACGTAAATCCCCTAAACCTAACCTCAGTCTTAACCGGCCACGTAAGTCCCCTAAACCTAACCTCAGTCTTAACCGGCCACGTAAGTCCCCTAAACCTAACCTCAGTCTTAACCGGCCACGTAAGTCAGTTTCACAATGTTTCCGCTTCAGCGGCAGTAAGAGCCTACTGGCTGCATGGAGTTCTTGATGAGTAACCTACTGGTGATTATGGGTTGATAGCATTCAAAGTGGGTGGTTCAATGCCATAAATAATAACCCATTAATTGTATCTAACACATTATTATTAGGGGTGTCATATCACTATAACCTGTGGTAGAATCAGATGTGGGAATGGCTAGCTGACAAAGTAATGTGCCGTATTACTGGAGAGTTTCCATAGAAGAGGGGGATGATAATGATTAATGATGATATTAGGAAGGCCATTGTATTGCGAGAAAGATTAAATTAGAAAGGAGACAGCAATTTAGGCTGTCTGCAAAGAAAGTAGTAGCAATAACAATAATAATGAATGTAATAGTGTAAGATAATAAAATATGGTATAGCAATGAACTTATCAGGTAATATATAATAGCATATATAAGAATACCGGTATTAAGATATAGTGTAGTGGTGTAATAAATAATATGTTATCAGTCCATAGTCATGCTCTGTGAGGAGGTCGGGTCCACGGTCACACCCACATGGATGTGGGTGTTCTTTTAAAGATGATTACTTTTTCATGAGAAAGTACAATGGTGTCCCTGAAATGGGCTCACTTTTCACATTCACTGTGCTTTGCGAGGGATCGTAGGAAGGAGATGAGAGCAGACAGTGCTAAAGAGCATAACAGGAGGAGAGAGAGAGAGGGAGGGAGTGTTATTCCATAAAGAAAATTGGAACTGAAAGGGACAGAGTGTGTAGAGGCAGGGAGAGTACATCACTGTCAAGCACTGAGCGCTAGAATCATTAATTGAGCGGAAAGTAGGGCTCCAAATAGTCTGTTATTCCTCCATGAAGGTCCGATTGGAGGGGTGCCATGGATCTCGAGAGATTGCATTTATTTGTTTGGAATGGAAAAGACAAGCAAAATAATTCTATAGAGTCTAGAGTGGGTCTAAATAGCCTGCGCCAGCATGAGCAAAATTCACTGTTGATTACAGAGCACAGGTCTGTTCAATAGTTATTGCACAAATGAGGTACTCTACTTTAAAGTCTATTTCAGTATCAACTGGCCTAGTGGCTTACTGAAAGAGAAGCCTGGCCTGACGTTTTCACAATGTTGATTAATTACTGACTACAATTCTTAAATGAATGGAGAAATACATCATAAACCAGGGGTTAACACTATAGGGACTCTCGTCAGGCAAGTACAGGTCATGTTCTACTTGCCCAGGTCATGCCCATTGCCTTCTTTGTTTTATTACTTTAGTTGCAAATTCTGTGGCTGTGAGTGTGAGATATGGACATACCTCAATATTTATACCAAATATCTCAATAGCTAAAGAAAAAAGTTATTTTAGTGTATACATAGGTATAGAGTGTACATCTGTAAACTTATATTTATTGACAGTGTCGGTTGTTCTGCACGTGGCAGGATGATTGTATAGGCCAGGGTCTATACATCTGTATACTTCTCTCCATCACTCCTGTGATGTTATTCGTCTGTACCTATTGTACTCCTTTGACCTGTATCTGTAACTTTTACTGCTGTGCTGTCTCTGCCTTTTTCAACCTAGTGGTGCAATCTGAAGAAAGAAACTGAATGTATGTTTTCAAGATTGTATCCCATTTGACAGCAGGTATGCATATAGGCTACCTGTGCGGCTGTTTCAGTCATGACTCAGTGGAGACACAGCATTTAGGAGAGGAAAGGCATACCATAGTAACTTCTATAGTGCTAGCTGATAGGGTTATTCCCCCACCACCAGTTTATTGCTCAGGTTCCTTCTGGACCTGCCTCAATATCCTTAGGGGGTAAAGTCGACTAAACAGAGTGTTGTAAAAATTCTGTCTTCCAGGCCATAAGTTATTTTCAGCTCATTAAGTCTTATGGAGTATCCATCCATCACAAACTACATCACCTGCCTTGCTGTATATTTGTAGTGAGTTTTGAAATAGTCTACGCCTGGTCAGTATTTTGTCTGCATCTGTTCAAAGTGGATTTGCACTGTCACTTAATTAATGGCAACATTAATGTGGCTCATACTTGTCAAGACAGATTACACATTTCATTATGTAATTGAAGTGCTTCACAAAACTGCATTTAAAAGCACCTCAAGCAGTTAACCTAACATAAGAAATAACAGACATGTTATTTTCTGATAGACGTGTCTTCCAGTTGGCACTACTGTACTTACCATGAATGCAGATTGCATTAAATTCTATGGGTTATTAATGGGACCAGTCGGTCCCTTAATAATAATAATGGGTTCACTTTTCGGAGCAATCAGCAATGTCATGGCAGATGGCACCATCCATCCATCCACCACAATCTTCCCACATTTCCAAATGAGATGAGTGTGCATTGTATCCTGCAAATGTTTGGCCACATTTTGATGGTCCCAGGGCCATATGCTCTCTTGAATACACCTCTCTGCACCTTATTGATCTTTAATGGTTAGGTTGAATAATTAAGAGTTTAATCTTGTAGCGAGCAAATTCTTTTTTAACATTGTTAGTGTAAAAGCCACTGGGAATCTAGGATCTAATTTAGATGGGTAGTGCACTCTGTGTCCTCACTGCACTTACAGGACACTCATGAGCTGGCCTCAAGCAACAAATGCATAGGGTCACTGTCAGGTGGAAACCTTGTATGTCCAAAACCATTCCCTTTTCCTTATTTTTTAAACATTTCAAAATAGTCTCCCTGAAACGAATTGTGAGCTTGTAGATCTGCTATTTGCACAACTTTTGTGTGACATTCTTGTATGATGAAGTGGAGCATTCATTTACACACAAAAAAGATGAAACATGAAGATATGAGGTTTCTGCCCGACAGCATTGATGGCCCTTCTCATTAATCTCCATTATGATGCGTGTCAGGCTGTCAGCCGAAAGAGCCAGCATTGAATTTAGTGCTCAGATTATGCCGGTAACTTCTATTTACAACAGCCTCAAATAGTACTGGGAATAATGTTCAACCAAAACTCCAACAACAAAAAATAATTCTGATACAACACAATAATCATCCCTGAACACAGGCTTAACACCACAGCTGTATTATTATTATTATTTTAGTGGTTAAGTCTGTTGGTTTACTGTCTGTATATGAAATATCTGTAACAATGGTCAGTTAAAAGACACACTTTACCTGGGGAAATGCTTGTCCCATCAACCCTATCAGCCAGGTCACAAGTAATATCATGAAATTGTTTATTCAACCAGAAAGTAGCACTCATGGGCATCTATATTTTGTTTCAACAGGGACGATTCTCTTACCTCCATATGAAGTATCTGTTCTTCTCCTGGCTGGCGGTGTTTGTGGGCAGCTGGATAGTGTACGTACAGTACTCATCCTACACAGAGCTTTGCCGTGGGCATGACTGCAAGAATGCAATAGTGAGTATTGCGTTTATGTATCTGTAATATACTGTGTACAAATTATACACTCAAGTGAGGCAAAAGCTAATTAAAACATTGCAATTCTGGAGAGAAAAAAACATGGTAACAACAGTTCCCTGTTTTAATTGTTTAGTGCGAGAAGTACAAGAAGGGAGTAATCGATGGCTCAGCCTGCAGCAGCCTTTGTGAGAAAGACACACTTTACCTGGGAAAGTGCATGTCTGCCAATCCCATCAGCCAGGTCAGAAATGCAATGACCTGCTCTTGTCTAGTCTGGTATGATCAAGAATGACCTGTCCCGATGTCCCTGTGTGCCACTACTCATGCCTACACCTGTCTGCTGTCCTAGGTGTACTCTGGGATATGGGGAGACCTGGAGGGAATCATTAAGTGCCAGATGGAGGAGGTTCCTCGTTACGACCTGGGAGCTGAGATGGAGCCCAGAAAGGAGATGGTGGCCTTTAACAAGCCCACCAAGGGGACCTCTGTGGAAAAGTTCAAAGAGATGATCCTCAGCCACCTAAAGGTCAGAGTGCCCCCATCATTCCTCACACCACACCAGTTGCTTTCACAGTATATTTCTCCACCCTTCAAGTTAATATCTGAGAACCATCACTTGCTGAAAGAAAATAACGGCAACCTGATGCACTATTTTAAATCCCCCCGGCGACCTTACAGGCATATGCAAAGGCTCAATTTATGTAACTTAGATAGCATTTTATTTAGACTTAGATAGCATTTTATGTAGACATAGCACTATATAGTATAAAAAACGAACCGGGGCAATTTTAATGCAGTCACGCAACGCAATGCAATGCGGGCAGTGGAGCCACCCTTCATTGATTAAAAAGGGAACATTCCCTGACGGTGACGGAGACGCGACGCTGACGCGCCCGGTGGAGCCCCGGTGTCAGCAGTTAGTGCACTGACTAATACAACTTGTGAGTTATATTTTAACAAATCAAATAAATGTCTAAATAGCTAACAGTAGACTAATTTCATTGTAGAATTCAGAAGTTTCTTTACATTTACATGATCTATTAAATTGTATTACCAATTTGCAAGCTGGGAACCCATTCAGTAAAAATAAAAACGTTTTTGCCTCTGGGGAAACCACATCCTTTTTTGTGTAGAAACAGAAACTTGGTGGGAGCACCTGCTTGCCTGGCCTAGTGGTCCAGGCCAGGCGCATACCACATATAGGTGCACTGCATACCTGACAGTGTGGCCCGGGTTCCATCCCGACGACCATTGCTGTGTGTCATTCCCAGTCTCTCTCTCCGTTTCCTGTCTAACTTCACTGTGTCCTATCAATAAAGGCAGAAAAGTATTTTGGAAACAAAATGAAGAAATAAACTTGGTTTGGCTCTTCCCCTACCAACACCACCACTACATGTTAAAAAGCAGTGGTGCCGACAGATTCTGTATTGGGAGATTACCCAATTTGTAATTCAAAATGTGTTGTACTTTACCGTTACTCTTTTATTGCATAGATTATCCCAAACCTGTTCAGGCTGTTCATGTCATTGGACATTTTTCTGATCTTGTCTATCTTTTCAGACCAAAGTGGGGGAACAAGCCAACCTCTCAGATCTGGCAACCCTAGTCCTCTCGGTTGCTGATGCCAACAAGGACGGACATATATCACTGCCAGAGGCTCGCTCCATGTGGGCACTTCTTCAGCTTAATGAGTTCCTGTTGGCAATAGTCCTACAGGACAGGGAGCACACACCCAGGCTCCTGGGCTTCTGTGGGGATCTGTATATGATGGAGAAAGTGCCATATTCCCCCTTATATGGGATCAGCCTACCATGGCTTATTGAGCTATGGATTCCTGCTGGTGTGCGCCGCAGCATGGACCAGTGGTTCACCCCCTCCTGGCCACGAAAAGCCAAGATCTCCATTGGACTGCTGGAGCTGGTAGAGGACATATTCCATGGCACTTTTGGAAGTTTCCTCATGTGTGACGTAAGTGCCAACAGCTTCGGGTACAATGACCGGCATGACCTGAAAGTGATGGACGCGCGTTACATAATCCCAGAGGCCACCTTCCAACAGACCATGAGGGAGCGACGATGTGACGTGGAAGACGACTGTCTCTATGGAGCCGACTGCCACACCTCCTGTGACCTCACCAAGCATCGCTGCACACCAGAGGTCACAAGGCCCAACTTAGCCAAAGCATGTGGTGCGCTCAAGGACTATATTCTGAGGGGTGCACCGTCTGACATGCATGAGGAGCTGGAGAAGCAGCTATACGCCTGCATTGCACTGAAGGGCTCAGCTGAACAGATGGAAATGGAGCACTCCCTAATTCTAAACAATCTTAAAACCTTATTATGGAAGAAGATATCACATACAAAAGACTCCTAATAGTGGACTGAAAGATGGAAGTACCAGTCTGCTTAATGTGTCATGTTTTCAGGAAATTTAAGGACAATATTTTTATAGTGAAAAGAAGAGGGTCTAACAGTTTAGCGACTTGCCCTGTATCCAAACCAGGCATTTTTCAGGTAATTTTCTCATTAATCTGTTCCTTAAGCTGTGACACAAGAAACATCACTTTCATGACAATCAAGTAGTAGTCATGAGGACATTTAAAATATTCATGTCAGATTTCTTTGTAGTTAGGAATACGTTTCATTCTATATACAGTGAGTACAGTTCATCTTCTACCTCGTTTGGGTACAGGTTAAAGGACCACTTCACCACTTTTCAAGTTACCTTCATGTAATTGGTTCTCACGAATGTTCATGATAAAATGCCACCATTTTTTTCCTACTGCGACTATGTCTCATGGGAGGGCTGTGGGCAGTTCAGAAACCCATGCACCAGTGACATCAATGGGGAATCCAAAAAATAAAATAAAAATCTATCTCACTGGTGGACGGTTTCTGAACTTCCCAGGTAGGGCCCTCCTATGACAGAGACCGAGTAGAAAAGAATTGTGGTATTTTATCATGAACATTAGTGAGGACCAATTATATGAAGATGATAAGGTGGTCCTTTAAGGACTGTAGTTTCACATGTGCCCATTATTTCAAATCCTCTGCATAATTTATTTTAACCAAAAATGCTGGAGCATCTCTAAGAAGCTCAACATACCTGCTTGTCTGAATGTTTTCTAATATATGGTTCAAGAGCATGGTAAATTTGCACATCAAATATGAATAAAATATCCTTTTCATGGCATACCATGGGGAACTTTAGTTTAGTCTTCTACTCTAGGTCAAGCCAAGAGTAGGCCAACAGCGCCATCAAGTGTCTGAGTCATGAAATTAGATTATATAGTGTACAAACATTTTCAAAGGGGGACCATATTTGAAAACATTAAAATACTGCAGGGCTGTCTACTGTATATCTCTTATCATACTGTAATTTTACATACACATACTGGCACCCAATTAACAAATACACAGTTTTATGAAAGAAGCTTTGGGCCATATCAAATCTGCCGGCAGGCCACGACTGGCCCTCTGGCCAGTATTTGGACATGCCTACCACCAAATACTATAGGTCTCAGAGTGAGAATAACAACTTTGTTGCCAGGGTTTGAATTTTCAGTAGCTTTATTTGAACAAAATTAGGAACATTATGAACTCGGCCAGCCAACACGTTATTCTGCCTCCTGCTCCTGAGCCCGGAGGAAGCTGGCCTTCTTCTGGGCAACACGGTCCTTCCTCTGGGCCAGGGATAACTTTGCCCTGTTCCACCTACAAGGACAAACAAGTACAATGAGCATGGGGAAAGTTTTCTGTAATAGTGCCGGCTGCAGCTACCTTACATCATTCAGGAGTTAAGGCTACTTTACTGTAAGTTTGAACACATAGGCCTCTGTATACGACACCATACAAATAAGGACAAGTTAGAGGTGCATCACTTAAGCCAGTTCAGTGAAATAGCTTGAGATAACTACAATTTGCGTATTCGTAAAAAAATAGAATCTAGGAAACAATTATAAATAAAAGTGCAGCCACAAGTTAGTAAAATGTAAATAAATAGTACATTAGAGTATAAAACTGTAGTGCAACATCAACTGAAGTAATTGTTTACATTGGTTACATTACGTGGTTATCGGAATGGCATAGAATGGCGATACCAGCATCCCTCCCCCTTGGTAAGGAGGAGGGGTTATTTGTAGGCCAGGTATGCTTGCAGTCCGATTGCGTATTATCATGGGTTGAATTCCAAAAGACACACAAAGCAAGGGCTACTTGTGTGGCTGACTCTGTGCTTTGAGGTGTTGGGTGAAATCAAGCCTCGCCCGCAGGGTCGAGGCCAACACCTCCCCTACTGGGCGGGGGGTTTCCTTACTGGGCAGGGCTTTTTCCTTTTCTTTTACATGACTTGGGCGTGTTATAATGAAGTACTCTAGAAAAGCTTGTAGCACGCCTCGTTAGGAAATAGACTTTCAATCCATACCTCCTGGGTTGAGTGGGTTCGAATCCTGCTCATATCATTTTTGTGTCCACCGCAAACAACTATTTTTTGTGTTTGGTCCGACATGTGTTGTGACGTGCTTGCGGTTATGTTTAGGTTTGGGTTAGTAATAGTGGGAAAACAACGGGATTAAGGTTGGTGAGGGGTCCGTTAAAACGACCGGATTAAGGTTGGTGAGGGGTCCGTTAAAACGACTGGATTAAGGTTGGTGAGGGGTCCGTTAAAACGACCGGATTAAGGTTGGTGAGGGGTCCGTTAAAACGACCGGATTAAGGTTGGTGAGGGGTCCGTTAAAATGACCGGATTAAAGTACATGTTCAACCGTGGCTTTGTGTGGTGCCACTCAAAGTGACTACTGGGTTGGGCTTTCTGGATGCATGTTCCAACCCTTAGTATGTCTGTCAGAAGACGTTGAGGGGTGGTTTCACCCGCATGCGTAATTTGATCTGTGCATGTGACAAACTTCCATCAAAACCCAATTAGCTGTGATTGACTAGTGCCCACGACATGTATCAGACATCAATACTTTCCTGTGGCTGACAAAATCCCTAGGATATATTGAACAGGCTATGAAAACTAAGATAACTCACAAGTTGAACAGTATCTTGCCACATTCTTTAAAATTCAATTTTCTCCATTCCACATAAAAGTTTTTTTGTTCTTACCTCTTCTTCTTGACTTCTTTGATGGGCTTCTTCTCGTGAATCGGGTTCTCACGAATGGTAGCATGAGCTTTTTTGTACATCTCCTCGACCTGAAAGACATCAATCTCATAACCAACAGAGTCCAATGTTTTG
Organism: Electrona antarctica; assembly: GCF_951216825.1. Classification (NCBI taxonomy): domain Eukaryota; kingdom Metazoa; phylum Chordata; class Actinopteri; order Myctophiformes; family Myctophidae; genus Electrona; species Electrona antarctica. The sequence continues at coordinate 32,866,556 of NC_136812.1, forward strand.
AATCCATTTTAATAAAGGAAAATTATAAGTTGTTGGCTGCCAGGAGTCACCATGTCCAATGACCATGTCTGTTAGGCAGAGAGAGAGAAGCTGATAAACAGCTAAGACACATCCCAGACTGTACTAGGCTGGATCAAAAACAGTTAGCCAGTATATAAGAATAAGAATTCTGCACACCAGTATTGTTGCTCCCAAATGCAAGTTTACTTGTTTAAGCAGGAAGAATTATTGCTGGTCCAATGTCACAACTTTTTGAAGTCACAGAAGAGATGCCAGAAAGTGACCATCAGCCAAATCGAATAATCGACAGCTCTGCCGATTAATAATTGATTAATTGAACCCCCCCCCACCCCCCACAAAAGAAAATACACATGCACATGCCATGGTCACATAACCATTATATGTTGAGTGCATGCTTTGATGGTTACAGTTTTATAATCAGTTTTGATGAGTAAACCTTTGTGGAGATCTTCTCAGTTCTCATTATATGCTAGTTACTGCCATTCAGGATGGAAAATGAAATCCATTTGGATTTGGGGAGAAGTAGTTTCATAAGGGGCTGGTATGAAGTACTTGATATAAACAGAAAACGTTCAGTTCACTAGTCTACACTCTACTCTACAACTGCCTTCATTTCATCGGATTGTCTGTCTGGCAGGCACTTAACAAGCGATCGTTAACTGTGTCTGTTAGAGAGAGGAGCAGAGAAGAGTGGCTTTGCTCAACTTGATTTATACTTATATTCTCCACTCTGATGAAGGTACATGTTCGATATATCATGCAGCCTTACTTATTAGCCTATATTTTGGCTAATCGATTTTCGATTATGAAATATTAAAATTGATCTCGGAGACTCCGACGATTAATCGGAAAATCGATTAATCGGCTGCATCCCTATGACAAAGCGCAAGTATATCTTTTCTGGCCTATAGTCAGCAGGTAAAATATTTAGTTTTAGAGGTAGACATTATCATCACATTCTTGTAATGTAAAATTATATTGGTCTTACTTGCCCTGGGGGCAATCGGGCAACCAATAATTGCTGATATATATACGCTTGGATTATGTATCAATGTTCTCCAACAGCTTTACAAAGACTTCACCTGAATGACAAATTACATTATGCTTCCTCAGCGGTTCCGTTTATATGGCAGAACGTTCTGCATTGCACATTTTGTGGTTCTGATATAGGCTACAGCTGTGGCTCGAGCTCATATGTGATCTTTTCAAAATCACATAGCCATAAGTGCAACTGAGCTCGCATGTCTGTCATTTTCAATCATAAATTAGACAAACTGCATTGAACATACATTACCACAGTACGTTGAATCACACGTCACATTGATTCAAAATGATAACATAAGGCCAAGCTGAAATGGGCGATCCATTTGGTAATGATTGCAGACCATTCTCAACCAGACTCAACCGAACAAGCAACACTCATGCAATGATTAGATGGAGGTTAAGGGATGGCATTGCAATCATGCAAGGCCATGAAGGTTGACTTGCCGTGTCAGGGGTGACTCCATTCTTGATGAAGCGGGAGAACTGCTTCTTGTAAGCATCTTCATCCTCCTCCATCAGGTAGCTCATGTACTCCGAGACGTTGACGCCCATGATGTGCTTGCGGTGGACCTCAGCGTTGAACTCCTTGCTCTCCGTGTCATAGCCAGGGAAGCGCTTGGTGCTGGGAGGAAACAGGAGAAACAAGTTAATTGCTTTTAATGGTCAAGTCAATCACAATACAGACAGGGATACATTACAACATGAGCCTCATGGGGCACCCTGGTGGCTGATCCAACATGCTGACCACATTATAACCACAATAGCTTAAGCTGCTCAGACCTGTATTGAGTGTTGTGTAACATTGCCCTGCCTCTTGTTTTAAGTTATTTTTGGGGATTCCTTGAGCCTTTTATTGACATCAGTGATTCCCCTGTATGCATTTAACTGTGGCGGCCCACTACTTCTTAAATTGGGCCGCTACCGATTATGAAAAGTATTATTTTTATACTAGATGCATTGTGAGCTTTTACTGTAGGTAGGTGAGCGTCACCGTTGTGCAAAGAAATATGAATTTTTAGAAGTTACAGGCTTTAGTTCCGACACAATTATTGGTCCGACAGTCATTAGACCGACAACCTACCTCAAACCCTAACCTTAACCACAAGCACGGGAGCAGCGCATGTTCGAGCGCTAGTCCGACCGTGTGTCGGACTAATGCTCCGTCGGAATTACCATCAGATCCCATTTTTAGAGCCTGTATTCATGCAGGTCTCCTGGGTCACCTCTGAAACCGCTTCAGGTTTAGGCTCAACCGTTGGCTGTTTTGTTTTACATGCTAGGCTTGTATAGAGTACCGAAGTCCCGACGTCACTCGTTCATCCCCTGGGTGCCAGATTGTTTTTCTCTTGGAAGAATAACATTGGGTCATCTTAAAGGAGCATTCAGTGATTTGGAAAAAAACCCTGGTCCGTCCCGGTAACAAGATGTGCAGTTGTGCACTACTACGCAACAGGCCAACAGCACACACACCAAGGCCTACCCCCTCTCTATCCTGATTGGATGCCAAAAACGAAACCTACGGTTTTTTGACCTCCAGGGGTTAACTGGGGACAGGGAGGAACTCCTTATAATGGTCAGCAGCACACTCTATAGTACGAGGATTATCACAACCAAAAGTGATATTTGAATTAAGTGAAATCACTGAATATACTTTTAAAATCCTTCATATCCATACTAGTCAAACCACCCGGATCATTTATTTTTGGAACACAGTTCTTATTTGGCGCAATATTAAAAAAAGGCTAGAGATTTTCTGTCCAAGTGTCCTTGAGAAAGACACTGACCCCTAACCGTGTGAATGTTAAGTATATTGTATGATTGTAATGTAAAGCACTTAGAGAAAATCACTATAAATGCAGTCCATTTACCATCACCGAATCAGGATGTAGTTTTGTAGTCCGGCAGCCGGGGTTGTGGGGTGGGAAATTTGGTATATAGTTTTTTTTATTGGCCTAAAACATTGTCTATATACATATATTCATAAATCCACTTGCTTACCGGCTGTCGGTATTACGCTTTTTTTTATAGGGGTTTATATGTGACCATACCATTGACATCCTATAAAGGCAAAAATGACAAAAATTTCAATATTTTATTATGCTTCATGTAGCATGTGAAATGTCAAACTAGGGGGTTTTCATGATTCTGGATCCATTCCAAGCATTAGTTTTGCACCAAAAAAAACACACTCCTTGGGCTAAAAACGGCCAGCACATTTTGGGGAATTTGGGCACATTTGGGCAAGTGGCTATGGCCGTTTTAGTGAACGTGTTTTTTGTGAAAAACTAATGGTTGAACTGGATTTAGAAATTATAAATCATGAAAACCCCTTAGTTTGACATGTCACATAAAGCATAAGAAAATATTGCCATATATAGGATGCTAATGGTGTGGTTCAGTGACCCATGACGATTATAAAAACATTTCGTCTCTGGTGTGGTCACATATAAAACTATTTAAAGAATTGCTCAATGCCGACAGCCGGTCAGCAAGTGGATTCATGAATGTACAATGTATGTAGAATATAGAATATTTTAGGCCAATAAAAAAAAGACTACCGGTATATACCAAATTTCCCACTTTAAACAAAAGAAGCCTGACGGCTGCTGGACTAATGCTACTGCATGAGAATACAGTGAGTGAGGATCCGCTGGGAGGTAACCATAATGCTTACTTTATGCACATGCCGCTCGCTGAAAACAGATATACAAAGGGGCACGGATGGCCTAGTGGCCCTAGTGGTTAAGGCACATGCCACAAATGGGCTCTAGTGTCCTGACAGCGATTCACAGGTTCGATTCCCAAACACGATGACCTTTGCTGTGTGTCACTATTGTGTTGTGCACTGAAAACAGATGTACAAGCCAACACTGCAATATATTGTGAGCTTGTAGATCTGCCATGTTCTGTACCACCATACACTGAATAATACATTGAGGATCGAGCTCAATGGCAGTCAATGACCATCCATGGGACCGCCCAAATCTTTTTTTTATCCAAAATAATGTTACTATCCACTAGCAAAGATCACACTGCCGAGATAAGGAGAACGCTAGCTGCAGAATCAGACCCAAGTTGGCTTAATTTGGGAGAAAACGAAAGCGGTAGAAACAAAAACGTGCACACATCTCACACGATCAACAATAAAGTTAGAGTGCATGCACGCACTGCACACTGGCATGCGTCCGTGCACGCTTGCCCTCGCCTGTGTGTCTGGTCAGGCTGAGACTGACAGACCACATTCATCGCAACATTCATCGCAACAGGAAAGACTCCTCTTTTCCCCCATAAACTTCACTTGAAAGATAAGTTTAAGAAACTTTCATAATTATAACAGCAACATTTTATCAATGTAACATTGTTTACGCTGTTGCTGCTGCTACAACGTGGACCTGTGGTTGTCAACAGACATGGAGAGAGCCTGTTCTCACTAGAAAACTACAGTACAATGGATAGGGCTGAATAAAGGTGAATGATCTCGCTAGAATATTACAGTAACATCCATCTTATAGTAGCTACTAGCTACTACACAACCATGCAAGTGAGAAATAAAAAAAATCACACCAGTGTAAAATGGTAAATGGTGCATTTATATAGCACCTTTATCCAAGGCGCTTTACAGAGATTGAGCATTACACACACACACTATGATCCGACGGAGCATTGCTTCGAGGTGCGCTGGGGGTCGGGAGAGGGTTGGGGTTAGGTTTAGGTGTGCTGCCCCGGGGGAGGTTAGGGTTAGGTTGTCGTTCGGACCAATGCTCCGTCGGACCAAACACATGAACCCCACACACGGGTACGGCAGCGGAACCCATTCAAGGCACCAACCAGCACATCAGGAGCAATTAGGGGTTCAGTGTCTTGCTCAATCTTGTGAAGATTTTACCACACAGCCCCCAAAAGTAAAAAATAAATTAAGAAAATGTTAAATTAAAGTGCCTCTGAGAACTTAGTGTCAACCCCTGAACGCCATTAACAATAAAGAGACAATATGACGTAATAAGGCACATTATGACGTAGATTTTCCCTTCATCGTCAACAGTGTTTACAAAACAAACATTGAACTAAAGACCAATTTTAAACCGGTGTATAGGAAAAAATGGGTAAGGCACAGCCGCTTACAAAGAGACACAAACCAGCAGTAGTTTCTACTGCCTGCCATGCAACTGTGCTCAGAGTCCGACACACAAAAGCTTAAAGACAGTGAAAATGAAGCGGTATGTCCACTCACCAAACATCCAAATCACACTAGTACTTTTGAAAGGCATAGGCATTAACTGACACGTTCAGCATCAACGTTGTCGGTCTAATGACTGTCGGACCAATAATAGTGTCGGAACTAAAGCCTGTACCCGTACATTCAGCACCAGTGCCCAAACTGACAGCATCCATCTGCAGCATGTACTGTCACTGTATTATGACTGGGAAAATAGAGGCTTGGCTTGTAAAGTAGAACAGACGTGTGATGGGAATGAGCACATTGGTGAATTCAAGGTGTATTTGCTGAGAATTCTGAGTTTAGCCACACATTTCTGACCTCTTAGTAATTAGGGCACATTGCTACATGACCACAATGAATGCCATGATCAACGAGTCCCGGGTTCCATTCGGCATGGAAACCCACTTAAATGTCCTTCCCCAACTCTCCACATTTCCTGTCTCCACTGTGTCAATAAAGGCAAAGATGACCATATTTGACCACATCAAAACAATTTGATGCACTGGTCGTGCACCTGGTAAACTGCATGTACACTGTACAGCCTGAGTGTGCTCGTTTTTCTTTTCTACTGTAATGGGGACCAACAGGAACAGTCGACATAATCCCCAGGCCAAAATCGACCACCAGAATTAGTTTTTATAGCGGACACTACATTTTCATCCAAAAGGTAGATATTGGTTTGATCATGTCAAACTCAATTTCATCAGCAGGCTCAGTGTTCTGTTTAAATCCAAACAACTGTTAGCATACCTGTGGGGGATGGACAGGCCTCCATCCACAGCTCCCTTCAGAGCGCCGAACACCTTGTTGCCCGTGGTGGTTCTGGCAAGCCCAGCGTCCAGATAGCAGGTGAACGCGCCTGGCTGACCGTCAATGCTCTCCACATTGAACTCCTCGCCATTGACCTCCAACTGGCCCTCGTACACCTTGTCTAGGCCGAACTTATTCAGCAGCTGGTGGAAGACGGAAACCCACATTTAGACTGGTGACTAACGTCCCAGGGACAGCAAGGATCAGAAACAAACCACCTCAGTTTTAATTGCAGCTATATTATCTATTCTGTCGTATAAGTATGATGAACAGGAACAATCTGAAGACACTCCCGTCATAGCAAAACACAGAGGAAATGAACAGAACAGTAACTTCTGGAAACGGAAAGTGCTTCAAACTTACCCTACGAGCCACCAGCAGACCAGTGCAGTAGGCTGCTGCGTAGTTTGTCAACCCAACGGTGATGCCGTATTTGGGAAGTTCGTGGGAGTAGGCAGCACACACAATCATGTCACCTTCGATCTTGGCATAGGCGATCTGTAACACAATCACAAGTACCCATGAGTTGGGAGTTTGCACATGCATTTGACAGCCTTACCATACTGTACTCAAATCCATAATTACCTGGCAGACGATGTCTCTGTTAGAGAAACGTACTATCATCCTGTACTTGGGTGTGTTGTACTTGTTCTTATCCTGGATGACCAGGCGCTTGCGGGCAAAGTAGTCGGTCTTTCCCTCTGTGAATAAGAACACACGAGAATGGTAAAATGAACATTTAAGTGTATGAAAAAAATAAGGTGTAGTTGCCTTGTGAAAGACCTTACCTCTCCTCCTCCTGAATTTGACCTGGTACCTCTTGAAGTAGGCCTTATTCTTCACCACTTTAACAAACCCCTGCAAGAGACATGTCACCAATTCAACAGCTGACACAAACACACAATAGCAGATCATTCACATATTCCATTTTGACGTTTACAGTGCGGTGCCACTAGCTGCAAGAGTGTTGTCACCATCATAAACAATCCATGTTTATTAGCATTAGCTTTGCTACACCGGAGGCAATACAAGTCAATGGGGGTACGTTAGCAAAGCAAAGCAAAGCAAACTTTGCTTTGCCTTTGCTTTGCTTTGCTTAGCTTTGCTACACCGGAGGCAATACAAGTCAATGGGGTACGTTAGCATAGTAGCTGACCTGGCTTGACGTTCAGCTAGAGCGATGACAAGCTGTGCAACAATTACTTTTGGGCGGCATTATCACTAAGCGGTGCCCCCCCGTTACACACATGCAAATGTCAAAGAAAAACTGTGCAGGAATTCATTGCGGTGGTCATTAGGCCACGTTTGACTTGAACGTTAGCAGGACAAAATCTATATTCATCCAGAAGTAATAAAACACACATCGGACATTTGAGGCCACGAAAGGCAAGATGTGTGTCTTATATATGGATGTAGATAGATATTTGGACAGATTACAAACCATTTTTGCAGTCTTTTTGTCTCCCTAAACAGGAGCCAGGAGCCAAAGACTGGTATTTTGACTCCGCTGCAATGGAAAAAGGAAGAGGTCCTTGCGCATGCTCAGTACATAGCGTGACGCAGGATGAACACAACGGTGTCATACTGCGGTGAATTTTCTACTCTGCCCCCTATTGACCTGGGGACTGGGTTAGCTATTTATTTTGTCATCAATACAAATGTAATGGGGAGGGGGGAATTACCATCGTGTTATGGCATTTAATTATTTCAAGGCATTTAAATAATAATAAAGTCCTATTAGGGTTGGTAGGTGTGGGGTTAGTTAGGGTTTTTAGGGTACCCTGGGAAAATTGGCTGATGCTCACAAGAATCACATTCAGGTAGAACACGGATTAAGTAGGCCTTACTTTACACACTTATGTCACCCCTCCTGGCCTCCACCTCAACAAAACAGATCTTATCTCCTTCCCTGGAAAGACTTTCCCATGCAGGAGCTTTACATTACAATTGACAACATACTGGTGTCTCCTGCTCAAACACAACTGTCATGAACCCAAGAGTGATCGTGGTTAGAGTGGGTGTGGGTGACAATGTTATCACAAGTAAAGATGAAATTACCTACCTAGGTTCCATCCTGGAGGCTAATCTTTCCGGTGATAAAATGGCCACCAACGTAATCAAAAAAGTCAACCAAAGAACAAGATTCCTTTACAGGATCTCCTCACTGGTCAACAAAAACACCTTGAAGACCTTAACAGGAGCCCTCGTACAAGGTTTCTTTGACTATGCATGCACCTCCTGGTACCACAGCACCTCAAAGGCCCTTAAAACTAGGCTCCAGACTTCCCAAAACAAACTGGTCAGGCTCCTACTTGGCCTCACCCCCCGAACCCACCTCACCCCTGCCCACTTTTTGCCCCCGTAAAATCTGAATCCCCCCCACCAATTTTTCTCCTCACTGTATATGTTTCTTTTCCCTTTTTACCTCCTTTATGATGAATTCCTGTTCTGTTCTTTTACTATATAGAAGTTTCTATTTGTACGTCTCTAAATGTTTTGATGAATTGAACAAGGTGGACCTTCTTGTAAACAAGTGTAATGCTTAATAGGGTCGTCCACTCACAGTTAACAGTCTTTGTCAAAGATGTAGAATATCCTAAAAAAAATCTGTGTGTGTGTGTGTGTGTGTGTGTGTGTGTGTGTGTGTGTGTGTGTGTGTGTGTGTGTGTGTGTGTGTGTGTGTGTGTGTGTGTGTGTGTGTGTGTGTGTGTGTGTGTGTGTGTGTGTGTGTGTGTGTGTGTGTGTGTGTGTGTGTGTGTGTGTGTGTGTGTGTGTGTGTGTGTGTGTGTGTGTGTGTGTGTGTGTGTGTGTGTGTGTGTGTGGGGGTATTAAAGAAAACAACAATAAACACGACAGCCAATGTTGTCAGGAATGTTTATTGGTACTTCCTAGCACATAATCTACAAACAACTTCTGGAATATTCATGGAATTCATGGAATAATTGTGTAGGAATAAAATTAATAACAACATCTGATCAAAGAAATAAGAAAGCAGCACCAATAGACATAACAGGAACACATTTGTTCCTTTTATGTCTGGTGGTGCTGAATCACATTTGCACAGAGGTACACATGTTTTAACTGGGTTTCAGGTGCAGCTTACTGTTCAAAACACAAAAGGGATATGAAATGTAATCAATAAAATCACACCCGTGTGAACTGAGTGGTGTAAGGTCTTATATAGACTGATCAGCTGTGGTCTGACGTAATGTCTGACGTAATGAAATCACACCCGTGTGAACTGGGTGACCATAGCAACCATGCTCATTTTTTGAGCACAGACAGACAGACAGACAGACAGACAGACTAACAAAGCCAGTCGTAGGAGTGGTTTACACCACTCAATAATAATGATTGGCCGAGACTCCTGAGAGAACATTATATTCACAGGTTAACATTCACAATGGCATTGTAAAGCCTACCCTATACAGTGTCAGCCATTTGTTGTAATATAAGAAGAGAGGTGTGTCTAACATAATAAATGGGAGTTGTGCGTCAGAAAGTTCATGCAAAACCAGAAAGGTGGGTTTGATGGCCTTCTGGTATGTGAATCAAGTTCACTCTGGGTGAACTTCCTTTCTGATTGGTTCATGATGAGCATCTTTTCTGCAGTATCAATGCGTAAGCTGTGTGACGCTGTGTGACGCTGCAAATAATTGTGATGACGGGTGGCAGCTTTTTCTAGTTTAGTTTAGTCCGTTTAGAAAAGTCTTTGGATGTATAAATGATAATTTGCTTAGAAATAGAAAGTGGTTCATTTAACACTTACTTTGAAAGAAAAATGTCAACACTTGAAGACTTGACACCACAAAATTCTCTCATTGTATATAACAATAGTGTTTAATTGGCTCCTGTCTTCTCAAATGGAATTACTTTCCCCTACAGCAATGAACTTCAGGTAAGAAACTTCAATCACAGCTATAGCTGTGCCCTACATGCACTTAAATTTGCATTTGTCATGGGCATTATTACTGTTCCACAATTATGTAACTATGAGAGAGTAGGTCTACAAATATAAACAATTCATAGGCATGGTCCTTTAGGGCTCCTATCCCTAGACCCTTGTAAATCAGAGAGTGTAATCTACAAATGGACCATTATATTTATACTCTCCCTGAGTTAAAGGGAAACTAAATATAGGCTATTTTTGTCAGATTAGATTACAGGGAATACAATAGAATTTGGACTCAGAAACAGCCTTGCAAGTGCAGCCACTCAGTAGCAACACGAGGTGGCGGTAATGTTCCACATTGAGAGCCATTACGGCGCATGCTCGGTAGGATGTAAACATTTAGTACTCGGCTCGTCGTCTGTCTGGTGTGGAGCGTCGCAAACATTAGTGTAACTGTGTGTGTGTATGTGTGTGTATGCGTGTACACGTATTCGGCTTCATGGGCTGGACCGTGGAAGTCAATGGGGACTAGCTAATGCTAGCTATCGTTGCCTCAAGTTGTAAAACCTCGGGGAAATAAGTGTTTTTAACACGTTTCAAAGCAGTTTGTTTCTTTTAGTAGTGAAACCCCGTACCGTCGTACATGGGAAGTAGACCACGCTTACTGCCGGCGGTCGAAAAGGCTTCAAGGTAAGGCTTGGTTCTTATGTTTTGGGTTCGGTCTATGTCCTGGCGAGAGACAGTAACTTTAGGTTCTTGTGTTTTGAGGCCGTCTATATCCTGGTGTGAGACAGTAAACTCTGGTTTCTTGTGTTTGGGGGTCTGTATCTCTATCCCCTGGTGTGAGACAGTGAGGGTTCGGTCCTATGTCTTGGTACGAGACGGTAACTAATGGCACTGTTGTTTGGCAGACAGAAGCGTTTGATTCTGCCGCAAGTAGTGATTACAATATCTGGTTTGCTTTCGTGCTAAACGTTTGCGTCGAACTGTTCATTGGCTTGTAAAGTTGGATCCAGGGCACTGGCAGGCTATCATCTGACAGACTGGCACAAATGGGAATATTGCATGCAACATGAGATGGGTTTTGTATCTGTCTGTTACTAGATACTGTAACACTCCTGTAACTTTGTTGTCTTGCACTGGGCAGGGCTACTGTAACATTAGACACAACATAACACAACGTGTTCCAAAATGGACCCGTCCATTTGGTTACATTTATTCACTGAAGAGTTACAAGTGCATACACTGACACATTGAGGATGGTACTGTATACCAGGAATGCTAAGTCCTGTGTCAACTTCCATTGATACACAATACATCAAACACTCTTTTACAGCCTGCGTGGCAAAGGGAATTTGCATCAGGCAGATCGTGGATAGCATGGCTCAACTATAATGCTGTTACTTAAGTATTGAAGTAACGACGTTATCCCTTAAAATGAATGGGGAACTCAGGTCCTAGAAAAGACGTCATCTATTAAAGCTTAACACGACCAGACATGACACCCCCCCCCCCCTAACAGTTACTGTACGTTTATTATTGCTAGATTTGCTATTAGTGTTGATGTCTTGTATATTGTATGTCTTTATGTCTTTAAATGTCTTGGTGAATTGAATATAGCAATACACACAAGGACCACAATGGATAATATTTAGTGTCATTGTAAAATCGTACCACTGTACTATTTTAACTGTTAATAAAGTATTAAATCAATAAAAAATGACCAGCTCAAAGACAAAGTTACATTGGTCTTCACTTACATAACATAACCCATATCATGTTGATCCAGAAAGTTGACTTGAAAAATCTGAGCCTTGCTATTGATGTCAGGCATTGATTAGACATGGTGAACTTTCTGTTCCCCAAATTCAGTTAAAAGTACTGTTGTCTTAGCGTTTTAACAGTGTGGCGCCTTCAGGTCACATGTTTAGCCTACTTTAAAGATTTAGTGTGTCATGACTTGGGTGGTCAGTTCCTATAATTAAGGTAGAACAGCTAGTAGCATTTTGGCAGATGTAAAGAATGCCTGTGAGAGAGCAGAACAGATGGCCCATTGAGATGACTTCTTGTCAGAACTCGTCCCATGAAGACAACGGTCACGCATTTACACAAAATCATTTGACTAATTCCATACAGTCCACACACACACACACACACACACACACACACACACACACACACACACACACACATATTTCAAGTGGAAAATGTAGAGACACAGCAGAATTGTGCCTAAAATAAAGTAATTTACGTGCTACTGGTATGCTAAAGCTGTTTTGAGACGTTTAATTTCAAATTCAAAGAATAGGTGTCAGGTGAAGTCTAAGCTAATGTTTTTCTTTAGGCCACACATTTGAATAGAGAGGGATTATGTATCCCCAAGTCGACTGAATGTGTGTAGGCTATATTGAAATTCCACAAGTGTCAATACAATCCCTGTTAAATTAATTTAGGCCTTTATCTATTCTATGTGTTTGACCTGGAAGCACAGTTTCTCACAAGTTGTCTAGACTAAATAAACATGTAACATATACATGCCATAGACTGCTTCCAGGTCACACATAGTCTATAAAACAAAGACAATAGTTGAGATTGAGGTCTAGCTGTCAGGTTTATTGTCTTAAACTAGCAATCATGTCTCATTTCCTAGGCTAGGCTATCGTTTGGAATGTAGTTACTGCAGGCTACAGAGCGTTGGAACGGTTTCAGGGCAGCTCACCTTATTATGTGGCTGTGTATGTACTTAAGAACAGCCTGTAGGCAGGGGGACCATTGAAATGTACAGTGTACACTGACTGCACAAATCTGAGTTTCCCTCCGGTGTGTGAAGTGAAAGGCTTTGAGAGAGCCATTTCTGCCATGTCCCTATACCCTGAGAGCAAATGGAATGTATGTTCTGTTGAAGATGGCCATTCAACCTCTGTTCTCAAGTGCTCCTGCTGTGGCAACTGATTCACTGGCTGGGACTATACTGTAAAATGATCCATGTTAATTTAACCCCAAGAGTGTATAAATGTTTCCAGTAGGGTCCTTACAAGTCCATTTGGTTATATTTGTACACTTTATGAGTTACAAATGGATACATTGAACACTGAGGATTTCACTGTGTAGCATGTGAAGACAAGTGAAGTGGAAATAAGCCATTATTACTGGTTGTGGATTATATCGTCATACCATCTCCCACATGCGTACAGTACCAATGTACCCCTACTAATGACTGTGAAATGGATTGTAGGCGTCTTTGCAGAATCTGTGCACTCACTGCACTGTATGGTATGGGCTAACTGATAGCTTTTAAGGTACTGGGTGTTAGATGAGATTTAAATACAATTTGCCTTTTGTGAGTTTCAGTTCCCTGATTTTCACAATGTTGTTTTGCTGAGGCTTTATTCAAACCCAGTCTTGCCTTTACTGTGGGTTTCATTAGCTATGCGTAATGCGTCTCAGGGGCCCATTCTCATTTGAATTCTTTGCTAAACCATAGAGGCAACTATTTCTGTATCCAGGATTTATGGGGAAACTGCACTTGATTTGGTTTGTCTTGCAGAGAAGAATGTTGTCTTAAGCCACCTGGACACTAGTCAAATTATGAGCTACTACTTAACTTTACTACTACAATTGAAAATTTAAATATGCCACGTGTATAAACTTTGGCATTTGGGCTGATGTTCTTCATCTTGAATGATAAAGGATTACAGCGCAAACATACATCTAGATTCTAGATCTACCTCATGTGTGATCAAATGAGACCTTGTATATTACAGAATTTTAGTGGCTGCATCACAATGCCTATTTGTGTATGTTATACAACACTTATCTCTTTAGTCTTAACACATTTGACCTCCTTCCTCTTGGGGTTTACTGTAGAATATGCTCATCTTAACCACTTAAATCATATACACTAATACATGTTGTTTACCGAGGTCCCCCCCCCCACGGGCCTATACTTGGTCTGCTCCTTTTTCCCCAAAATATAAAACGTGACACGTTGTGATCTTGTAGACTTCTAGACTGGTCAATGTTAGTGTATTTTTGCCAAATGTTCCCCTATTATGACATACCCAGAATATGGTTCATGTCTCATGAGGTGAACAATGAACATATTTAATAATAATAATATCTTATAGTGCTTTTCTGAGTACCCAAAGACGCTTTACACGGGGGGGGGGGGGGGGGGGGGGGGGGAAAGGAAAACACTAAAAGCTAAAAAACATTAAAAAGAAAGACAGTGAGAAGGGTTAGCTAGGGAAGGCAATATTGAAGAGGTGGGTCTTGAGGGCGGTTTTGAAAGTTTGGGGGGTGGGGGCATCTCTGAGTGCCTTAGGGAGGGCATTCCACAGGGTTGGGTCATCAAAGGAAAAAGCTCTGTCACCCCACGTACGGAGTTTGGTTTTGGGGACGTCGAGGAAGTTTGCGTCACCAGACCTGAGGGAGCGAGAGGGGACATGACGTTTGAGGAGTTCACAGAGGTATGGGGGAGCCAGGTTGTTTAGTGCTTTGTAGGTGGTCAGGAGTGTTTTGAAGTGGATTCTTTGAAATTTGAAAGATGACCTTCTTCATCTTGGCATTTATTTACTCCAGAATATGCTCATCTTAATTCTCCCTAGTTATTTCTGCATGGCATCCTGCATTGAGGTTGTGCCTTTGATGGATTCTTTCTTTCACCCACACATCCTCATCTTGGCTTTCAAAAGGAAAAGACCACAGAGGCAGCGCTTTGTGTGGCTCAGTAGTGCATTCAAAGAGAACTGGGTACTGTATGGAATATTATCATAGAAACATTTTCAATTCAATTCCTTCAAGTCCTTAAACTACTTTCAAACTGTCTTTTGGCCATGTCATTATTGGCAGAAAGAAAAACTCTAAGGGAATAATGATTAAACACCCTGGTCTGTGTGAGTCAAAAAAAGCAGAAAAAGGTTGTCCCAGTCTCCCATACACATACTGTTGATAAGTCATTACATAGAACATTAACTGTTGGCCAAGAGTGATGATCTAGTCTCGCGTAGCCAGACAACTATTCCTTCCACAATCTCCGAATGCTATATAGAGTCTGGAACTATAGCCCCCATGCGCTGAGTAAGGAATCTGAGCACGAAAATATATTTAAAAATATCTTTACATTTTATTTTTGTATTTTCTTTTCTGCTAAGCAACAAGCTATATATGCTTAGATGATTTCGATTTATATTAGGATAAATTTGCGCGACTGTAAAGACGAAACGGAAGTGGGGAGGAGGCTCCACTTCTGCTTTATCGCTTACTCATGATAGCTCTTCCGTTGGTCCAGACTGTATGATGAAGCATTTGGAAATTGCGGAGGCAACGGGAGTAACGCAAGACTAGTGATGGTCTAATCTCTCAACAACGGATTCTGAGCAGAGCTCAATTATATTGATTATTTGTGAATGGAGCCGTTTTGAAGTGTCTACTCTTGACATGAAAGGTAGATATTAAATAGCAATTCAGAGGTCTGGACTGGTGATGTGAAGATGTAACGATGTCTTCCATCAACATGATTTGTTTGGTGCTTAAAACTGCCTCAATAACAGCCACTGAAACCGGATGGAATAGATGGGAAGCAAGAAGAGAAAATATACTGTATATTATTAGTGAGCTGTCCCTTCCCTTCAGTTGCTGATAACATTTGCTGATAACATTTGTTTTTTTCTATATATGAAAAAAAGAAAAAATCAAAAAAATGGCTGCTGTGATGAATAGTCAATTACTTTCTATGACGGCTCAGGAATAGGGTGTAGTACCAAAAACAGTGGTGGGATACAGGCCTACTTCCTGTTTGTGCACAGGGCTGAACAGATGTGGTACAGATGTGGTACAGTGTTTGGCAAGGTGGATAACAGCTAGAGGTTCTTCAATCAGCTTGTTTAGCTTATTATGTAAGAATATGAAGAGGTGATTGATTAGGCCCAGTAGCCTCATGATTGAACTGTCTGATGTTAAAGTGTTGCCTGTGTTATTATTGATTATTGAGGGGTGCTAGCCCCTCCTATGCCCAGCTTTCCGGGTTTGTGAGATCAGCTTGTGATTGACCACCCCATAGCGATGATTTGATTGGCTGAGTAAAGTACATATTGAAGATAAAATAGTGAGTGCAAAAAAGTGAAGACGACAAAAGTGGTTGGCCGGAATGACATTTGTGATGATTTGATTGGTTGAGCACGGAATGTGACGTATGATGATGTATTATGATAGGAGCGTAATAGAATAATATATGGATTTTCCCAAAATTGCAGTAAAAATTGTTATGTACCCTAAATTATACATATGAAATGAGCTATGCCACAATTCTTACAAAGATGACATCCAAAGTATAACTGAGGCCAAACCTCTGTCTAGCCTTCGTTGATTTCCTCCAAAAATAGCCTATGTCCTAACATAATGGCTGTCCACACCAAGTACTACGTATATTGTTCATCACTGTTGTCATAATAGTTGTGTTGTGGACTCTGCCGTCATCCACTTGACTTAAAAATAATTTAAAAACTATTTATAGTTCTAGTGGTCGGCCCTTTATAGAGTATGGGCTGACAGAAAACGGATTGTGTAATATTGGCTATGTTTGGCAGAGAGAGTAAATGTAGCATACGTGTAGTACATATCACCCTAACACTTCTAGAGGCTCCATATGTGGAATGTCTTGTGTTGTGTTTGCTGTGCAAAAGCAAAGTCACTCTGGGCTGTGTGCTGAGTGGACTTTAGTTTGCTCTCCAGGCAGCAGCAGCAACATGGTACTTACTGTAGCACATTACACTTTCCACAAGATACCCCAAATAAATATCTTGTCTCTCACTCTCTCAGTTGGTTGTTTGCTGTGTGCACTTGACTACGACAGTCACAGCTACAAGTTAGTATACGTATGACTCATCATTCCTAGACATTACAGGCGGGATGAGTCTGATGATTTTTTTTTCTCCCTCCACCACTTCCTGCTGTAGTAGTGTGAAAGTTTAGGCCTGCTGACTCGCGCTCAGCTCATAGCCCAGTGACAATACTAATTCCCCGTTTCCTCTCAGATCTGCTGTGAGGTGGATTCCACACGTCTTGCTGAGTACAGCACTGCTGTTCCTGCTGCATGCTGATTTGAGCAGTCTCCTGTAAGGGCTGGCCTACCTTTGGTAGAGCACTTTGACCCTTCATGACAGTGTGATCACCATATGACTCTGAGACAGCACGCCTAAAGAACAGAGTCAACAAAGCAAGACAAAGGCCAAAGACGAAGCCTCTTGATGAAGGGATTGACTTTGGAAAAAGCTATTTTTTTCTGTATGTTTTGCTGAACATGCATTCTTCATGGAACAGGCCAATAGGCAAAGGTTGCTGATGTCGGCTAATTTCAAATAGCAGCTCTCTACAGGTAGGATCACCATGTCACCTTAAATATAGCAGTTCAGTTTTTTTCATTTGGCTTTTTGTGTTTTTAGTGGCTCACTTTCAGGAATGGTTTAGTCACTCACTGTCTTGTGTATTAGATATTTGGCCTGCCTGATTGATTTAGAAACAAAACAAACAAACCATTGTGTGGTCTAAGCACAAACTCTCACTAGCATATCAATTTGTCTGCTAAGCTAAATTGCTTTGCTCAGCCTAAAACAATGTCTGTGCCATGCCGAAACACAGTCTGACAGATCAAATGCCACCATGGGTCTGTTTCCCCCCCAGCATCATGTGTCTGTCTGGTTGCATAACATATCTTACGTTTCCAAGTGTGTTTAATTAGCGTCTTCATTTATTTTCCTTACCTAGTTTGGACGTGTTAAAGCCTCTGCAGCTCTGTGCCATAAGCTTTATATTCACCATATCCATTACTCTGCCTATTTCCCAGTAGTAGCACTAGATTTTACATTCATTCATGTGATATAAATAAATGTATCTCCATCTATTTGTTGCCAGCAGCAACAATCTAGTAGGAAGCTACTGGCTAGCTAAAGAGGAATGACATAGATTGCCTTTGATAATAGTCTATTTGTTTAGTGGTTTGTTTAGTGGTTTCCTACTGAATTGGTTCAAAGAGTTGGAAATTGTGTGAAATTTGTATGCTATATTGGAAAAACTTTGACCATATTCATGTTGCACCAGATCTTTTTGTTTTGGTATTTTGGACCACATGATGAAATGAAATAGAAATCAGAATTAAGTACATTAATAATGTCTCAAAAGCATAAACATACCAATTTTGTCACTACCGAAACAAACACTAATTAGTGACTAATTGTTTCGGTAGTGACAATTTTATCTAGTTTTTAGCTTAACTCTACAATGCTAGGCAAAAAATGGCTAAGAAAAACAGCTTTAAACTGATGTACATCACATCACATTTTGCAGAAAAACCAAAATTGTTTATAATTTATGAGAAATAATGTGTTTCGGTAGTGACACTCCTTGAAACCACACAGTGATTTTCAGACTTTGGAAGACATTCATTTCAGACTGAAGTAAACTAGTTACTCACCATTTGGCCATGATGAACATGAAGTCTATGTTACTTCTTGGTGAAGAGTGTGGGGGTGTGGCTAAAACCAGGCTCCATCTATGGACTAAAACTATTTGTGTTTCGGTAGTGACGTGAAAACATCTCAAATGTATTGTGATTAAATTGATCATAAGATGATATTTGTACACATGTTAGGTCTGACTACTTAATTGTTTTTAAAAATATATTTTACATTGTGGGACTGCAATTTGAACCAATTGGGGAGAATGGCTAATAGACATTACGTGCCCAACTTACCATGGAAGCTTTCTCTTCCATCTCTTGCAATACTGCTTTGATATCCATCTTCGATGATCCAATCAATCAACTCAGTCCATCTTCGATGATCCAATCAATCAACTCAGTCCATCTTCGATGATCCAATCAATCAACTCAGTGCACATTTCCCTTTGAAGTTCAAAGGGATCAATTAAGATCTCCTGCCAAGCCCTCCCCCACAGACAGAAACGTCCCTGCAGCCTGCAAGGGATGAATGTCAACAAACAGTGGAATGTCATCATAAAAAGTGTAACGAAACCGAAATGCAGTGGCTGATGGAGGCGATTTAAAAAAAAATATATATATTTTTAAGATTTAGGCTCAAAATTACCTATAATGCCTTTAATAGATGTTCTCTTGGGTGCATCACTGCAGATTGACGTTGGCATGGTACCGTTTTGAAATCCCATTCACTGTGAAATGCTCAGTGGCTCTCTTTACATCTTCTCTGCAGGTGGCGACAGACAAGGTGAGCAAGCTGAGTTCTACTCTCGCATGGGTGAAGAACTCAGTGTCACACACGGTCAGTCAGATGGCTAGCCAGGTGGCCACGCCCATGTCCTTGCCGACCTCCTCCTCCTCCACGTCGCTATCTTCGCCGTCCTCGCCCGCCCAGCTCAGCCCCGATGAATTGGAGCTGCTCGCCAAGCTTGATGAGCAGAACCGGTAAGCTAAATCCGCTCGTTTTGCCTGGTATGACAACATGGGCAACTTTTTGATTTCTTGAGCCAACTTAAGTGCCTTGCAGAGTCGAACGTGTATAATTTATAGTCTCCTGCATACTTCCATTTGGTGACAATGTGATGTTTACAGACGCGACCAACATGTACTATTATAAATGCTGTTTGGTGCGACCAGGTCTATGAAAACAAACCCAAAAGAAGTAACCAGTTTCACCACTTGAGCCCGATTACATGAGCTATTTTCAGAAAGAATCATGAAAGCGTGTTCCTGGGGGTCTGGATGTTCCGGCGACTCCCTGGGGAGTCATCATGGGGTCATTTATTGACCGTTTTGGACACGGGCGGCTCGCCGGAACCGGGCCGGCACCCTGGGTGCGTTCCTGGGGGTCTAGATGTTCCGGGGACCCCCACACAGTACAGAGCACAGTAGAGTACAGTAACTATAACAATACATGTGTAGTTGCACCGCTCAGTTCACACAGGTGTGAGTTTTAGTAATACAAAGTAAACATTTTGTTATCAAACATTCCCCATATGTTCCCAAAATGGACTTTGTTTTTAATGACCAAAATAAATGAACTGAACTGACTGAAATAATTCCTACAACACTGATGTGCTGTAAGAGGAGCTATGAGGTTTTGAAAATGTTTTCACACTACAGTACGGTCTGTTTGTACTACAAGTAATGTGGAAAGTCATAGTATTGATTTGGTAATCTAATAGCCACATAGTCCTCACTGAGTCCCTCGCAAACTGAAAAGCAATGAAGCAACACTTTGCCTGTCCTTTTAGCTGTTCATTCATTAAAGGACTATTAGAGGAGGGTAGACGAACACCTTTCTGTCTGTCCTGCTGTATGAATTCCTGCCCCATGATGACTCTTACCCTGTGCTGTCAGTGTTGGCATGGAAACCAGACTGAGTGGTTCCAAAATTAGGGGTTTGGGTTCACAATTACCGCCAGTGATGGATGAGGAGCAGTAATGTGTGTTTATGCGAGGTAAAGCGATTTGATTAATGTCATCTGTGGGTCTACAGTAGTCCCTGGTACATGGTTCCAAAATGACAGATTATATGCTAATGAACCCCCTTGATAAGGGAAGATAAGACAGAGTTGGGGTCATTGATTTGGTCCCTAATGCCCTGCCAGTGGCAGCGGTGGCCGAACGGATAGCGGCGCGGTCTAGATACCGGAAGGTTCCCAGTTCGAACCAGCCGTCCGACACGTTAAAATTACCACCGCTGAAATGCCCTTGAACAAGGCATCAACCACTACGATGAAATGTGTTCTATGAGCAGGGCCTGGCTGGAAACAAGTTCTTGAGCTTAGCCCAGATACCCTGGGTAAATATAGATTTCATTTCATTTCATTTCATTTCATGGTGCTCTGGGTTCTGTCCTTTGTCAAAAGGTGGACATAAGGCATCTGGCCTTTAGAGGTTCATAGTTCGGGTGCCATTTGACCCCTGCCTCCACCCTGACAAGTAGGACCACAGCTGGGCCCTTTCACCAGGCACATGTCTTTGCTGACATGCTTTCCCATTAAATCCCATTAATTCTGTAGGAATATGCCAAGAGTTGCCTTAAATATAGGAATAATATTCTAATTATCTGGGCGGGAACCCCTTTTGGTGTTTTACCCCTTCAGGCCGGGATCCCATTTTGGGGTTCTGTACAGTATTTCAAAATGACAAAAAGTTGATGCTGCTATATAAATATTTTCCAGAAAACGTAGGTCAGGATTTAGAAGGCATTTTTAGAATCAGCCTCATGCCTAAATGGGTTAATGATTATTTTCATTGCTGCTTTGTTACCTCTGCCAAGGTGGTAATGATTTATTTTGCAGCTGTGTGTGACATTGGCATATCTTAAATACTTATAATTTATTGTCCATCAAATACCTAAATAAGGTCCACAATGTGCTGCAACATGTTCTTCTATTTTGGCCAAATGTTCTGTTTTAGCTGCTTCATTTGATTGATTCAGCAGCAGATTTGAACAGGAACCACTCATAATGGTATCATGTTTCCTGTTCAAATCTGCTGCTGAGCCAATTACAGTAAATCTGATGACTGTATTGACATGGCATCTCAGTTGTTGTGGCAGAAAGAAGACTCAGTTTTGCTGGACACTGCCACAGAGAAAAAGAACAGGTCATTTTGGATATTCTTCTGTGGAGACTACCCTGCCCATCAAGACTAACAAGACCACTCACATCTCCAGATGTTCTGAGTAGAGACACAGGACTGACTGTGAATGAACTTTGTGTGGCAATGAGCAACAGAGACCAGTGGAAGCAGCTTGTGTCGCAGATCTCAAGGGCACTCGAATGATGATGATGAGAAAAATATTAGGGAATTTAGGTGCTTGTCCTGCTGGGAGCATGCACAACAAATAATGCTTATCGGGATTTGCAGACAGACAGACACACAAACAGGCAAATGCATGAATCTTCTGGCAGAGAACTTATCGGTCACAGCCTAGGACATAGTAGTACACAGTTACACACAGCAAAGTAACTGCCGGTAAGGCACATAACTTTACAAATCAAACTGTTTCCAAGACAAGTACATGCATGTTAGACAAAGTGGTAGGTGTAAAGGGCATTGATCTTCTCATATGTTAACACAGAGTGATGTGCCCTCCCACAATGGGCCAATGGGCCTTTGTACCCTACAGACCAGATAAGAGACATAGCCATGCTTGTCACTAGCGTGAAAAAGACAAGCGACGGGAGTCCCGCATTTACTATGTGAATCTCTCAGCCAGGCATGTTGCTATTCTGGAATCCCTAGAATACAGAGGATATGAGGAGGACACCATGAACCTGTCTTGGTAAGAAAGCATCTGTCTTGTCTTTTTCTTTGGTATGTTAGATCGACAACGTCACGATGGAACAAGGCGAGTGTTGCCTTCTTTAACCACTTGAACGCAGGCATCCGTACTCTGGAGTGAACATTTAGCTAAAATAGCAGAGCAAAACGTGTTGCAAAGTGGCATGTTGTGAGCTTGTAGATCAGCTAGATGGTTAGTGTAGAGTGAAACGAGGAGGAAGGAGGCCTAGCAATAAGAGTCCTGGGAGACTCTGGTCAACTACATATAGGGTTTAAGTTAACACGATGTAGGACTAACTTTGTGGTGGTTCTGTTCATCGGTTAATTGTTGTAACTTTGTAATGGAGTGATTTTTATTCACCTAAATTATTTCACCTTTGTTTCTCTGTACAGCTTTGAACTAGTCTAGGTTGTTTGACTACTGGTGAATTATTTGCAGAGCCCCTGTGAAGCCCTCTACTGTAGGTTAAATGAAGTCAGGTTCATGTGTGCGTTGTAGGTCAGCACTACAATGTGGATGTTCATCTGATGTGGGTTAACCACATGCGTGAAAGAGATGGCAGTTTAGATAGCCATGTGAGTGTATAAGGACTACTGTGGTCCATTTTGTTTCCAGATGGCTCACTTGTATGACGAGTATGATGATGTCTGGGGTACTGTGTAGCATGGAGAAGTGGAATTCCCTCCCACCTTTTAAGTGAATCATTCAGGGCTACACAGTACACTACACTGATATTGTAGTTTTAATTTACTCCATAAAGGAATCAATCACTTTTGACAAACGCAGAAATCAAACTGTTTGTTTGTATTCTTTTCCCGTGAATAAAATCTGACTGTGCAAGGGCCTTAACAACAGGCAACATCATGCTAAGGTTGGGCGGTTTCCAAAATATTAAACCACGGTTTAAGCCACCCCAAAAAACACGGTACTCTGTTTTACTGTCTAATTTTAACGTGGCGAGCGGACGCATTACGCGCTCAAAATGACAGCTGTTAATAATCAGACTGCTATTACAGTCTATCACCAGTATGGCTTCTTTCCATAATGCTAAAGAGTCTAAAATGAACATGCATAAACACTTTATTGACTGGGGCATACAATGTTCCCAGCCGCACTTAATTCTATCTTAACTGATTATTGTCAAGTCTGGATATTAAAACTTGTGTCAGTTGTTTGTCACAAGTCAATCAATGCGATTTGAAATGTGAGTTCGCTGCCCGGGGGGGCGGACAGGCCAGGATGTATTTCATTTTGTCCATAAAAATGACGTCTGTAAAAACAGTTGCCACGTCGTTGCCATGGATGGTGGAAACTGAAACTGCAGTAGGCTATCCTTCAACTTAGGCATGAAAATAATTAGGGATGCACCGATATGGAATTTCTTGTCCGATACGATACTGATGTTTAAAATAACAATTCAGCCGATACTCATACCGATAGATGTTTGTTTAGTTTTTGTTGTTTTTATTTCCCCCTTTTGTGCCAAGGAAACTATACTATTATTATATCTTCAATACAAGAAATAAATTCCGAATCTACAACTTGGTAGGATGCAGATAACCAACACACCAACGTAGCTAATGCAAAATGTATGCTTTATCAACAACAGATAAATATTGGCTACTGCCATCGGTTAATGTCAGTTTTATTAGCCGATAACGATATTGACCGATAACAATGATATCGGCCGATACGATATGTGGACTGATACATCGGTGCATCACTAAAAATTATTCTTTGTCGTATAAACGCGTTTGTCAGCACTCAGCAGTTAATTTTACCTCAGGAGTTGGATCCAGGCGTTTATTTGATGATAGTCACACAGTAAACCCGACACTGTCTGGCACTACACGACACGTGTGTGTTACAGGTTACAGCTGAATGTATACTTTGTCGTAGGACGGGGCCGTGTGCCGAAAATAGCAGATCTACAAGCTTACAGCGTGTCACAGGCGCGACTTGTAGATCTGCTATTTTCTGCAAGCGGTCCACTGTATACGGTGGTATAACTCCAGCTTGGGAGCGGAGCTGTTCTCACAATATTTCATTTTCTAGCGCGATCGCAGAGTTTGCGGCTGACGGTGGCTGATAGGGATAGTAGATTAGTAGAAATACAAAGTTCCCATAGTGTGGGTGTCGCATTACTTAGTTTTAGACGCGGTCTCCAGCTGTTATTTGATGCTGCCATTCTCTACTGCGTGGCACACAACGCACATGTCACGTGACACTGTTTGGCCGACGCGACTGTCAAGATTTCATACAACCATTTTAAACCGCACAACCTTACATCACGCCCAGATGATTCACCACTGTTCATCCTAACCCATATGCTGGACACGCAGGCTGTGCTCATAGAGACATGCATTGCATTCGTTCCCCTCCCTCCGTGACCCAAATCTAGCTGTAACCCGAGCTAGGCTGGGAGCACTCCCCGGTGACGTCACCCGCTGCAGTCGAGAGGGCCCCTTCCTCCCCACATTTTCCGAGATCAGGTGTCTGAGCCTTTGTGTGCCTGCCTGCCAGCCATGGGGTTCTCTGCAGAGTACTGTAACAGGCCAGGAGCCACACTTTTCCTCTCTGTAGGCTGATCCTTGAGCAGGCCAACGCTGTCGGCAGCTCTAGTGACGGTACAAGCCAATGTTAGTTTGTTGAAGTATGACACGCATGGCTCCAGGTTTTGTCTTCAACATACCATTTTAAGGATTGGTGTTTATGACTTGTCAAAACATTTAATTACGTTATGAGTCGAGAACGCTTTTACATTTCCTGTGGGATTTGTTGTTGCTGTCATACCGACCTGTGATTGGCCTGTATGTTTGTTTGTTTTTTTTGTTGGGGAAAAGTCATGCCATTTTTTTATATTTGGCCGCTCATTACTTAATCATGTGAGGCTATCATTTGCCAAAAATAACAGTTCTACACGTTATTAGCGTGTAGATCAGTTATTTTTGGCAAGCAACACGTACCACAGAGGAGCTATAAATTAGCCGTCAGTCACTTTGAGGGCATGTAGGATTGTATCACTTTATAACATCACAGGAATATCTGCACTATAAATGTGAGTGGCTTTGTGCCCCAGCTTCAGTCACCCGGCGCCTTTGCCTGAAATATTTCCTCAGTATAAACTACACTAAATGTACACTGCATTGACAACATAATTATGCACACAACCCTTTTATATACGCAGTCAAACTGAGTGTTCATTTAACTTAAAGGGTGCACAAAATTACACTCTCATAGTTTCAAATTTGACTGTAGTCACTGTTTTTTTCTTGTCTCACTTTGAGGGGATTCTTTGTTTGTTTTGAACTTATGCTTCCCTACCATTTGAAGGAAACATTATACTTTTATCTCTAAAATTCAGCACCGTAAAGGTGTTTTTTTTTGTTGCTTTTTGTGGATCCGAAATCCCCCAAAAATAAGAAAACGGCAAGCAAAATATCCTTGCTCACAGAGTCTGCATATTATTTATATTCGTAGCAATGTTTTTGCAGAAAGGAATGGAGTCGAGCAGCACCAGTGAAGATGATTTTTAGTCCTTCTCTTATTTAAAAGAAAAGGACTAAAAATCATCTTGTAAAAGGAAAGGAAAAGAAAATATTGGGTTCATCCTATCACGTTCCCCAAACAGGAAGAATCATTCCAGACATTATATAAGAAGCAGCGGCATTATCCCGACAGGTTTCAAACGTGATTGACATAAAGTGAGGTTGATTATTTTTTTTACGTGCTCTGAAATTCACTCTGAAATTTGGTCCGAAAAACGTACCAGTGTGCAAACACCTTTGGCGTCATTGTGTTGCCTCTTCACACAAACCAGTCTTTGTTCTGACATTGAGAGACAACCATTGGTGGAAGAGACAGTTAATACCATGTGCTTGCTATTTATGGGGTGCAACAACACTTTGAGGATTTGTGTATTCAGTATTGTGTATTCAGGTTTTCCTTCACACCAGGGGTGCCCACACATTTATCTCCCCCCTCCCTATGACAGGCAGTTTCTGCTGTCCCCCCCGTATTTATTTAATGCATTCTCAATGGCAATAGCACAAACTTTGCCATGCTACTAGTCCTACATACACCTAGAAACCCCATTCAAACCTATTTAGAACACACGCAGCAAAGGTCATCAGGGTTGGGACTCGAACCTGTGACACACTGTCAGGCTGGATTACCAGCCTAGGTGCCATTTCATCAGATGTTGAAGTGAAATAATGTCTCACACAGTTATGTTTGACTGTACCCTCCGCAGGCTGTTGGAGACGGACAGCAAGTCCCTGCGCTCCGTGAATGGCTCGAGGCGGAACAGTGGCTCCTCGCTGGTGTCCAGCTCCTCTGCCTCCTCCAACCTCTCCCACCTGGAGGAAGACACCTGGATCCTCTGGGGACGCATCGTCAACGAGTGGGAGGACGTGCGCAAGAAGAAGGAGAAGCAGCTCAAGGTGAGGTGGACAAAGTACTCAACCCCAGTACTTGAGTCAAAATATGGATAATCCTGGTCAAATATTACTCAAGTGAAAGTTGCCAAATGTGTATTTGGGTAGTACACATGTACTGGGGTACGAATATTTATTTCAATATTCAATGATTCCCAAGTAGAAATTCTAAAGTACATTTTATTTTTTAATGTCAATGTATGGTGAGCTTGTAGATTGTCTGTTCCTGCAACAGGGCTCTCTCCAGCACAGAACAGGCATTTTCAGGTCGGGATACCAATTTGATCCAATCAGGAGAAGGAACTCATGGCTTAAAACGCTTAAATAGCACTTGCCCTACCTTACAATACATTTGTAAATGTATTTTTTTAGTGACCAACTCTGGTCCTGTGTGCTCTCGATTAGGCTGGATTATGAGCTCACAGAAGCACGTTTGACCTCAGCTCACCTATGATGTTGTTATCCAAAGTCAGGCATGCTACTCAGGAACTGCAAATACTAATAATTATTCATTAACTGAGATTACTACTGGTTTTACGACTTACAGCAGTCCAAAACAACGTTTAACTCTCCTTCTATAATATTAGGAGCATAGACAAAAATTCACAATAGAATTTGTAAATCGCAAAATTGGATGCATTTCCCATTGAACAATGAATCCATTATTTGATTCATCATTTCACCCCTAACTGTTTGGACCACAGTTGACAGACACACTGACTACATTTTCATTTCATGGACAGAGCTTGTTTTGGTTCACCTAATAACCTATTTTGCACACGACAACTTGCTAATTCGGACAGGGCACTCATGGACACGTCACGTGCAGCCATCATCTGTTTGGCACAAACATTGGCGTGCCTAGCGGCTTGCTCAGGCACACCATGCAGAGCCTCAAGGCCTCTGCACGCCTGCCCTGTTTAGTGACTTAAAAGGTCAGGCACTTGTAATATCTTGCACGCAGGATGTCAACTGAAACAAAATTTGTGCTCACAAATTCAACTTTGATGGAAATTGCCTACAGGTTTTCTCTTCATAGAATGACGACAATAGTAGGCCTATGTTTCCATTACACTGGACCAAGGCAAGAAACTGAATCTGTTATGTGGGCCCCAACAATATGACTTTGTCTAAAGAGCTCATCCTTTAAGTTAGACTGTACTTAGAATCTCTATCCCTACAAAGTTGTGCCTCAAGCTTTTACCTCTGGCAATGAACCAAACAATTCCCCTATCTTGACTGTTTACCTACTCGGTTTAAAAGTCATTCCTACGGCTAAGTTTGTGTGTGTGTAGTGCCTCAGTGTTGTCCTTGAACTTTATTATTTTAGTTCTTGACCTTTGAAACTCAATTTGAGTTTGATCATATAAAGGGGCTCTTGAGAACTTGTTTGTCTCCAAACCATGTTAAAGAACTATCGGTTTGTAATTTGAGCTGTTGTGCTTAAGTACACATGTGAATGTCAAGGAGCTCAAAAGATGTGTGTACATACAGCATGTGTCTGTGTAACCGGGGGAAGTGTAGTAAAGAAACTGCATCGCAATAATCAATGTGTTATTGTGGTATGTCATGGCCAGATGGCACAACTGGCCTGTGATATTAATCATCACCAATTCCTTCTCTGAAACAGTCGGTCAGTTGGTTTTCTCTTCCCCTCAGCTTCCGTAGAAAGTGGAAACATGATTTTATTCGCATGAGTGTAGAAGGGAACCTCCAACTTTTTTTCTTTTCTTCCCTGTCAGCGAAACTATTTTTAATGTATTAATGATGTATTCATTTTGCCCTCTGGACTTTCCTTTCTACTGCTCTGGCAGAGAAGACTCTTTCTAGCAAAACCAAGTGAATATGCACTAAAGGCAGACCAGGTTTACTGTAGCGCAGTAATATGGGTAGGCGTCAGCGATGACTCCAGATGTCTTACATGAATGCCTAATTCATGAGTTTCCACTTACATCGGTGTGTTAGTGAGAGAGAGACTATGACGGTGGGCTGGGAAGACGAGGGTGACAGAATGAGCAGCAAGTGTGGTGGCACAGAGTTCAGCTTTCTCTCTCAGACAAGACAGGATGTGAGAGGGTTTATTGTTCCAGCACAAGGCTCGGCCTGTCTTGGCTGACCTCGGTGAGAGGAGAGAGATCCCCTGCTGAAAGCCTGCATGGGTGGACCTCTGATCCAGATACACCCTGCACCCACACCACGCTCAACAGCTGCACAAGGCAGTGTTCCCTCCCAGAGATGGGATTAATGGAGTTATATCGGCAATAATATGCAAGGAAAACATTTCGCTCTGCAGGACACCTCGCTGACAAGATTATTTAGTGGCGGAAAATTGTGTTATCATGTGGAACATCCCGTGCTAGAATGGGATAACATATTAGAGAGCATAATGAGATGAACAGACGCATGGCTGTATCCTGATATAAATAACACTGGTGTGTGTGTTGTAGTCCCTGGTGGAGGCCAGCCTGTTCCCCTGTTCAAAACATGTATATTTTTGGAAATATCTTTTTTTTTTTTTTCTTTTTTTACACCTTTATTTAACCAGTAAAATCACATTGAGACCATAGTCTCTTTTACAAGTGCGCACTGGCCAAGAGAAGAGGCAAATAAATGTTACACAGCTCTGCCAGTAACAACAAATACAGGACAAGACAAACATATGACATCCGTAATACCAAAAACCTACTACCAGGGAGGCTCGGAGAGAGTCTAAATAGCTAACCACTAAACCAAGTACAGACTAAAGAAGACTAATAAGAACAATACATCACGAAACTACTAAGCTAATATAAAACTAAGAACACAGCAATTGCTACTCGTCAAAGCAGGAGCAATGACTGGAGAGTATGCCAGAGGCATATAATCTAGGGAAACAGTTTGATAGTTGTTGATGTATTTTGGGGCTTTTTATGCCTTTTACTGATTGTGTAGTAGGTTGACAGGACTTAATGGATACCTTTTCTCATTATCCCTCACAGGACCTAGTCAGAAAAGGGATTCCTCATCACTTTCGGGCGATAGTATGGCAACTTCTCTGCAATGCCCAGAACATGCCCATCAAAGATCAGTACTCGGAGCTCCTGAAGATGACTTCGCCCTGTGAGAAGCTGATTCGCAGGGACATAGCGCGCACGTACCCAGAACATGATTTCTTCAAGGAGAAAGACAGCTCGGGACAGGAGGTGCTCTTCAATGTCATGAAGGTAATTTTCTTTGCTGTTTCCCCCAGTGAAACACATACATATCTGTACAAGCTTCACAGGTTGGTTGCTATTTCACTCCAATTCAAGGCAGCAAGTAATGCAATTTGTGAGTGTATAGTTTGGTTTCGGTCACACGCACGCACACACACACACACACACACACACACACACACACACACACTAGTTTTGACTAGTTTTGTTCCCAAAGACACATGGCGTTAACCTGAGTCCGCCAGATGGGGCAGCAGAGAGTACACTGGGTTCCCCCCTCCTGTACTCTCTGCTGCCTCATCTGGCGGAGTCAGGTTAACATGACGTCACCACTCAAATAATTTTATGTCCAACATTAGTTGTCCAACAAATGTGGCATTATGTCAGGAAAACACATGCTCTACAAATGGCTTGACCAGCAGTCCATGTCTGTGTAGTTTCTCATGTAAAACCAACTGTGCTCCAGAGACCACTGATACTTATCCCACATCCCTTTCTGTTGTCTCAGGCCTATTCTCTGGTGGACCGTGAGGTCGGCTATTGTCAAGGGAGTGCCTTCATTGTGGGACTGCTGCTCATGCAGGTAATCCCAATTATGCCTTCGACACACAAACTGTTTCCTTGGAGACACAGATTCGTTATTGCCTTCCGGCAAATTGTCCAGCATCCGTGTGTACATATTTGTACAGCTGGATGAGAGAGACTCTCATCCAAGAGAGAGTGCGAGTGTTTGAATATTGCAATGTTTTCATCTCTAGATGCCAGAAGAGGAGGCGTTCTGTGTGTTTGTGAAGCTGATGCAGGACTACAGGTTGCGGGAGCTCTTCAAACCCAGCATGGCTGAGCTGGGCCTCTGCATGTACCAGTTTGAGTGTATGATCCAGGTAGGAGCCGTATTATGACAAATTAAATCACTGCAGGGGCAGGTTAAGAAGTTATGGGAAATGATTTCTCACAACCTTTCGATCACGCAGGAGCATCTGCCGGACCTCCATGTGCATTTCCAGGCCCAGAGCTTCCACACGTCCATGTACGCCTCCTCCTGGTTCCTCACCATATTCCTCACCTCCTTCCCTCTGCCCGTTGCCACCAGGATCTTCGACATCTTCATGTTGGAGGTCAGTTTGAAGAGACCATGAATCACCATTTTGAGTTCAACTTTTTCTTGGTTAAAAGGTTTAACTGTTCAATAATACCTGCTGATAAAATACAAGATTTAATCAAGCGACAATAGAGAATCGACGGTATGTGGTCCGTTAGCGCCACCTAGCGGCACAAATAAATGAGACAAATTAGTCAATTTTGTGAGTGTCAACATTTATATTTTGTATTGTCTCCATCTCTCTAATCTTCCTTAATTATAAAAAGTAATACTTGTTTTATGGCCTTTCTATACTGAAATCTGTCTTAAGAATAACAGGTTAAAGGTGAGGCAGAAGAGATGACACTTTTGACAGACTTAAAATAAGCATGTTCAATATCTCTGTATACATTTTTGTTCTCATTTAACCACTTAAACCCTATATATATACTTTGTTGACCACCCCGGTCACCCCAGGGGTCTATACTTGATCCTCCTCTCCTTTTCCCCCCTCTTCACCAAAGGAAAATGGCCGATCCACAGGTTTACTTGAACTTGTAGATCAACTATTTTCACGAATGTCCACCCAGTTTCAGGATCTAGGGTTCCTGTGGTTAATGGAGCCATTGGACCTGTGGAAGCTATTCTAAGAATTCCTAGTGATGACTGGTGATGTTTTTTTTAAGGGACTGGAGATTGTGTTCCGTGTCGGGCTAGCCATCCTCGAAATGAACCTGACGGAACTCATACAGCTCGACATGGAGGGAATGTTACAGGTACAAACAACAAAGCAGTAAGCAACATCTGTGCCCCTGTTTTGGAGCTCTCATGAGCCCATGCTCACAATCAGCATAACCCATTCTGACCTGAGATCAGATTCTAAAAATGTCTTCTACATCCTGACAGTTTTCTGAAAAAGCTATGTTTCTATGTCAGTCGTTCTTCGATTTTTAAAAAATAGCAGACCTACAAGCTCGTAGCGCGCCACTCGGTGGCGCGCTATGAGCTTGTAGATCTGCTATTTTTCAATAGCTAAAGCATAACATAATGCTAACGCCAAAAGGGGTTCCCGCCCAAAATGGGTTAAACTCTCACCACCACGTTAAATTGATTTATATATATGTGCGCTCCCAATGCGCACACTGACATTTTGGTGGCAGAAGAACACCTTACCACAGCATTTGTAAAGCAAGTGGTATATGGACCCTGACTGGCTCTCATCCAATCTCTCTTTTTCCTTGCTGCGCTCCAGCACTTTCAGAAGGTCATTCCACGTCAGCTGGACAGCGGGCCAGACAAGGTCATCCAGGCTGCCTATCAAGTCAAGTACAATGCCAAGAAGATGAAGAAGTGAGTCCTGCCATTTCCATAACTGCGGAAGCTTTTATTTTTCTCCCTACCTTGACACTGGAATTGTAAATAATGTGCTGGAAGACTAGTCACACTGAAACGTTTTATTCCCCCCAAAAAATACATGTAATGTTGGCTTATACTACAGTTTCTTGAAATTGTTCATTTTTATTTTATGAATGTTTTCTGTCACATTTATTTATATAATTTATTTTATATAATTATTTCAGGTTGGAAAAAGAATACACTACAATCAAAAGTAAAGAGATGGAGGAGCAGGTGGAGATTAAGGTGAGTGCAGTGAAACGGGCATGACTCATTGAACATGACACATTGAACATGACACATTGAACATGACTCATTGAACATGACACATTGAACATGACACATTGAACATGACACATTGAACATGACTCATTGAACATGACACATTGAACATGACTCATTGAACATGACTCATTGAACATGACACATTGAACATGACACATTGAACATGACACATTGAACATGACACATTGAACATGACACATTGAACGGCAACAAAACAAAATGATAGGAATTCGATTGACACGATTTGGATTTTGGAAATCCTGCAGGGATGTTGAAAACACTACAGGTCCTACATATCTGACACAAAATAATCCAAAAGGATGCAGTAAACTCACTATGAGTGTCTATGGGAAGTATCATATTTTACCCTGATAAGGCTACATGGTGATAACCAAATCATAGACATTCTTTGAAACACTGTGCAGCCAGAGATATTGGGTATAGCTTATATTGAGCGTGTGTCCATCGAACCGAGCCAAAACACATTCCACGTTTATATCATGACTAAAAAACAGTGACATAAAATACATGAAATGCATGATTATTTGTATCCGTCCACTGTGAATGCACCTTAAAAACGACTTGACACCAGACGAACAACAAAGCAAACAGTAATGTTATTGGGGACCTATTTGATTTCCGTGGGACCAACATGAAAGATCAATTTAATTGTCACGTCACATGATTACAGGTGTAAAAGAGTCGGTGCAAATTTGTTTTGTGCAAGATCTCAGTTTTAGAGAGAATCATGGGAAGGAAGGCACAGACAAATAAAAATGAGAAATCAAATTATATACATAAGCCATAAGGTGCATGACTAAAACTTTTGCAATGGATAGGTGGTGCTAGAAATGTCCGAAATGCTGTTTGTGCTTGTCCAGTACATACAAATAGCAGTATGGTATTTAAAATCACAGTTTCATATACAATGCATTGTTAAAGTGACATGGATGTATATATGAAATGCAGAGCATCGGGTATAACATATGCATGGTTAAGTGGCAAAACAACATGGCGATGACGCTCAGCACTTGCTCAGCACTCAAATGTTTGCCAGGTGAAAATGAGTCTGGTGCTGTGGCATGTGATACCCCGGTAATGCTTACCTGGCCTTGGCCAAGGAAGCTCTGAGAAGGAAGGGAAGTGGTCACGTGACTGGGCTGCGCCATGACACTTTCATGGGAGCCAAACTCACACCGGAAGTGCAATGAATACATGGCAGTGAATGGAGCCGGCTGGACCAGCTCATAACAAACATTATTTATGAACAATTGAGACCTTTTGTAAAGTAATCACTTCTGGAAAATAGAAGACATATCACAGGTTTTCTAATCACTTACTTTTTGATGTGCACAGTATATAATTTTATCTTAGGATCTAAACGGCAGCAGGTATCGTTTCTGGCTCTGAAGTATCGCGAGATCTGGCTGCCAGACAGGAAACGGTGGGAAGTCTCGCGATACTTGGTGCATTCAGAAAGGTACTTTGTGCTCTTTAGATACCATACCTCTATAAAATTTACACAGTGTACACATCGAAAAGCAACACAGCAGACAATAATGTGTTACATGTCTTCTGTTTTTTTTCCCTTTTTTTTCCAGAAGTGATTACTTTACAAAAGGTCTCAATTGTTCATAAATAATCTTTGTTCATGAGCTGGTCACTGAGCTCTCATTGACGCCAGTGCATTCTGCCAAACTTCCGGGTAGTTTGGCTCCCATGAAAGTGTCCATGAAAGTGTCATGGCGCAGCCCAGTCACGTGACCACTTCACTTCCTTCTCAGAGCTTCCTTGGCCTTGGCTGCAGCAGTGGTGTGAATGGATTGTGGTTGGGGTGTTTGATTTGCCTTGGCTACACACAATTTATCTTATATTCCTTGGAGGGGAAAGAAGGAAAGTTAAGTCACCTCTTAAGGCATTTGAAATAAGGTAAACGACTACAAGTGGACGGGCACGTCCATCTTGTTTCCGATTCATTTTCTGTTTACTCAATTTACTAGCAACCCAGAGCTAATGTAAGTAGCATACAACCACAATCTATCATAAAACATTATCAAGTGAATGTGTTAAGATGCGCAATGATGCACTATATTGCAAACCGTTCACCATTACTGACCTTGTTTTCGTTTTTTTAACGCAGAGGTTGCGAAATGAGAACAGGCTTCTGAAGCAGAGGATAGATACATTGGAGAAAGTGAGTACAATCTGGGTAACATAACAACCATGGCAGTGCATGCACCAGTCATTCACTGTCGTGGGCTTTCACTTTGAGGTCACCAACATTGTTGCATTAACCCATCCAGTGTATGTTCATATGTATGCAATTGCATCTCCGGTTGACCGCTGAGAACACACGTGGAGTCACATATTCACTAACTAGGCTATACTTGTTGAAACCCATCCAACTAAACAGTGGTTTATACTTTGTTGCACAGTGTATTGCACACCAAAAATAGTAGAGCTACAATCTATCTATTTGCGGTAAACTAGACCTGTGCACAACTACCCTTATGATAACTTCCTCTATGTTCAGGGGGTTTGTATTAGTTAATATCTTAAAACAGAAGTTGGCCATCGGAATGCATGTTGCCTCTGTTATGATGAATGTGTGTGGCGTACATGTACTGTATTTACACGCAGGGATCTATGTCATTCTTATGGTCACGTCTAACTCAAAGCAGCAACCGTTAACATGCTTTGTCTGGAATGCGAAAGTGAATGCTTAACACACATTGGGAGATGATACGGAGCACTGCATGCCAAGGTGTGCTGTTTGTATCATTCATGCGTTGTATGGCACAAATGGGTGCTGCCACTGCCTGGTGCAAGTGCCACGCATGAGGTCTCTGCAGTGAATATGCCAGGGTGTCCGACGTCCGTCACAAAGGAGACTTTGCCTGGAGACTTATTTTTAAACCAGTTCAAGGTTGCTTCACTCTGGTCTCTTATTCATAATACATTTGCTAATGTAAGATCATTCAAAAGATTGGATGAACGCCACTTAAAAGCAATGGACCCTCTGTTGCGTTCGAACAAGCATGGCTCCTAAACACTATTAGTGCTGATGTCTCACTGCGCTTTCTCCTCTGGGCTCTATTTGCTGTTAGCTGTCCTGTGCTTTGCCTGTGTGAAATGTGTCACTGTGTTTTTCCAACACCATCTAATTTCCACACTGTCACCACCTCATTCACAATCTCGTCACCACGCTGCACGGCAATGTTCCTTTTCTGACTCTGAACGATAACAGTTCTACTGATTTTGTCCAAACGGGAGCTGAGAGGAACATTGCCTATCTTCTCTAGAAAAATCAATTGTTCCTCTTTTTTGTGTTACAACCTGTCTTCTTGTATTGTCTTTCACTCTCTGCTCTCTTGTTGATATTTCTGTTTTGTAGGAAAGTGCTTCCTTGGCAGATAGATTGATCCAGGTATATTGCCTATTTTCATGTCCTTATCACTTGTATCGAACCTTTACCCTTTTTTACTTTGCATGCTCATCGTTAGCACTTAAAAATGACAAAATTATCATAATGGTCAGTATCTTCCAAAATGACTAGCATAGAGATTAACAACATTCTGTATAAGAGAAATAAAACTAACCCTAGCGGATCTCATTTGCAATAACCACTACTGACTGAGTATAAAGTGCATGTAACACCACACCACTGCATATCACAAAACTCAGAATAATCACAAATCATGCTCAGAATTCATCTAAAAAAACCAACCCCTCCAAACCAACAGCATGTGCTTGTTCTCCATCCTTTCATTTTGCCCGACCGTTCTGTTTTCACCCCTTTCACCGCGCTCACCCCATCCCCCCTCGGTTGGCTATGTCCCCAAGGGACAAGTGACTCGCGCCCAGGAGGCAGAGGAGACCTACCTGGTCAAACGGGAGCTGGCCACGGTCAAACAGCACTGTGAAGAAACAACTGCTCAACTGGAGCAGGCCCAAAAATCCATCAGGCAGCCGCAGCAGCAGCAGTCTCAAGCGGTAAGGAAAGGGCCACAGTCTCCCCAGCTTGGCAAGTGATAGCAGACTAGAGGCAAGGCCCTAAACAACCCTTCGACCTGGCAACACGATCCACAAAGTGATACGACAAACCTGCTATTGTGACACCATGGTTTTCTTTTGAGTCAAACCAGTGTGTTTGCAACGTGTAACCTCAGACCGACTGTTGTTGAGACTTGCTTGAAAACGTGTTTTGTTTGTTTTTCTGTTCAAGTTTGAATTTGCCATGCTTTTTCTCCTCCTTTATTGTTACCATTTTACGAAGTGAAAAAACGAAACAAACGACAGCAAATCGAAGCCATTTGTTCATAATCGTCCAGAATGGCATGGATGTGGTTTCTCTCCCCACTCTGCACACCGGTTATGCTTATGCATAATGATCTCCTTGGGCATGCATGACTTCACATTGGGACACAGTGTTCCACACATCTCAGCTACACATTTGCAGTGTTCTGCGTCTCTAGAAATGTACTCATGAATTTGTAAGCAGATGTGTGAGCGGCTTGTAGGATTTAACACCACTGAGGTGTTTGTTGTTCTCAGCCAGCCAGTCATCTGTCATCGGTGCATAACCATTGACCAAACAGACACTGCAATATTCTCAATTATTGATGACCTGATCCAAGATGCTAATGTGTGCAGTGAATACAAAGATGTTTTACATAATTTGCTGCCTTGCTCTGCCGTAAGCGGCTATTAAATATTTATTTTGAAGTCAATACACAAAGGATAATTTGTTGGTGTCAGTTGAAATCAGAGGTGAAGTGAGTGTCTATGCCAAGGTGTGTTTTCAAAAACTGAAAATGATCTTTTCAGAAATGCCTGTTATATTGTCCCTGAATATGTCCAGACGTGAGCAGACACAGTAGATATAATGCACTATATTGGTGTGCTTTTCTGACATTGTGGTGTCTGTTGCAGAAAGGCAACCCGCGGTACACAGAGGACTTCATCCTACAGCTGGAGAGGGAGCTGGTCCAGGCCAGGCTGAAGGAGGCTGAATCCCAGTGTGCACTCAAGGAGATGCAGGACAAGATCCTGGATATGGAGAGGGTGTGTGTGTGTGTTCAACCTCATATACCTGCCGACACAATACATCATACAATACAGTTTTCAACATGGCCCCGAAAATGTTTGTTGCATATTGTGTATTGCAAATTTGTTTCCTAAAAAAGAAAAACTTCTATGAGCACTAGTATACTGAATAGAAGAGAGGGCCGGGAGCAGAACTTGAGTTTCCACTTTTTAATAAAAAAAAATATATATATGTATTTATTTTTATTTATTTTTTATCTTCCAGAGGAACATGTCCCTCCCAGATGACATCAACGTGGTGCGTCTCCAGGAGGAGCTGATAGGGGTGAAGCTGAGGGAGGCCGAGGCTCTGACTGGACTCAAAGAGCTGAGGCAGCAGGTCAGAGGCCTGGAGGAACACTGGCAGGTGAGCATTTACATCAAATTAGAATGTCCTGATAAACTACCCAGTTATCTATTTACTATAATTTAAAGAAGAATTTTACGTTCTGGCGGAGGGTGGAGAAATTAACGTAATTCCGTGTTCCTGGCATTAATACGGTTAAGGTGCCCAATATATAAAGAGATATTTTATATTTTACCTTCAAAGGACACAAGGAATGGATACGCTTTACGGCCTCTAGAACAGTCTTTCTCAATCCTGTTCATGGCAAAGACCCGCAAATTAATTTGATCCCCCATCTGAGAACATGTATGTGCCAAAAATATTTCAAAACTATAACTATTTTTCCAGTGTTTTTATAGGTTTTGCTATGATGACTTTTTGAGGGACCCACTGGAACGGCCTCCCAAGACCTGGACCCCACTTTAAAAATGACTGCTCTGGAAGATCCTTTTTGATCAATTGATTCATGACTGACTGACAGACGCCACCTTCTCTTGCAGCGTCACTTGGCCCGCACCGCTGGCCGCTGGAAGGACAGCCCCCGGAAGAACACGCTGAGCGAGCTGCAGGACGAGCTGATGAGCGTTAGGCTGCGTGAGGCCGAGGCCCAGGCCGAACTCCGAGAAACCCGCCAGAGGATGCTGGAGCTCGAGACACAGGTTCGGAGATTAGACATTGACCTGTTGTGATCTGAGGCCGACTCTACAAATGTCTGTCTATATCCTAATAGTTTTCTATGTCAGTGGTGCTCAAACGTTTTCATGTCAAGGACCCCCCCCCAAATTATATATATTTGGCCGGGGATCCCCGTCTCTAAATATTATTTTCCAGGAACCTCCAGAAGCAAAGATTTTAGTTAAAAATGTTCACTTTAAAATAATATATAGTATGCAAATGTTCATGATTTTTCAAAAATAGCAGATCTACAAGCTTGTAATGTGTCACAGTGTCACTTCGTGCCACGCTACGAGCTTGCATGTCTGCAATTTTTGAACAGCCAAAATATAAAATAAAGCTTTTTAGTTAAATCTAAAATGACACGGATGCTTTCCTGGTTTAACCAGACACCAAAGGGCTGTTCACACCATGCAGATAACTATAACGAATGTAAATATGCTGCTTTAAATGATCTAACTCAAGTGGAGATATGGAGTTTACTTGAGCCTTCATAATACAGTACTTTTCTAACAGACGGAAGGCAATTTGACCTTTTTACCAATAAAAATAATATTTAAGAAACTGTTAACTGGTTAATATTTGTACGGTGTACCGTCACTTTAAAAGTGTCATTTTGTTTACCCAGGCAGCTTGGCAGGTATCAATACACTTTTAGACCGACATGGATGATTACATTTATTTCTTAATCGCCTCTTGATTGTTTAAACATGACGCCATGGGCCGCTATGCTCGATAACAGGCTTGAAAAGCCCAAAGCTAATTGATAACGGGTACTCAATGAGCTTGTTATCGGATTTTTTCGGGTATCTGTTATCGAGCTCCATCCCTAATTATGAATAGCTAACGCTAGCTGGTAGGCTAACTGGCACTACCACAGGAATAGCCTACAACTAATTATCTCGCCTCCTTCAGATTATCAGATTATTATACAGATTTAGATTATCCATATGCTATTGCATATGTCACTCATCACCACAGAGGCAGGGATCTCTCTCTTGCCCTCTGCCTCTGTGTACACTCCAATGCAGTGTGCATTTGGTGCCACTGTTTACAGAACATATCATTCTTCAGTGTGGAAGTATGTTTGTAGTTAATTAAGATCGTGCTTGGCGTTAATGGCCCTTCCACCATTCCCCACCATTCACTGTAAAATCTTGATTGTTCATTTAAGTCTGAGAGTGTACACAATGGCTAAGGGTCCATTTGGTTACATTTGTACACTTACAAGTTTTTATTTTATTTTATTTTTTCATTACAAAGGTGAAAATATATGTGTCATGAATTGGATTGTTGGTTCACCATTAAACTAAATAATGGCATAGTTGTACTGTTGGGGAATGGCCACCAGAGAGCAGCAGTCATCTTCCAAGTCTATGTTTCCACCAGTTTGATTGAATCTTTTACAGTTTACAGAACAAAAGCATGGGAAAGTACAGTTCAATACAAGGTCTTCTAAGAGGATTTAAAACCCAAGAAAGCCTATGGCTTGTTTCCATTGGGATCCTTCATATTCAATTCATCAGTGTAGTATTAGGACTACGAATGTTCTACTCCAGTCCAATACAGTGAGTGTAATGAGAGACATCAGATTAATGCACAACATGATATAATATATTTATTCATAATGTTCTTAACTCATGTGTGCACACAGAATCAGATTCATGGAAACCACTTGCGGCGGGCTGAGCAGGAGGGGCGGAGCCTCCAGGAGCGTGTGCAGACACTCACGGCACAAAATAAAGGTCTACTCGTGCAACTGCAGGACATCAAGAGGAAGCAAGCTGAGATTGAATGCAAGGTACATAACAACAAGTCTGCTGAGTGATGGCATTTAGTACATGTGTTAATGTAGGACAAAAGGCCATAATTCTGCTCTGATGATCAAAACTAAAACTAAAGCACCTGTCTGAGTATATTTCATTGACCCAGATCCAAACACTGATTGCTATGCTAGCTATATTATATAGGACTGTAAATTATTGCGCTGTTAACCAGCTCTAACAGCGCAATAATTTACAGTCTAGACTCCTGGGTGACCCCAGTCTACAAAGTATTGATAGGCTATAAATACTTTGTAGACTGGGGTCACCCAGGAGTCTATACTTGGTCCACTCCTTTTTTCCCCTCTACCAATTTTCTTTTGGTAGAGGGGAACCTCGGTGGTGCAACCACTCTTATAGACAGCTATGTGTGTCCCTGGCTGTGTCCCTGGGTCTGAGCACGGAAATAGCATATTATCACCACCAAGTGTCACTGTTGCACAGCCTAACACACCACCAAGTCTCACCAGCCTCGCCGGAACCGGGCTGGCCCCCTGGGCGGGTTCCTGGGTGTTGGGATGTTCCGGGGACGGTAACTCTGTAATTTCTTAACCGTTTCGGACGCGGGACAAATCTTTGAATATATATTATTACAGAGTGAACATTTTAACTAAAATCTTTGCTTCTGGGGAGGTCCCTGGAACAACATATTTTCAGATGGGCATATTACATATAATTGTTCTTGACATAAGGTTTTTCAGGATTTTGAAGACATCTTTTAAATTTCAGGCCTAAATGGGTTAATTTAGCCAATTCCCTGATTCCCCCAAATACTTAATGTAATCTTATCACAAATGACCCACAATAGTTGGTCATTTAGGTTAGGTACTATTGAAATGACATGCCTCTGATATACTGGGAATCGCCTGCCAGTATGAGGAACTTTACTGGGAAGACGTAGCATGTGGAGGAACACGCAATTCCTCATATTCAGCACCCCTGCTGAGATCCTTGACCAACCTGTAGAAATCGCTAGTGCAACAACAAAGCTCACCCTCTTCGTCTGGCTTCCCTCCCGCAAACACTGCCAATTCTTTTTTGTTTTTAATGCCCGGGCCACTGCATTCTAACCTCTAGTCTCTGCATTAGTGGGCAGGAACTTTCTCCGGGTGCCCCTTTGTATTCATTTATGTGTTGTTTGTTCTTGCAGAGCAAGGAGGAGGTGATGGCAGTGAGGCTGCGAGAAGCTGACAACATCGCTGCTATGGCTGAACTCCAGCAACAGATCTCAGAACTTGAGATCCAGGTAATTCAATACTGTGATCTTATTATCTCACTGCTCCACCCCCTCTGTGTGTAGCATTTAACAATCCAGACTGAGACATAGCCCATCTTCAAGATGGAAGCTGCAGAGACCGAGGTGCGTTCACAACGGATGCCACACGATTCAATATCAAGTCACCGCAAAGATCGAGCAATATTTTGTTTCTACGCCCGAAGTGATATGGATTGTGTAGATTTAAAAATGTTCAACTCAAGCGATTTTCGTGGAGGCAAACGGCAACATCTGATGCAGGACCCATTTGGATCAGTAGTTTGTTGTTGCGTGTGGATATCCTGAGCTATTGATATAACACTTGGACAATGAGACAGAGATCATTCATTTGTCTGTCTCTGGTATTTCTGGTAAGCACACGTGGTGCTCTTTTGCTGAAACATGCTTTTGCTTTTTGTTAATTTTTGTTTCTTTTGTAAACTAATTTCAAAATATTGAAAATGGTTCACATGAATCTCACAATGTCGTGCGTTGTGAACTTGTAGATTGGCTATTTCAGCTTTTTGTGGTCCCCTCATTTTGTTTTCACAAATCAATCCCTGCACACTGGTTATAACTTACAGTATATACACATTGCCAATGCTGCTGCCTGCAACCAAATTCACAAAATGTCAGTTGAATAGAGTGACACAGCTACCGCGATTGAAGTGATGCGATTTAATTTTATCGCGTCCGGTATGGATGTATCTTCAAGTGGCTGCATCTTTTTTTAGTGTCTTCATTGATGTGAGGAAGAAGGTGGGGTAAGTTGATGTGTGTTCTGCAGGGTGTGTAGTTATGACACCGTTGCTCTTACTACAGAATGTAACATGCCATAACACACAGATAATCAAAAGTATCAACTATCAGTTATCAAACTGAGGTCACAAAAGAGAGCCAAAAATAGACATTCTACACGCTCACAGTGCATCATATTGCGAGGTGATTACTATTCTAGAAAATAAAATTTAAAAATCACACCCGTGTGAAGTGAGGGGCGCTCTTATCATCTTACAACATCGAGGAGGGTGATGCTGATGTAAAACAAACGGTGTCAAAACAAACATTAAATTATATTTATTGTTAATGGGATTTAATGTTTGTTAGGGACAAAACAAACATTAATTTCTCTTCATTGTCAATGGCATTTTTAAAAAACATTGAACTAAAAACAAACATTAAACCTGTATATAGGAGAGGCTAGCGCCTTAAATTACACAAAATTAATTTCATAAACAATCTTCAGTTTGAAAGCGGTTCATTTTACAAGGGCATTGATGTTTTAGGGCAGTTATTGAATATGCATATTTAAGTTGTCCAATAATACAGTGGACAACTGTGGACTTTTCGTTTAAATCAGCACAGAAAAGACCAATATGGACTTAAAAGTAAAAGAA
This sequence comes from Electrona antarctica, assembly GCF_951216825.1. NCBI lineage: Eukaryota > Metazoa > Chordata > Actinopteri > Myctophiformes > Myctophidae > Electrona > Electrona antarctica. The sequence continues at coordinate 32,909,801 of NC_136812.1, forward strand.
CATATCTCAACTCATTGACTGCCATTGACAAATATATTCATAATTTCAATCCATGGTGCAGCCTGCCATTGACTATGACGTTGTAATTTAGTTTTTCTGTGTATACGATAGAGGGTGCAACCTGTGAGTGATGCTACTATGACTTCCGAAGAAGAGTACACCTGCAAATAATCTAAAACAATCCGTCGGTCCAGTCTAATGTTCTGATTTATAAAAACACATTTGTCTCTGCTTTCTGTTCCCATAAAGTGTTTGCCAAAAACTAAAGAACGGAACATCGTGCCGACACACTTTTTTCCCCCCGATGAAATTATAGACTCTCGTCTCTCTTTTTAGATATTTGGTGTTTACATTGTCATAGAACAAAATATTCTGTGGTTCTTGTCTGAAAGATTAGTCAAAACACTAAAAACGCTGGCAAGGAATGCAATAGGCTATGTAGAAACTCTGGCAGTTAATGAGATTTATTTTACACCTGCATCTTCTGCTATTCACAGATGCTGTTTATTGTTCATAAATCTGCATTAGGGCATTAAGCAATCTTTGTATGCACTCAGTGGAACCAGTTTTACATCAGCTCTACTTTTTGTATTTGTAAATGGGACAGTTGGATAACATCTAACCAGTTCCATCAAACAAGAGTGCAGAAACCATTATTTACCCCTAAGCAAATGTAACGCCACACATAATATGGGTGGCCAAAACACATGCAGGGTCCAGATCATGAAACAATACTGATGGATTACACTTAAAAGAACTGCCAGTATTAGGGTTGCACGACACCAGCCATGTTGAGTTAGCCTGGCTCCAGCCCTGAATCGCTAGCCACGCCCATTAAGAAAATAATGTTCTGGCGATTCAGGTCTGGAGTCTCTGCCTACGGCGGCGTTAGTGTCGTTCGGAAATCCGATCACAGCAGCTGATTGGCCATCAGCCCCGTCACTCGACAGCGTCAGACAACAAACATGGCTGCCCCCATTGCGGTGACTCACGACCGTATCAATCTGGCTATTAAATCTGCGTATGATAAATAGTTTCTTTACAGAAACGACAGGTTTTATAAACATCATCCAACATATTTTACTGCTTTTGTTCACATGCTAGTAGCGCTCGTTGGCTGTGGTTTGTTTGGTTAGCAAACAGGTTAGCCATAGCCTCATGATTGACAACAATGTCATCTGCTTTCCTACTAATCTGATTGGTTGGTATGAACCAATCACCGAAGACTGCCGCTTTGACAACGGCCATCCCATAAACTGCTGCCGTGGGGAGGACTTTCAGTCTGAATAATGAAGTGAAACTAAATGAAAATTCAGACTAAGTGTCAGGCTAATGTTGAGTAGGACACCTACAGTACTTCATCAAGGTCATTTTTAAAGGTATTTAAAGTAGACGGCAAGCAAAATGAAGTAAAATGTAATTGAATTTAATTATGGGCATCCACATGCAGTGCATTTATTGATTAGTGGTAAAATCTCCCCACTGCATCAACCCTGGCACCCCACAGCAATGACACAAACTAGACTTGACACAGAAAGGTAGACGGTGCTCTTTCTTGAAACAAGTCAACTATCACTATCTGATGACTGGTGGACTTTCTTGAAATGAGTTAACTGTCTGATAACCCATAAATCGTGCATGCAAATTTGTTTAGGCAATAATAAGGCTAAGGCAAACATGTATGGTGATATAAAGTTGTCAAATAATGGTTCCATAATATTATAATGAACTGAAAATTAACATTCAAATGTGACTTATCATTGCACCTTCTTTGTTGCAATCAGAAGTCGCTGCATGCATGCTGTTGTTTGACAGACACAGTACTTTCATTTCATATGTGGATTGAATATTAGAACTCCAAAGCATTCTAAAAAGCCCTTTTCAGAAATACTTCAGTATTGTCAGTAAACAACAAAACATTAACTGAAGGAAGAGCAAAGATCCTGAGTGAAGCCCGAAAGAACGAATGGGTTGTGAGTTTGTAGTATAAAATATATGGCTTAAATGGTTAAACATGAGATAAATAAAAAATTGTTGCACATTGGCACACATTGTGAACACATTTGAAAATATGTCAATGAAACCGTCAGAAGTTCACAATTAGGCTTCTAAGAATTTCTTCAGTGAGGATGTTGGCTGTTTGATACAATGATGAATTTGCCGACTTATTGTTTGTGAGCAGATTGAGTAAATTTTTATATGCATGACTATCAGCCTCACACATACAAATATATATAGAGAGCAGAGAGCAAAGTTTTCCACCGTAAGCCCCTGGGTTTACGGGCACAGCAGCACTGAAAAACCAAAAACCCCTTCCTCCTCAACCCATGCACACACAATCACACAAGTGTGGTCTGAGGTTTTGTTACTAGGTGATGGAGCAAAAACATGATGCACCAAAATTTACCACTACCGCCCTCACCGCTCTTTCAGATCTGTGCAAAGAATTCTCATTTGGTTTACGATAAAATCAAATGCAGTGTATCTAATTTGACTCGATCGTATTATCGGCATTAAATGTGGGTATACTCATTTAATTCCTCCCTATCTGCATGAACAGTTTGTTTCAAACTCTTCTATTGCAAAATCACTGTGTCAGGGTTGAGTTCTTGGTCTGTGGTTTCGGTACCTGCACTGTAACGAGGCAAAGCAGCAGATTTTCGAACCCACAGTGGTATTCGTATCACATTCTGGGCTTGCAGATCTGCACACACACACACACACACACACACACACACGGAACAGAATTATTATTATTATTTATTTATTTATTTTTTTCAGCAGCCCAATCCCGGCCCAGCCTGATCAATTGGCATACTGGTACATTTTCATCCCGAACCCGTCTGGTATGGTCGGGTTCGGGTCGAATTTGAGAACCTCTAAGGCCCAAACCACAACAATGATTCGCCATGCAACTCCTTGCAACCATTATCCCCAATGACAGTTGCATTGGTGTGACATGCCTTAAAACTGTTTTGTTGCAAGGAGTTGCATTGGTGTGACATGCCTTAAAACTGTTTTGTTGCAAGGAGTTGCGACTACTTGCAAGGAGTTGCAACTAGTGTGATTTGGGCCTTGCGTGCGGGTGTTGCACACCAAAAACAATTCAAGTTCAAGTGCAGCATAATGCGTTGTTAGCATGTATTGTAGATCTGCTAAGCTACGGCGTTGTGTGATTTGAAGCATTATATTTATTTTATATTTATTTAACTCATTAAAGTGTGTGTTTTTGCACGGCTCGTATCAGAAAAATGAAAGATGTTGCCATTCAAACTAACTAGCTATCTTAACTGTAACAGACACAGAAGTAGCCGTGTATATATATATATATCCTGCACCCCATTTGAACACCGCAGCTCAGTATCTCTACATCACAAACCACTTCCTATCATGCAGAGATACACTGGATACATGCTTGATTTAGTTTGAGGTTTCGATGATATGCTTAGAGATTTATGTAAAAGATGTTTGTCTTAAAGTGATAACCACTGTTTTTTCGTTGCCCAGCAGTAAGGGAGAAGTGTGTAGACAGTAGACGGTTGTTGCTTACTTATCTGAAGCGATGTGTTAACATTACCTGTAGTTATAAACAATAGCTAGCACTAGCTACAACTTAACATCCTAATCCAGTAGAAGATTTTGGTCTTGAAGAGGAATAATACAATGTTTATTTTGTAAGTTACAGTTCACATAAAATTGGTGCTCTTTCTGAGAAATGACACTCTTGTGAAACAAAGATTACACTATTGAAACTGTTTTAAAATGAAGAGCAAAGGAATTATTGGAATCCTCATGAATGGCTCAAAGAGCAACTGAACACACAAAAGTACATCATAATGCTAACAATTTATTGATTCTGGTTGATTCAAATATCATTTTTTTAAGATATTTTTGGGGCCTTTTTACGCCTTTATTGATGGTAGTGTGACAGGAAATGGGGAGAGAGATGGGGGGTTGTGACACGCAGCAATTGTCGTCGGGATCGGGACTCAAACCTGCGACACGCTGTCAGGCTCCTAGGTGCCTGGACCGCTAGGCCGGCCCGGGCCAGTGTTCAATATCCCGTGACATTGCGCTGTACCTCACACAGATGGAGATATGGACATATACTGTCATGGCCATCAAAGGTTGCACAACATTTTTGCACAAAAAAAAAATACATTGATGACGTTTAGAACACTGGGCTCACTTCCTTCCTGGACTACAATTCCCATAATGCTTTGGTGCACTGCTCCTCCTTGTGTAGGATGTAGTCCAGGAAGGCTTATTATTGGCTGTGATTTTCTTCTTGATTCTTTAATGTGATGCTCAAAGAGTTTGTCTCAGTTGAAACGTTATTTTACCAGATTTTCAACAGCTCAACTCAAAATTCACGACTGCTTGCTGCCATTCATTACTCTGAATTGAATGGAACACAACAGTTTTTGGGGGTACTGAGGGTGAGGAAGCCATTACTTTTCAGACGTTTGGCATCCCTGGCCACAGTTTGACACCTGGTGATTCATGCAGCTGAGCACAAGGAAGTTTCATTAACTGCCTGCCCCTTATCGTTAACTGCTTTCAGGGGGAGGAAACCTCAAAAACAACACAGATTCTTGGAATAACGTCAACCGCTTAGATTGGTCCCGGCACCCCCCAAAAAAGAGAAGAAAAAAGAACACTATCAGGACCCCACAGGAATCAAACCCCCCGCCCCACCACCGTCTATATTTCGGGTGTTTGCTACCAGGCAGAGGTGACAATCTCACCTCCCTGCCCTAGATACCCCACGCCTGCATAGTGTGCGTGCAGCTTCCCTTTTTTTCTCTGTCTTCCAAGCTGTTGCCTGTGGTTTGCCCTCACTCACTTGGCCCGCTGTGTCAACTGGTGGCTTCATGGGTGTGATTTTTGAGGTCTGAAATAAACTGTTTGTCTCCTATAGCTGCAGATGTCTTCGCTGAAGAAGGTAAACATCATGCAGGCAGTTTTTTTTCCTTTTTTTTTGAATATCGCTATGAGCTTCATCCCCAGGGCCTCTAGAGGAAATCAAGCACAAATGGCAAAAATGTTGTGCCAGGCTTCCCCTGACAGCTGGAGCTGTAGTCTGAAGACATATTTATGTACAGCATAGGGCACTTTGTGATGTTACTGCGCAGTAATCCGCCTATACTATTTTTGTTATTTTTTGTTTTCTTTGACCCATGTTATAGTCTTTCCACTACAAGGCTTTGTACTAAAACCCAGCGTAGTTGCGGTATGCATGCATTATTATGGCCTTTCTACAGTTATCTCAGGTATTTGTATATCCAAACCTCGGTCAGTTTTGACTGATTCATGTTCATGAGTATACTACATGATCCATCCAAGTATCCAACATGAACAAAACGCTCAATCTGTTTATTGTCATATCGGCATTGTGACCATTTTGTCTATCCATCTGTCATTCAGTTCCATAGAATATTTTTGTTTACATTGCCTTTTGAAAGACAAGTGAGACATAGACATTTAGTATGTTTTTTTTTTGTTCATTTAAATAGAAAGAAGAAGGGAAGGTCCAAGGTCAACTGAACCGCACAGACTCAAGCCAGTACATCCGTGACCTGAAGGACCAGATAGGAGAACTCAAACATGAGGTGAGTCCTATAAAACCACTGTGTGCAATTTGAACTTATCAGGCACCAGTACTGTCATGGTACAGTACGCAAATTATTTGTGTTAGAATGTTTCACAATTTGCTCATATTTTGGGTTTACTCTGAGGACGGTAGACTGTTAACTACGCCCATCAATTTCCTGCACGGAGTATGCAGCAGCAGCACACACCTCTCGCTAGTGCATTGTGCATTCACAGTCACACAACCTAATACTATGTTTACGATGGTCGCTTTGACGTGCTATGCACAAGTACTGTAGAACCGAATCATATTGGTATGTGTGTGTACACACAGTATATCATTTCTGTCAGAACGTCAGAAAGTAATATCCAATACAAAGAGTGGTTGTGGTCCCAATATATGTATTCCAACATCATGGCATATCACTTAATTGTTATTGCTGCTACAATGTTGAACCAAAAACAAGAATTTTACTCTTATGTACTAGGAATATGGGTGAAGTTGACCATATACATATTTCTGAAGTACAAACAAGTGTTACTACAGCTTTCTAAACTAATAAAGAAACTGGTCTTTCAGTACATCCATTATTCTCGAGGTGGGATGTCTTTATATTTGTAATTTTACCGCCTCCTGCTAAAGGAAGGCAACCATCTCAATAAAAGGTTTGTGGTTCGTGTGTGCAGCACTAAATCATGTTGTGCCACATATCAAGGCATTGCAGTGACGCAGTGTGGTGCAGTCAGCCAGGATGTTAATTCCCCTTGGCTGGCTCAGGCCTGGTGTATGTAGATTTAAGTGTTTGTGGTGAGAGGAGCGGAACGGTTGCAAAAATGACCGTCCGCTACAAACACCCCACAACTTAAAGCTAAACCTGGTCCTGACCAAGGCAGTTGGCAGGAAATGGTGAGAGGATCGGTTGTAAAACAAATGACAGTCTGCTACAAACCCCCACAACTTAAAGTTAAACCTGGTCCTGAGTCAGTTCAGAGAATCGAAAAAGTAAGAAAGAAAAAAAAGTCAGCAAGAAATGAAGCAAAGAAACCAGCACTCAATCACATTCCAAGATACAGTATTACAAGTGTCCATTCTTTGTAATTAACATTTAGGAAGATGTAGGCAAATGTGATGTTCCAGTGTGTGTTTGTCTAAACTGGCCCTCTGAATGCGTTTCCTCCTACATGTCTGTCTTTGCATGGCAGGCTGATGCAGGTGAGTAGTAGCTTGACAGGGATGTACCTGTACTAGTTTGTATCCAGTGTTTCTACCCAGAACTGACCTCCATCCCACGGGCTCTACAGGCCAGCCCAAGACCCAATTCAAATTTTCATCATTGAAAAAAGTTGCTTTTTTAAAGGCACAGTTAACACAAAGTATGCCAAGAACGCGGGACCTCGTTCTTCTATCCACAACTCGCCTTTGCCAGAACGAGGGAACTCGTCTTTCTTTAATTTAATTTAATCCAGTAATTAAAAATAATATTTTAAATATATATATATATATATATATATATATATATATATATATATATATATATATATAATTTATTTATTTTTATTATTTTACTCGCATGTTAGACAGCCTACATACGCATACGACTGCATGTACGCTTATTTGTCCTTTTTCTCAAAATGAGACAAACTGCGATCTTTGGGACCTTATAAAACCCTACTCTTTGATCACGCTAAGAAAGTTAATCCATCGCACGTTGATACACTGCCAAGAATGAGGATGTAGCTCAAATTCCGGATCGGGCGGAAGTGGTCTCTTCTTATGCGTTTTTCACGCATTACACTTGCCTCACGATCCTGCCTATAATGGCGGGAGGGAATGTGTTAAGACCGATTTATACCTGGTTCCTCATGTCGCACATCAAAAATAGACTATTTACTATTTTTATTCTTTTATTTAATCTCTATTTAACCAGTAAAAACACATCTCTTTTTCAACGATTTTCAAGCTCACAACTTATCACAAGCTTCTAAATCTTCTGTTTTCAGTGCACCATACGCAACCAAGTATAAATCAGGCTTTAAATGACCAAACGTGTTTCATCCCAATTTCTTTTGGACTGATTTGCTGTCTGCATGTAACTACATTAGTGACACTCATCCACACTCTTCCCTGACAGTGATACTCCATCATCACTGATAACTCAGCCCACATTTGACCACACAGTGGTATTTGTAGCAGTTTTGTGCATGTTTTGTCTCAGTAATTCTAATTCAGAAGTGCAGTTGATTTATCCTACTCCCCCCCCCCCCCCCCCCCAGTTTAACCACATTCCACCTTTTGTCACTATCTTGGGCATGTCATCATCCTATATTAAAATTAGCTAATGGGAGGGCCGGATGGCGGATCTATGATCTTCTATTTTGGACAGTTTTTCTTTTCTTTTTTTGTTCAGCTATGTCCAAAATGGGGACACCTCTAATGACCCCTCCCCCTCTTCTTCACAGATTCGTTGCTTAAAAGGACAGAGGGGGGGCTTGGCCAGCCAGCCCACCTTTGACGGCATTCACATCGTCAATCACTACGCGACGGACAACGAGTCGTACCACTCCTCGGATGACGACATCACCGCCCTCCAGGACCACCACCAGCGGAGGAGCGATGGTAACAGCAGCCGTATCAGACTGCACCCCAACCTGGGAGACACTGACAGTGAAGGAGAGGAGGACGGGGAGGCCCTGCGCCTCACTGTACCCTCCAATGGCAGCCACAAGTCCACCACGGTGTGACCACCGCTAGCTTACGGCCGGAGTCTGTGCCCAGGATACCACTCGCACTGGGGGATTATGGGAGATGCTGGTGGCTCACGGTAGCCGTTCTACGGGAGAATTCAAGGTCTTCTACAATGTCACAGTTTCGTAGCGGAATGCATTGCCATTTCATATCACGAGAGTCACACATGGATTGTCTTTTTTCCGTTTATTTGCTTTTGGCGTCCATGATTTTTATTATTATTGTTATTATTATTATTCTCTGGGACACCTATACCTGCTCACCACTGACTGCGTCACCATGGGCTCCTGCAGAGAAGAATTTGATTTAGACTGCAACTAATCTGACTCCTGCAGCCAGATTACCATGGAGAGGGAAAGGAGGAGGGGTGACAGGCAAACACTGCAGGCCCTTCAGCTAGGTACAACGCAAAGAAAGAGACTGTGCAATAATGCTTTATGACACTTGATTCAATCACTTTTTTTAAAGTCGACATCCAAGAAGACAAACCTTTACTACTACCGGTAATCGGCCGTCGTGACACAAAAATAAATCATTAATACATGATTGGTTGTGTACCACACTATGTAGTTGTGATATGCATATTAGAGAGCCCATGCAGCATCAAAGGAACTGGTATCAAGCTACTGACTTGAGATGGTGGTGACGTTCGGCCTTAGCCAGTATCGCATGCCTTCTACCGCGCTGGTGGAACATGAGGTCAAAGTGAATTTTGCATCCATGTATATATGTAAATGTGTCTCGTTGTTTTTTCATTTCCATTTGAACTTGAAAATATGTATCTAAAGAATTATTATTGCATATGTAATGTGTAGAATGTATTATAAAAGTCAGATGAAAGGGACATTATAGTTTAATATGGTGCAGATTGTGCGTTTCTTTTTAAAGGCTGACGGCATCAGAGATTTATTTTCCCATTTAAAAAGTGGAATGGACGGTTCCCTTCAAGTGAAGCTTTCAGCTTGCGGTTTAAAGAGTGTGATAGCCTACTAGTTGAAATGAACTTTCCATCCAGTTTACAGGGACTGTTTTCTACATACTGTGGCTTTTATGAGATTTCTTAGTCTTACCTTAAAAGATATATATAATAATTCTGTTTAAAGTCTGGTAAACAGAATATATCATCTCCACTGTTCAGTTGGAAACATGATCAAATCTGTCAAAGGTTTGGTGTGTTCAATTTGCATGGAAATGTGTGATGAATTGAACAGTGTTACCAAAGCAGGCACTGTACTGTGCTGTCAGCCACAAGCCAGCTCCACTCCATTTCATACGGGAGGACAGAGGTCCAGCAGACCATCAATGTTTTACTCTGAATGACCTGAACACTAAGCCAATTCTTGTAAGTGAAGATGGCGGTGGTTGCGTGTACACCACTGACTGGAATCACCGCTACACTGTCATCTTCATTTAAGAATACCCCCACCAACATGCACCTAACCCTGCTGACAACCAAGAAATTGTGTCGCTGTTTGAGAGAGAAACACTTTATAGCACTTTGAGTCTGCAGTGCAGTTTATGGACGCATGTTGCATACGTTAACACTATGACCACACATTTAGAATAAATAAAAAAGCAAAACTAGGACATGATGTCATTGACCTGTCACCTGTGTGATGAGTTCACAATAAACCGTTTGATATACTTTTTACTTTGGTCTTGTCTTTTTGCAGTATTTGACCTATTCATGACCCAGGCTGAAATAATGAACTGTTTCAATGGCAGCAAGTGTGTCTGGGGAGTTAGTTAACACCCTCTTCCTCAACAAATGATTGTTATTCAGATTGTGTTCAGGAAGTGGCTTCTGGAGATGCACTATGAGAGACCCATGTGTGGTTATTATGTGGGGTGTTTAATCCTAAATCGGCATTGGACTTCAGGCAGTTTTGAAGGATCAACGCAGGTTTGTTTTAATAATAATAGGCTAAGTTTATTAAGCATTTTATATTTGAAGTAAATCTCAAAAGTTGTAATGCCATAGCCTACACTCCCGTAATTACATTGACTGTAGCATATTTGGTATTGAGGCATTTTGCTTAAATTGACTGCTTAGACCTAACTTTAGGCAAGGCTAAAGTTGAATTGATGGCTTGCATCAATTCTCACGAGACTATCAGCTAAATGTATTATGGGGTAGGCGGCTATAGGCTTTAGTTTTCATTAACTTATACTGTAATTAATAGGCTACTTATATCACTTTGTTTTGCTCGACGAGTCTGGATTTGCAATCAGATGTCCAGGTGTATATAAAATAGCATTTAACAAGTCTAAAGCATAATTGTATAAGCTAGCAAGATAGCATGTCTAGGTTTTTGAGGGGCGCACGCCCGTCCTATGTCCAGCTTTTAGTGTGTGTGTAACAGTGTAAACACAAACTTTGTTCTAACACAAACATTAAATGCCATTGATAATGAATGACCATTTTTCCGTCGGTGTAATTAAACACAAACATTAAGAGCTGGACATGATGTATGATAAGAGCGCCCCTCACTTCACACAGGTGTAATTTTTGAGGGGTGCTCCTTACAGCTTTTGTCCTCGCACGTCTCAATAGTTGCCATTGACAATGAAAGGAGAAATTAGGTCAAAATTCTGCCAAATATGATGTAAATTAAACATCAAAACATTAAACGCCATTGACAATGAAGGGGAAATCATGTAGACGAGCAAATTGGCTAACCAATCACATGGTGGGAACGCTTGGCCAATAAGGGACCACCATTGTTGATGATTTACGATGATGTACAATGATGATGATGAGCGCCCCTCAGTTCACACGGGTGTGATCTTTTCAGTATAATTCCCTCGCGTACAGCGGTCTTTCAGATTTTTTTTTGTTATTCTGTTTAATGTTCGCAGGCAAAATTAAACTATAGCCTACATGCAGGCCTATGCGGATTCGCCAATTAGGCCTATTTAATTATAGCCTAAATAGCCTACAATCAAACGAGATACAGGCCAGTCTTCTTTAATTTGAACATAAAGAAGTATTTGGGCTTGGGACATTTTAAAGGTGACGTGAGTTTATTTATTTTACATTTTTTTAACAAAAAAGTTAAAACTCTTGTCCGATATTGCACGAGGCTATAGTGCTCGTTCAGTAACGGGTCTCCTCGTTTCTCCATCTCATAGGCTAAACAGTCATACATTATTCATCATCCAAATTCACTTGTTTATGTTGTAGCCTACTTGTAGTTCCCTCTTAATTAAATACATTTTAAATTGTTAGCCTATAAATTGTTAGCATATCCTCCTATAATATTTATGCAATGAGCTGCGTATGGCTTGGGAGACCCCTGTCTGAAGTCTGAACTACAGTAGAAACTTGTATAGCCTACCAGGTCTATAATGATTACTACGCTACAACTTAGGCCATATGATATAACATTATATGTTAACAACAATAAGAAGAACAAAATAGAAAGAAAGAAAATCACTTGCGGCATCTTAAACTAAGCTAAAGGTCATTGTTTTGAGTGTCGTTCCTTAACCAGCATGTTGACAGGATGCTGATGACAGTGGTGTGCACTGTGCAGGCTAATCAACACGGGACATATGGAGCTTTGATTTCCTGTCATATTAGGGAGATATGCCTATATATGCCTATTTCTTCTGATCATATAAGCACTTCTGTCAATATATGCTCATGCTGCTGCATCCGTATTCACACGTCGACGTAAAATAACTGATTTAAAAAAAACATTTATTTACATAAAGCATTTACAAATAGGCTCTAAAAAATAAGACGAAGTTTAAGTTATCAGTGCGTAATGCGTCTAACTACAGATTGCATCCACAGGGCTCCCTAGAGTGGCCCCTGTCTTGTGAAGTTGTGCATGTTGTCCTATTGTTCCGTGCGTAATGAGCCGGTAATCAGCGTCCTGAGCGAATGGAAAACAGGTTGCCTCTGTTCGAGGCCTTCTCCTCCTCAACATATAATACCACGTAGAAATTCGAAACGCTCGTGCGGCACCGGCACCGAGAGTGTCTGTCACGGGCCGGCCATATAATGATAGACCTATAGCCAGAGTCGCCTCGATGGATTCACAGAGCTATAATGCCTAATAGGCCGGCAGGGCTTCTCATTCTGATATTTGTCCAGAATTACTGCATGAAAAATGCATTAATTCATAAAAGCAACAGCGCAGCGTGTCTCTCGTGTGTCAGACCGATGGGCCCCGGCACCCTGCTGTTTGCCTCCCTCCCCTCCCTCACCCACCAAGATTGAGTAACGCATTGATAAAGCGGTGTAGCCTTCTCTTATCCTGATTGCCACGGGCTTCAAGTCCCATGGAGACATATAGCCCGGTGTGATTCTGAAGGGACCTGCGATTGTCCTGGGCTAAGGACCAATGGCCAGTTAGAGGCGGTGGTCTGCAGTGGAGAGACGCCTCAGACGCACACCCACACCACAGGCACCCACCTGTCTGTGTCTGTCCCCAAACACCTGGCAGGCGAGAGACGCAGTCTGCGCATGCTCGGCTATCAGTTGAAAATCTCATGTATCATTTTGACCACACGTCTTTAGTTCAAATCTTTGCAGGGTTGACAACAACACACACACACCAGCAGCCAGGTCAATCCGAAGGAATAGTACACTGATTGCTGCTGGATCACCATCACAGAACGCGGGGGCCAAGCGAATTAAGAAAAATGCCTCGTTCATTCTTGGTTAAGAGTAAAAAGGCACACAGTTACCACCAGCCGCGAACTTTGGAGGATGACTATAATCGACTGGATACCATCCTGGCTCAAATATGTTCAGGTAAGTGAATAGCCTAAAATGTGCACAATAAAATCATTAACTCCGAGTCCGAGAAGGAACCAAATGGTTGTACACTTTCTGAGTTATCAACACTTTGATGTGGTGTATTTTTGCTTTACATTAAGGTGTATTTAGCTGTCCATACAATTTGAAATGGCTTAAAATGTTATGAAATATGAATTGTTCGTTTAAATCTATACGTCCAATCAATCATATAACTCATGCTCCTATAGAAGATTTAACGTTTGGGAATTTGAGACCTATATAAAAATATTACGCACACTGAAAAATAATTGTTATTAGCCAACCAAACATGTTTTGAAGAATGTCAACAGTGGATCTTATTGAAACATTAATTGAAGCATGCCTATAGCCTACATTTGTTTTTATTTATTTGAGAATATAGATATCACAAATTTACACGACAGTGTGGGGCTAATAATATTGTATGTAATATTGTTCAGAATTTCTCATTGTGTTTTTTTATCCATTCTTTAGACAGCGATAAGCTTCCAGAGGACAGTGATGTTTTGACGCTCGATGGCTACGCGCTGTCCCCCGACTCACACCTGGTCGACACGGGGGATTTCTCCTCCAAGTCCCCGTTGAGCTGTGGCAGCAGTGTGTGTGGTCGTTCCCCGGACTATGAGGACTTTTGGCGGCCTCCATCTCCCTCTGCATCCCCCGGTATACAGTCATCTGCTATTCATCTGCTAAACGAACTTAATAGTTGATAACAAGAAATTGATATATAACAAATGATAAATCCCCTTGATATGATGTGTATAGGCCTATATATTCGTGTCAAATGTGTTGTTTTGTTTACAAAGTTGTTAGTCATATGTGGTGGACTTTGAAATGTAGGCTATACATTTGTGTATAATATTGTTTGCAACAACAACCTAATGTCTATATTTTGTATTCCCCAAAACAGTTGATTCAGAGAAATCTCTGTCACCGTCGGCGGATGAGACACAGCCCTTCGCGGTTCCCTTCAGGCCTTACGCATGGAACCGTTACCCTCCTGGTCCGGACATGAGACATGCAGTCCAGCAGCACTCGTTCCATCACAGCGTGGATCTGGAGATGAGCCCTTCGTCCCTGCAGGCGTTATATGGCGACAGGACCGGCGACCCCAGCAGCGCCTGCTTCGCGGACAGAGGGGCTCTCGGAGACGAGCATTACAGCGATTACAGGCACCACGCCGCTAATCTGTTCGACAGAAGTCCCGTGTTGTTTACAGACAAACCCCATCATGACATGAAGGCGCAGTCCGAGCTGCTCTGCTCGCGGCTCATTCTCACCGGCGCCTACAAGTGCATCAAGTGCAGTAAGGTGAGGAAACAACTCAAAAAGACAGCCAGCCATATGCCTATTATGTGAATTTAACATTGAGGCTACCCTTGGAGTTACACAAATGGATACATAAACACACACATGCATGTGATTTTTCTGTGTAAATTTAAGAAAGACAACTTTTTGTTGACAAATCAGTGTCTCAATAATCTTTTCTCTGCAGGTGTTCTCTACGCCCCACGGACTGGAGGTTCACGTCCGCAGATCACACAGCGGGACGAGGCCGTTTGCGTGTGATATGTGCGGCAAAACGTTTGGCCACGCAGTCAGCCTCGAACAACATAAAGCAGTGCACTCACAGGTATAGGCCTATATGCATATTAAATAGATTCGATGCATCACAATAAATGTAAATGTAGCCTTCAATAACCGACTTGAATTCACAATTAACGGTCCTCTCTTCAATTTCAGGAAAGAAGTTTCGACTGCAAAATATGCGGCAAAAGTTTTAAAAGGTCATCTACTCTGTCCACGCACCTCCTCATCCACTCGGACACGCGGCCTTACCCGTGCCAGTACTGCGGGAAGAGGTTTCATCAGAAATCAGACATGAAAAAACACACGTTCATCCACACAGGTGAGTTAATCAGCCACCGGAATGCTAAAGGGAGACACAACAACCTGTGCGTAATCGCAAATTTCGCCATGTGCGTAATTGTCCAGACTGTAGATGTATTTTTATAATACATCTACGAGAGTCTAAATCTTATTCCTGAGAAGAAGTTGAATTAATTTTACGTTTATTTCTGTGCAGGTGAGAAGCCTCATAAGTGCCAGGTGTGCGGCAAAGCGTTCAGCCAGAGCTCCAATCTCATAACGCACAGCCGCAAACATACGGGCTTCAAACCTTTCGGCTGTGACCTCTGTGGCAAAGGATTTCAACGAAAGGTGGATTTGAGAAGACACAAGGAAACGCAGCATGGACTGAAACTGAACTGAAACGGCCCCAAATACAATAAACTCAAACACACGAGCTCTCGGCAACACTATTATAGATGCTTATGGACGCCACAGAGAACCAGATTATAAGCTGTATGGAATTCAAATGACCAGCCTGTTTTATACAGGTATAGGCTAGGCTACCGCAACTTAGTTTGTTATGCTCATATGCTGATTGAGTATAATGACATTTTGCTGTAGGCCGGGTTGAATATGGGTGGGTATATCCCTGCTAAACCCAAAATATTGACACACCATAACCGGATCGACAACATAACCACCAAGAAAAAATCTGCGCCTCTCCAAAGAATGACATTTTGTTTTCAGTCGAGAAATGCTGGCAAAACAGTCCGCACAGGACTGTGTGATTTAATAAACATAAGGATATTTTCTGAAATGCTATTTATTCTGAAATGCTTTTCTCTTTTGCACATTTTGGTCGTTACGCACATGCTGTCATTTACAAATGAAATGTGATATTTTATTTATTTATTTATTATGCATATACGTCCTGTGGTCGTTTGAATTGAAAATGCAATAAATGTTTTGAAGTAAAATGTATAGATGTATTGTATATTTTCTTATCCCGATGAGGTAAATGAAGAAAAATCTCCAGACAATAAGAACCAATTTTACCCTCTCACAGTGTATAGGCTTACTGAACCTTAAAAATGAAGCAGCTATAGCGAGTAGTCCAAATAATTCAAAAACAAGATAACAGTAACACTTACTGTAACACTTACTGTAACAAGATTACAGTAAGTTTACACTTACTGGAAACTTCTCCATAGGCTTTGGGCTATATTATAGGCGGCAGGCCTACTGTATATTTACAAACAACAGCACGTGCATACACAACAGAAACTACATAAAAAGTGAACACTGATGTTGATTTAAAAACAGTGATTGTTACTGAAAGAAAATGATAGCCCAAGAACAAAAAATAATACAAACCAGGACCATCCAATTAGTATTTGACTTAGATTAAATAGACTAGCCTATAGGCCTAAATATAGCAGGTTTATTTTTCGCTTTTTGTGGTTAATACTTTTCAAATAATTGATGAGTGGCCTCGGCTCTGAATTGATTTAAGTTGAGTCTCCGGCCATGGGAGTATATCCTATATATGTAATAGCTCTTAAAGTAATTTTGCCTTTGGGCATTTTACTGGAAATCTACGAGGAGCAGACCACTGCATGAGAAGTCAGGTGTCACGGGAAGACTCCTCATGGGTCTCAAGTGAGAGCAGGCTTCTATTATTCATCATTCACAGCCATGTGCTAAAGCCACGCATAAACGTTTCTTTATAGGCTACATCACATATAAAGCGCTATCTCTACTAATAACAAGGCTATATAGCCTTGTTGTAACTGTCAGATGTTGTAAGATGCCATAGTAGCCTACAGCGGTGTCGCCTGCCGAGTTCCGACAAGATAAGAAGTTATCTATAAGCATAAGCTCACGAGTCACGACGTGGCATCGCTTAATTGTCTGCCAACGACAGCCGTCGTGCGATGAAGTGGCCAGGCCTTAATCTTAAAAGGGCAGGCAAATGACAAATCATTGCTCCGCGGGGTGTTTTCACAACCCTTTCGCGTCTTGTAATGAAAGCCGTGTCGTGTGCTTCATATAGCCAGAGGCTTGGGGTGTTTGTTTTGACCATCATTTGTTTGAACCATAAACACAGCCTGGGAAGATTAACCGTTAACCAAATGTTGTTTTTAAAACTCGGCTTGAATTGGTTTAATTCGCCTACTGTATATAGAAATAGACGTCAGGCCAGGCAGCTGTCAAACTTAAAGGACCACTTCACCACTTTTCAACCTAACCTTTTTCTGCTCGGCCTGTGTCTCAAGGGCTGTGGGCAGCCGGGCAGGTTTTATATTCTTGAAAAGTTGCAATGCAATAATGGAATTGGAAGCCATCATTCTCTCACGATAATAAAAATCCAAATATGTTTTACAAAAAATCTTGTTTAAAAAAATAATAATTGTGGTATTTTGTCATGAACACTAGTGAGGACTCGGAGTCGAGACGACGAGACCAATTATATGAACATAAGTTGAAAAGTGGTGAAGTGGTCCTTTAAGCATAATATTATATAGGCTATAGTCCGGAGTCCTGGACAACGTATGGGCTATTGAATGAGAATGAACAACATGAATGACAATGTCCATATGCAGGCAAAAAAACCCTCAAGAACTTTTTCAAGTCATGGTCCCCTGCCCACTTGTGGTATTCAGAAACTTAAGTAGCGTATAATAATGCCATGAGAACTTTACTCAAAAGGCCTATGGTGCAGTCACTGCAGAGCGACTGAGTGAAACGTTTGTGGCTGCAAGAGTCAATACTTTTCAAGCTTTTCTCCGGAAGTTCCGGAACTTAGTGCATAGATTCATGTGTGGCTTGGATGAGTCTGTGAATAGCATCATCGTCAGTTGAAATAACCCTGTCAAAAGTTGCACTAGATACTCCTCTAGCCTTATAGAAGACATTAGCTTAAAAGCCTTTATTTATAACTGTCACAAATGCCTGTCTATTAACATGTACATTTGGACTGTTTTTTTATTGTTTGTATAGGCCTATATATTGTATTTTGTGATTTGTATGTTTTTCTATGTAGCATGGACCCTGAGTCTGCAATAAAAGCATTCATTCATTCATTCATGAAGGAAGGCTATGTGGTCATATTAGCCAGGCTAATGTGGTCACACAGACCCTCAAGGAGCGTCGCAGTCCCGCCCCCTTTCATGACGACAAGCGGCCCGGAAGAGAATGTCCCATTCATTTTTCCAATAGACGTTTCAGCCTCGGACAAAGCCAACTGGGAATCTGTGATGGTGACACTGACACTGACGGTGATGGTGACTCTGACAACTCATGAATAAACACAATGTTTTAAAAAAGTGTTGTACCCTGCCCTTTTTTGAGTGGTGCAGCGACTGCAGCCACGCCAAGGAACAGCAATGTTCCTATATGTCCATCCCTATGTCCCTATGTTTAGGGTACCAATAGGGGCAAAAGTGGCGCTGTTGTGCTAGAAACAGAGAGAGATAGTGTTGTGCATGAGAGAGAGAGATAGAGTGTATGTGGTCTGCCCACACACAGTTAAGGCGGTTGCACACTGGGCGCGTTTTTTGGAAAACCGATGGAGAAACGCAGCTAAAAATCTGGTTTGGTCCCTCCCCTTTCATAGTCCACTTCCTCGCTGGTGCTTCATGGTGTTTATTTCCATCTATGTTTATTTATTCCTACCAACAACAACACTAGACATGTTCAGGGAATTAGGGCAGTGGTGCTGACAGATACGCATATCGTAATAATACGCATATCGCAATTAGCAATATTGTGTGAGCTTTATGTTGTGGTGAATGCATTGTCACTGTTGTGTTTTGTATGTTGTACCACAGGAAGAATACACTGACACCACGCTAGACAGGAACGCCCAAAAACGTCACATCCGGGGTAAGAATTTACCCCGGAATTCTCTATGGCTGCCAATGCAACTTGGTCCAATCCTTAATCACATACGGACAAACATCTATGCCGATGCTATCTAACTTGCGGAGGTAGCGTGCCTTGTCCACGGGCAACAGATCTTTCAACGTATGGCATTGCAAATACGTTTGATAATCGCTACTCTGCTCAATATTGTTTTGAAAATGCCGCAAATTGCATTGCAGTGAACGAGCGAAAATCACAACTTCCCCCGTTTGTGGGCGGAGTCACAGTTTGAGGCGCTGTTTACGCGCCGTGGTGTCAGTGTATAGCCATGTTTTTGCAAGTGCTAATGGGGATCCATAGTAAAGTAAAGTAAAGTAAAGTAAAGTAAAGTAAAGTAAAGTAAAGTAAAGTAAAGTAAAGTAAAGTAAAGTAAAGTAAAGTAAAGTAAAGTAAAGTAAAGTAAAGTAAAGTTTGTAGATCGGCTAGTATAGGCTTTAGTATAGCTTATATTGGTGTAAAGTGGTTGTGGCACAAATGAGTAAATATTCCTGAACCGTGGAGGGCAGCAATGTGGTGAAAAGGCATTCAGTCTGCCGTAAACCCATGAGAAGAAGAAGAAGAAGAAGAAGAAGAAGAAGAAGAAGAAGAAGAAGAAGAAGGTGTAAAGTGATTTTGATGCGAAATTTGCTGGGGAACCCGAATCCCCTCAAGGACTCCTGCGGGTCCCCGAACGCCCAAACCTCACTTTATTGAAAACCACTGCCAGTCTATCTCGTTAATTCCTGTTTTTTATGTTCTTAAAATGCCATGCTATGTTGAATGACATCCAGCAAAGACTGAAACAATCAGTAAATCCTATACTTCAACAATGAGTCGACTGAAATCTCTTCACTGATCGAGTCACAAGGATTAATGCGGCATGCCTCAGTTTTACCCCTAGCCCTGAAACATGACATACGAGCGTCATGTGAACCATTTTACCCCCAAATCGTAACATCCAGGCCTGCGAAACACTGAATATTTTAAAGCCCAGCTGAGCACGCTACAGCAAAGAAAGCATGCTCATTTAATCGAGGATGAAGATGGGTGAGCGGAGTAGCCTAAATGTTTCTAATTTGAACATTTATGTTATATAATAATGTATGTAGGGCAGGCCAGAGCCATCTAATAGAATAGTTGCGATATTGAGGGGGCAGAAAACAGCCCGGTCACATGGTTCATGTACTCGCGCGAGCCCTATAGACTCCAATGCATTCCATAAACTTCCGGTTGTCCCCATTCAATACTTCCGGTTGTCCCCATTGAATAGAAGTCTATAAGAGCCGCCATTGGACTGGCCCCATGAAGTGAACAGAGTTTGCGTAACCATGGTTAATGGGAATGTGCTTGCAAAGTTTCACTGCAATCGGTTCATGATTTAAGGAATTTTGTTCAAAATAGGCCACTAATTTGCGTGATGTTTGGACAAAATCTCTAGGAGTAATATAAAAAAGGTTTTGCAAAACTCCTGGTGGCGCTATAACAGAACGATCTGAGAAAATCATGGTGGATGTTCTTCCTTCCTGGGAGTGTGCGTTCAAACAAAGTTTCTCGCTGATCAGTCCAGCGGTGCTTGTAGCATTTCATGCAAAATGAGCCCCTCAAACATTGAAAGTCAGTCGTAGTCGATCAGAATGTAATCCTGCATGGCCTATTTGGGGATTTGCATAATGATCATCAAAGGGAAAATTAATTTTGATTCTATGATCTACTAGGCTACAGAAGGCTGATTTAGGCTAGGATGTAGGCTATGCTTATTGCTTATAGACTTCTTCCTTGGCCTAGTTGGAATATGCATGAAGTTTCACAGCAATCGGACTGATTTGCGGCATTTTGTTCAAAAATCGGACAGATCTGAACCTAATTTCTCCTTTCATTGTCAATGGCAAATATTATTTATCAACGCCTGGTACACCTGGTGTACATGTGTACACCAGGTGAAAACCGACTGCACGTTTAAGCCAGAACTGCAATATTTGGTGGAAGAAGTAGAAGAAGATAGAGAAGAAGAAGAAGAAGAAGAAGAAGAAGAAGAAGAAGAAGAAGAAGAAAACATACAAATACAATAAGGGTCCATAGGCCCTTCGGGCTTGGCCCTTATACCAGAAAAACTGAAAAGTGCATGTTACTCAACTAAAACCTCCTTCAGATTTACAGAAAATACCACAATGCCCCTGTTAATACAAAATTAACAACCTTCTTAATTCAATCCAATTTAAAAACCTTCAAAAATAGCTACAAGCTAGAAGGCATTTCATCTTGACACATTGTGAGATTGTATATATCTGCTATCTTTGAACATTTCTTTAAATCTTGGCCAATAATGACATGCCCAAAATAAGGATGCCAGTGTGAAAGTGGTTAAACGGTAGAAAGTTATTTCCTGTCACCTTTGGTCTCTCTAATGCTACATGGTTCTCTGTGAGAGAAGCTCTTCTAACCAAATCTCTGAGAGACGCTTTGAGTTTTCAAATGAGCCATTAGGATGACCAGATTTCCTCCCGGGACATGGGTGGGTTTTTAAAGCTTTACCCCACTGCCCCCAGGCATATCAAATATGAATAGAATACGGCTCAATCAATTTGAGTGGCTTTAGTAATCAGAGCACTGCAGTCTGAGGCTCAAATCTACAGTAGGTATGCTTCTTGGGCCAAGCAGACATGAACAGGTTAATACACGCACGCCACGCACAGTTGAATTAATATTTCTTGACACAGTGGTTTGAGTTGTGCAATTATAAAGTTAGGTGTCCTGGTTAGTCAGTTATAAAAGATACATTTTACAGACATTTAGTTTTTGGTTGACATTCTGTGCATCTCCAAACGTTATATACTAATGGCTTGCATATAAAATGAGGCATATGAGCTATGTAGGCATTCTACATATGCACATATATTAACCTGAATGTGGCATATAAGAGTCATATATTTGTCATATACTTGCCATGTATTTACAAACAGTATGTACATATATTGTCTTTCTGTGTGGGTTTTAAAGAACAAGGTTTTAAAGAACAAGCATAAAACATTGTAACAATATACATCTTTGGGTATTTTCTTCACTAAGTTACTGAGTGAGGTTACTAAGTTACAGTAGTTAGAACAGAAGCAGAAATGTCTCTATTAGCCGCAAATGATTCCGACAAAACCTCAATGAGCTCTAGACTCTGTTGGTCTTGGTTGGTCTGCAACCAAGTCATTCATCAAGGTGTGAAAATAAAGAACAGACTTCTCAACATGTTTGTAGCACTTCATTATTGACACAGTTTGAAAATATATATATAAATAATATACTACAGAGTAGACAGGAAAGAAATTACAGAGGAGTTGCTGTGAGACAAGTAATGTGCTTTTTGAGGGCCCCTCCTATGTCCAGCTTTGAGGGTTTGTGTTAACACAAACATTGTCCTAACACAAACATTGAATGCCATTGACAATGAATGGCTAGTTTTGAGTGTTTGTTCAAAGTTGCAAACACAAACATTGAATGCCATCGACAATGAAAGGCCAGTTTTGAGTGTTTGTGTAAACACAAACATTGTGTAAACACAAACATTGAAGCCAAAAGTGAGGACACAAATTGTGATTGGCCGGAATGAGATGATGTATGATGATAAGAGCTCCCCTCACTTCACACGGGTGTGATTCTTTTTACATAATCAGTCATGTCATTTTTGGCATATAAATTAGGTTAAACAATATCCCTATTAGCAAATCATCCAAAATAGCATAAATAGCAGATCTACAAGCTCATCACAACACATCACATCATGTTGTGGCGCATGACACCATCTTATGGCCATGTCAAATGTGTGTATATGTGTTCTGCATACTTGGCTGCTGGGTCGCAAGACAAATTTCAGTGTGAACTGACAATAAAGTACTATATCATATCATATCCTATCAAGTATAAAATAGGGCTTAAGTGATTAATTCTCCAACTGAGACTTCAGAGTCCACAGCTATAGTCTCATTTGCCAGTAATAACTAGCATAAAGAAACCCCTTTTTAAAAACAGACCACGTGTCAAGAGGAACTGATTCACAACTGTCACACTTAAGACCCAAACTGCCACAGTTCAAAACTGCAACATGTATGAAAAAGAAATATCACACACACATGCAAGCCACTGGTGGCTGTTACTGTGTTCAGCAACACCAATGTCTGGTCAATGCCAAGTACAAACTGCGATCTCTGTCGGTTTTCTGCTCTATATGTAAAGTGTCTTGAGACAACTTGTTGTGATTTGACATTAATACAATTGAATTGAAATTCAATTGAATACACAGTGCGCTGCATGGTGAGAAAAACCTCACAAAGAGAGAACTATTGTGATTATGGCCTGAGGCGTTTTGATTGCCACAGTGTATACTGTAATAATAGCGTGGTATTCACTGTCACGCACTGATCAGCACATTTTGCTCAAGTTGAACAGGTTTGTAGGCCTACAGAGATATGAACTGGGGGCTGCAGGATAGGCTCCTCAGCAAGCTGGGAAACAAATCTGCCGTGATCAGCGATCAGTGATGGAAATAACAAAGTAGGAGGCTACACAGAGAATAGTGAGGGAGAAAGAGAAATGGAGAGCGATAAAGATATAGAGTAACTGATAAACTTTCCTCCACACCTGGCCCCTCCCCCACAGGTTGACATGCCATGTGGTGGGACAGACAGACACAGAGAGAGAGAGGCAGGGCTCACGCAGGACGCAGCTCTTTTGTTTGCGAGGGCTTATTCATTATTCACCTGATCTGAGAAATAGACTGCAAGCCAACTGCACAGCTGTCATCAAGCAGCAAGGCATAGACACAAATTATTCATGATCCTGGAAAGAAAAGGCAAGAGAATGAGAGAAAAATAATAACAAGAGATACCGGCGAGGCAGGCAGCTGACAGGCTGAACACGCTGTGTGGGAGAGTGGGCCCTGTCAGGCTGACACGCTTGTTTCTGAAGGTACCAGAGGGTCCTGGCCAACTCCTGGATGCTCTCACATAGCTGCAGTACACATCTTACGCTCACGTAGTTAATAGTTTTACACAGCATTAAAAAGGGCACTAGCGTTATACTAGTAGTCTGTCATGTTTAGCTCATATGATTCACGGTATACTTGACATTACTGCCGAGCATTTTTCAAAGCATAGGTTTAATTTGACCAGCGTATGGTCTATTTTCAGATGCTGTACTTATAGTGCTTTTTTGTGATTGTTTTTGTGACTTTCTCCTCATTGGCTGTCCTTTAAGCCAATGGGGAGTCTGCAATGCCTTCCCACATTCTGACCTCCTGTCACAGAATTCAGCGCAACACTCACTAACTTACAGTAGACACAGACACATGCTATACTCTTCAACCTCTGGCAAATATTTAAATGAACATTTTTTACATGAACTAGAGCAAGGGAAAATAGCCAAAGAATAGCGGACAAAAGGGTGACATTCATACGGAGCCCCTGAATGGCCATGCAATCAAAATATATTTTATCTTGTCCGTACAAGATAATATCTCGTCTGTACAAGATATTATCTCGGACAAGATAATAATTATCTTGTCCTGACGAGATAATATCTTGTCCGGACGAGATAATAATTATCTTGTCCGGACGAGATAATATCTTGTCCGGACGAGATAATAATTATCTTGTCCGGACGAGATAATATCTTGTCCGGACGAGATAATATCTTGTACGGACAAGATATTATATCAAATATATCAAAATATATTTTGAATGCATGGCCATTCAGGTGCTCCGTACATTCATGTACTTGCAGGCACAAACAATCCAACATCTAACTGTAAACATAAACAGAAATAACACTAGGTTTCTAATAAAAACTGCAGTATTAAATAACATTCAACTTCTTTGAACACTGTTTCAGAGACACAGTGAATTTCATTCTTATTAATCAATTAATTCTTATCTAATGCTGCAGAGTTTCTAATTATCTAACAATGGTGTCACAGTACGATTGGAAAACCAGACAGATTGAAAAAGGTGCACTCGGTTTCTCCAACGGAGGCGCTCCGCCTGAAGGTGACTTGAGAGCTAAAGCAAGCAAGTCATGCACCGTTCAGAGCGTTGTGAAGTCACCTTCAGTCGACTTAGCGATGTCTGAAGTTGTACCAAATAGGGACAGAATCGTAAATCATCGTCCCCCCAAGTCTTGGTATCTCCAAGACGTAATGTCTTTTATGGGGGAGCGCTGGAGGTGAACTTGAAGAAAACAAGCACTTTTTCAATCTGACTGGTTTTGCAGTCGTTTTTTTTCTTACCTTCCTTCTAATTTTTGTTTTTTGAGGAACACACTGGATTCCATTCCTTTCAGTATGTTATGAAAATCAACTTGAAACGTGCTTGAGATAGATCATCTCAATAGATACTGTACATTTCACTGTTATTTATTGTCAAAGTTACCATTGTGGGTTAAACGCTTTCAACCTGGTGTCCCTATTTTGGACACAACAATGTCCAAATATTTTCTTTTGTTCCAAGGAAGGCCCTTGTTGGCTTCAGGGCACTTTATTATGGCATGTCCCTTGGCTACCAGCAGACTATCTCTCACTCCAGAGGAGCTGTGGAGGGACTGAGGTGTTTGCGTGTGTAAGTGTGTTATTACGCCCATGAAGTCTTTTTGTTTTTTCTTAGCCCAGGTTGAACCCTCAGTAACGACCACACACACACACACACACACACACACACACACACACACACACACACACACACACACACACACACACACACACACACACACACACACACACACACACACACACACACACACACGTGAGCGTGCGCACAGACACACACACACACACACACACACACACACACACACACACACACACACACACACACACACACACACACACACACACACACACACACACACACAGTGACACACGCACACACACACACACACGCACGCGCACAGTGACGCGCACAGTGACACACACACACACACACACACACACACACACACACACACACACACACACACACACACACACACACACACACACACACACACACACACACACACACACACACACACACACACACACACACACACACACACACACACACACACAGAGAACGGTAGTGGCCAAATGAGAGCCGTCATTTTTTTTTCTTCCTCCGGCCGCCTTGAAAGCTTTCCATTAGCCGTGCTGTGCTCCAAGGGTCTTGGGGGGGACCCTGAACAGCGTGTGTTCAGGGGAGGGGAAGCCTGCCAGTCTGATGAAAGGGAGAGCTGGGGTTAGAAGGGATTGGGGGTTGTAAGAGGTCGTCTTCTCATTTAAAGACATGTTTACCCGGTTCATTTAGCATTACATATCACTAGACCATTTGGATGTGAGCTGTCACTCAGGAACAAAGAGGGTGTTCTAATGCTCAGTTAGGGCCCGTGCAGCTATGACACAGATTCCTCCATGTGCGGCCCGTGCACTGTATCTTTGCACAGGGTTCTCTTATGTGTAAGACATGCTCATATTCTGTACCTTATACTGTACTGTACTGTAAATGTGTGTGTGTGTGTGTGGGGGGGGGGGGGGGGGGCTTTTCTTCCTGCTGTTACAGTACCCACCTGCCATGTTGCATCTATCTATGATTGTGTCTGATAACAAGTGAAATCCCGAGAGTGACATTAAAAGGATCCACCTTTGTTAAAAGGCTTGATAACAATGGATTCTCTTTTGGGGGCAGAGATGACATAAGAACAGGAAAACCGTGAGAGCATCACAGTGACAAGAACTATAGAGCTTTAAGCCTTTTAGAGAGGAGCTGAAACTCCTGACAACATGATTTTACATGAGTTAGTTAGACCTGAAAGAGATGATATCAGGAATGTAATGTAAGCAGGATCACCCACAAACCCTTGTTTCTTGTATTAACACACCAATGTTAAATTAATTAGTCCACTTTGTCTTCCTCATTTCCTCCTAACTTTAAATTATTTAGCATAAATGCAGCTGTCTAGGTAATTGCAAGATAAATGCATTAATCTCCTGTGTAACATGTGATTCCTTTTTTAGAAAGACTGGAAGTTTGGAAAGACTGGAAACTGGAAGTCTACAGACTTTGATGATGTCATTGGTACGAGACGCAGAGTGAGTAGATGGAAAATGTGCTATCTTATAATGAACATTAATGAGGAACAATTACAGTACATGAAGATAAGGTCAAAGTGGTCAAAGTGCTCCTTAAATAAAGCCAAGCATAAAGCAAGTCTACAGGTGTCTAAGGGTCACAGATTGTACATTGTGTACACTCTGAGAGTGTACAAATTGACTCGTTGACTAGAGTTAAAGAAACACTCAAGCTTTTACTGTGCAAGCAAATATTTAAGTTTACTGTATCTGTTGGGAAAAGCCAAAACCTTGCTCTTCCTATCTTATCAAATGGCACATGATTTGAGAGTGAATCCGCACAACGCAGAGATGTTGCTTTCTGATAGTCCTACCCTGAACCGAGCCTGATTGCAGCTATGAATCTCTCTGAAAAATTAATAAGATCCATTTCACAAATGACCAAGCCAAGCGTGCACTTGTATCCAAATAGGAGAGAGAGAGAGAGAGAGAGAGAGAGAGAGAGAGAGAGAGAGATGCACAAGTCAGCGGAGGATTTATAAGTGGTGCCACAGCCAGGGGAGAGAGAACAAAACGACAAAGATTTATTCTCAGCCATGATAAAATATTTATGCCGAGGCATTCAAGTAAAGTTACTTTTTGTGTTCTGATTTAATGAGTGATTTGAGCGGTGGCGATGCTGGGAGGCACAGATGTAAGGTTTGTTGAAGCCTGTGCTAATGCCCATTCAGGGGGCCATGTGGTCATGTGTCAGACTGCAGCAGGATCAAAACGGGCTAATGCCGGCATAGAGATCACATACGGGGGAGAGAAGAGATGGGAAGTGCTTCAGCAGCCCCAGAGGTCTCTGCTGGTGCCTGGCTGCAGGAACAGCACAGGGAGACACGCAGAGAGAGAAAGAGTGGATTGTGTTTGTGAGCTCACAATACGTTTACTGATCCATGGTTTACTGTGTGAACTGATATGTATTTCAATCAGTATTGATAGTTTGTATGAATGTACAGAACCATCTTTTGTTGCATTTTTACGGAGCCCCTGAATGGCCATGCATTCAAAATATATTTTATCTTGTCCGTACAAGATAATATCTCGTCTGTACAAGATAATATCTCGTCCGGACAAGATAATATCTCGTCCGGACAAGATATTATCTCGTCCGGACAAGATATTATCTCGTCCGGACAAGATAATATCTTGTCCGTACATTTCTATGCTTGTTTGAAAACAAAAACAAACAAGAAAGTATATACACGGTATATACAATATTTGTGTGTGTGTGTGTGTGTGTGTGTGTGTGTGTGTGTGTGTGTGTGTGTGTGTGTGTGTACATGTGTGTGTACATGCGTGTGTACATGTGTGTGTCCATTCTTTCAAATGGGATGCAGCTGATCAACTAGTGCGCCTGTGTGGTGAAAACCGAACGGTAACCCAGTACCACTGTTATCTTTCCCCCATATCTCTGCACGTGGCATAGGATAGGCAGGCCAACGTTTCCATGGCTTTGAGTGAAGGTCTGGTCCAAAACGACAGAGACATGGTTAAAAAGGAAATGGATCCAGGCAGTGCGGCTGAGACTCTCCCAGTCCCCCTCTGGCACCCTCTGAAACATTCATGAACATGAGGAGAATCTGATCTGGTCCACTTCAAACTCAGAGCTGTACCTTCACTCTGAATGGGGCATTCACAGCACATGCATTGATAAGGCCACCTCTGGGAAGCATTGATTATACAGTATGTATGTATGTATGTATGTATGTATGTATGTATGTATGTATGTATGTATGTATGTATGTATGTATGTATGTATGTATGTATGTGTGTATGAGTGTATGTGTGTGTGTATGTGTGTGTGTGTGTGTGTGTGTGTGTGTGTGTGTGTGTGTGTGTGTGTGTGTGTGTGTGTGTGTGTGTGTATGTATTGTACTGTATATATTGGCCGATAAAATCGTCTAATCTATTATATCGATTTGGTTAGGCTAAAATAAATAAACCAAAAAATACGAGTTCCCCTAGAAACAACATTTTGACCAGTAGCCAAAGAAAAGATTCCTGGGCAAGTGAATAAAAGTATCTCCAATTCAGGGGTGATCAGTTGACCTGGCAGGGAGTGGTGAGCGCGTGTGGCAGGTGAAACACAATTCTTAACACTTGAGCGAACAGGTAAACGGATAAAGGGAGTTTTGAGAAAAAATACTAAGGAAGAGAAAAAAAGAGGCTTAAAAGCCTCCATCACTTCAAACAAGACATTGGTACCGCAAACACGGTGTGTCAGCATCTCCAAACACCAGCCTGAGAGAGAGATGACAAAATTGCTTTGACAGCCAGTTCACATGAAACATCTGCGATTAGTCCACCTTGGGGAGTTGCCATGCCGGACTTGGCCAGGAGGGTGAGGGGGTGTTTACTGGGTCTGTGTGCACGGCAGCAGAGTGCCCATGAGCGCACAGTGCTTTATTGATCAGAGTCAGACAGGGTGTCAGTCACCACAGTCCGGAGAAACAGCAGACATGCAGACGTTATCTGTGTCGACCAGGGCGTGTGCGCTCTGTGTGTATTGATTGGGAACAACTTGACACTGGTAATTGTCATTAAATGGCAACATACAAAATGGTGAGCAGGCTCCAGCATAGGTGGTACTGGTCGAAGGTGGTATGGCTTTGCAGGGGCACTTCCCCCCTTCCCACCCCAAGCATCATCCGCTACCAGACAGATGCAGGACAGACTGTGGTGTCTGGTCTCGGGCCCTTTGTCTCACCTTGGGAGCTTTCTACTCGTGCTACACCGGCAGATCTGAAGAGCCTTTACCCCATGTTGATAGATGTGAAAAAGAGCCGGACAACATCCAGGTGACTGAGTACACACACATATTCGCCAAACACACTCAGACCCCACCCTCAGTCAGAGCCCCTCCTGTCAATTGTTTGCTACAGGGAGTAAAGCTTTTACAAATATTCTCCCTTGTGAGAACAGCCACTCCATTAGCTTTTAGCTCACTTGGGGTATTTCTTCCTCCTCTACTCCTAACATCCACACCAGCAACTTTGCACTGAACAAATCCCACAGAACAAACACACACATCACTCTGACAATGATGACATCTGCATCTTTCAACCAGTGCTGGAGGAAAACTGTAATCCTGCACTCACTTGCAGCAGAATTCTTGAGGGTCAGAGAGCAAAGGCAGCAATCAGAATCTGGATGAAAAATATCCTTGTTTGAAATCAAATGCATCAGTCCAACTCAGAATGAACTGGGACCAGTGGGAGAGGCCCTAAACACGGCGCTTTTTCTTGACAAGCACAGGAGGGGCCCAGAGAGGGTTTTGGCAGACAGGAGGTTGCAGTGGCACTCTTTGAAGGCCCTCTGGGAGGCCCCGACTGGGTACATAGTTCACTCAGAACATTATGATCTCTAAAAGCCTATGGTCACCAAGGAAATATGGGAGAAAAACATGCAGGCTTCATATAGTTCTCAAACTGCTACATACGTTAATATTGTACAGTATACTAGCACATACGATTCAGCGTCAAGATTTTCCTCACACACTCTTTCCACAAAATATTATTTTATTTGTAGGCTATAATTGAGTCCTTGTTCAGTTAATTCATAGGATATCAATCATTAAATCTAATCTATATACATCTAAAAGAAATCACAAATTCAAATCCATTTCTGACAAAGAAAAAATATGAAGACAAACTTTGTTCTTCTTTATTTAAAATCTATGCTTCTTCTAATAAGAGTTTTAACTCATATTTTGGGTTCCTGTTTGACCACAGTGCAGCCTCCACACACCTTGACGCACCAACTAAAGAGACGTGAATCCATGAGGGGATGGGGTTACACAATTGTTTTCTTGTAGTCCAGCAAATTAAATATAAATGGACATGCGATAGCGGTGACCTGAGATATGCCTGTGAGCGACAGACCGCTGCCTGCATGCCTGAAGCAGAGCAGCCATGATTGGACAAGGTAAAGGTATAATACGCTATAAATGTTGTTAAGCCTGATTTATACTACATCGGAGGACAGTGTTGTGCACTGAAAATAGCCAATCAACATGTCCACTATGGATGCAGTATGTTGTGAGCTTGTAGATCTGCTATTTGCCAGTACAAGACACCACCATTATGAGGGAGCATACATTTTCCATTATATACTACCTCTGTCAAATGACTATACTCAATATATCAATCAAGGATTCCATGGAAATGGAAACTTTAGTTGACCTGATACAGTACATAATTCAGGCAACATTAATTTAACCAGAGCACTCTAAGCTACCATAGCCTTAATTAGATTTCATAATTGGATGTCATTCAAACTGTGTGGTTGTTGTTTTTTTAAACCTATGCACATAATTAACATTTCAGTCAGATAACTCACTATTTTATCTTGGCGTTCGGCTCTGCTACATTTTTCTCCCTGGTCAGCACA
The DNA here is from genome assembly GCF_951216825.1 of Electrona antarctica. Classification (NCBI taxonomy): domain Eukaryota; kingdom Metazoa; phylum Chordata; class Actinopteri; order Myctophiformes; family Myctophidae; genus Electrona; species Electrona antarctica. The sequence continues at coordinate 32,941,199 of NC_136812.1, forward strand.
ATAATAAAACACCATCATTAAACATTAAGAGCAGGGAGATAGATATACAACTAGAAAAAGTGCCCTTCTATTCTGGGCACAGGTCTCCACCAGGAGGATAGGAGTGTGTGTGTGATGTTTGGCAAAATGTTTAGGAGCAATATAAACGTGTGTGTGACGCGGCTTGGCCTGTTGTAGCGCCACCATGAGGCTAGTAGGAATATGCATGCACAGTTTCACCACAATCTGACGCTGCGTTGAGTAGTTTTTGAGCGATTTGTACAAAACGGGTACAAAGCGGGCTACTCCTGAAAAGTTTAGAAGCCAATCGTAGCCAATGAGGGTGGATTATGAGAAATCAAACAAACCCGTCTTGATCACATGACTACGAAGAGCATGTGTACCGATTTGCGTGACATTTGGATAAAGTCTGAAGGAGTAATATTAGAAAAGTGTTTCGGCCTCCTGGTGGCGCTATAAAGAGCAGATGTGAAAAATGCCAGGCAAAGGTTTTCCTTGGCCTCTAGGGAGTTGGCATACAAAGTTATCCACAGATCCGTGCAGTTAGAGGTAAAAACACTTTTCGGCCAGTTATAGCGACACCATGAGGCTGAGTTGAAAATGTTAATTTGGCATTTCTTCCTCGGCCTAGTGGGAATGTGTGTGCACAATTTCACAGAAATCACACGATGTGTTCATGATTTGCAGCATTTTGTTTGAAACTGAGCACTCCTGCGTACTTTGGAAGCCAATCTTAGCCAATCAGGATGGAGTCTGAGAAATCTGAAAGACCCGTTTCGTTGAATGGCTCTAGAGAGACTGTGTACCAATTTGCGTGATGTTTGGACAAAACTTGTTTTGCACAAAGCGGCCTCCTGGTGGCGCTATAACAGGCAGTTCTGGGGCAGAGGTTCATCGTTGGCATCCAGGGAGTGTGAGTGCAACATTTGGCATCGACCGGGTTAACGGTGCCGGAGATTAGCTGTTCACAGACGGAAGGACGGACGGACGGACACACACACACACACACGGACGGACGGAGTGCAAAACATACTCTCTCCCCATGCCTTCGGCCTGGTGGAGACAATAACAACCCCCCATGGGGAACAGAAATAACAGAGCCCACCAGTGGTGCTGGGGTGGCGGTGGGAGCAAACATCACATAACAACAACCAGGAACCATATGCAGAAGGAAGGCAGGAAGAATGCATGCAATCTAGAGCCAAATTTCAATACCCAAAATATCGGCCACTCGCTCACTCACACTTGCTCACTCCAGCATGGTGGTGTTACAGTGAAATTGGTGACCTGCTGAAATATGGCATAATTTGCAATGCTGGAGTGACCGAGTGTGAGTGAGCGAGTGGCCGAGATTTTGGGTATTGGAATTTGGCTTAGGTGAGCTTAAATACCCCACCCAATTGGTCAGCTGACTGCCACATCAGCGAATGACATGAAGGTCTTGCACACATTGAATACACCTAGTCTAAATATGCAAACTTTGGTTCAGCCAAAAACAAGTCAAAAAGCAGTTCTTTCAAAAATAAGTCAAAAGGCAGTTTGACTTATTGTTGACACGCACGCACGCACGCACGCACGCACGCACGCACGCACGCACGCACGCACGCACGCACACACACACACACACACACACACACACACACACACACACACACACACACACACACACACACACACACACACACACAAACAAACAAACAAACAAACAAACAAACAAAAAGCTAAATTCCACACTACTGCTCTTACAAGACACAACATTACCGGTATTATAGACTTCATTCCTTGTAAGAGCAGCTCTCGCTTTTTTGAACATTACATCAAATGTTTATTAAAATGTATTAACTCATGTTGCCTGTTTGATCATATACAGGCAGACTAACCATGGAGTCACTCTCAGACTAGGCTATATCATCATGAAAACAGTGCCCTCCTGAGTTGGACACTGATCACTGCAAAACACTGAACATAACAGTTTTATAGATGTAACACACATTTTTCACTCCATCCGTCCGTGTGTGTGTGTGTGTCCGTCTGTGAACAGCTTATCTTTGGCACAGTTGGCTTGATCGCAGCCAAACGCTGAACACACACTCCCTGGATGCCAAAAGCCTGGGGAAACTCATTCGAAAATCTGGCATAGTAGTCCGGCAGTCTGGGTTATGGAGTGAGAAATTATTTTTTATTGGCCTAAAATATTGTCTATATATACATTTTTGAATCCATTTGCTGACCTGCTGTCAAAATTGAGCAATTCTTTTTTATAGTCATGTGATCAAGATGGATCTGTCTGATTTTTTTTAAATATTCTATGCTACTGTAAGACATTGTCTATTGGCAACTGCTACTTCTATGATCACTCAATACCAAACAATGCACACCCACAACAAACATTCCTGACCTGGTGGAGAGCTGTGCTCCGAGAAGCACTTTTTCGAGTTTGTCCTGCCATGTCCATCATACAATGTAGATAGATTTTTATCTACAACAATAAATATTTGAATGCTTTCCATGGTGGTCAACAATAAAAGCATTTAGAATACCATTCTAAGAGAGCTTTTATGAATTGTTTTTCTGTTTAAAAACAACACACTTTTTATTCACTGCCTATTTTGTGACCATGCACACAATGCTTGAACGGCTGTACCTTTTAATGAAAATAATATTTAAACTAGTGTTATTTAAGCAAAGTGTCAGGACTCTACAGAAGGCTATATGATGCTGTGAAATTATTCATGACAAATAACCTTAATAACTATGAATTTAATATAATATTAGTAATGGACAACAAAAATGTGGATACCCTTTGATAATCAGTTACTTACGGCTAAAACATTAAAGTTTTTAAAAATTCTGAACTCTTCATGATGATTTGGCCTGTGAGGCGTGATCTGTAGCCTGCGAATCCTACATTGGTAATTCATAATTGAAAATGGGGCATAAACAATACAAGCATTGATCCCATATGACATATACCTTCATAAACTCTACACACCCATGACCCAGGTCCCGCTGTCAAAACTCAAACTCATCACCCAGCAATTAAAAAAACAAACAAAAAAAACACACACCAGGGACAAACATATTGTGAGGCTAGTCTGTGTATCTGTATTTGCTTTGTGGCTTTTTTGTTTAAGGCTTTCATCGCACTGTAATAAAGAGAACAAACCTAACCAGCAGATGCTGGCTAAATCCTACCGTTCAAACACTCTCCTCATCCCATTCATCTCAAATCAGGGCCTGAGCTGGTCCTTTACCCAGGCTGTCTAGCTGGGGCAGGAAGTCAGTGATTGTACTTATATTATATTACACGCACGCACGCACGCACGCACGCACGCACGGCAAGTTCATTGGGGAGAAAGGATGGAGCATCCCTTTGAAGTCTTTTGTCATTACATAGATGACTAATGTAGTGACATTGGGCAATCATGGACGGGCATTCCTAATCCCTACATTTTGTGCGTGTGTGTGTGTTTGACATGCTTCTCCATTTGATTATTAAGACAGGGATGCTCAGCTGGCATGGTGACTGTATGATGTACTGTAGGCCTATGGATCGAACAATCTGTTTACATGTAAAGTGAGTCCATTATAACAACCTTTATAATAGCAGTGATCTACCACAGGATACTACGGAGCCCTGAATGGCCATGCATTCAAAATATATTTTATCTTGTCCGTACAAGATAATATCTCGTCCGTACAAGATATTATCTCGTCCGGACAAGATATTATCTCATCCGGACAAGATATTCATCTTGTTTAAACAAGATATTATCTCGTTTAAACAAGATAATTATCTCGTTTAAACAAGATAATTATCTCGTTTAAACAAGATAATAATTATCTTGTTTAAACAAGATAATAAACAAGATAATATCTTGTCCGGACGAGATAATAATTATCTTGTCCGGACGAGATAATATCTTGTCCGGACGAGATAATAATTATCTTGTCCGGACGAGATAATATCTTGTCCGGACGAGATATTATCTTGTACGGACGAGATGCATGGCCATTCAGGGGCTCCGTAGTATCCTTTGGGAGAACCTTATTTTCCCCAATTTACTAGAAGATAAAATTATATGTAGGCCACAGTAGAATTTTCCATTTTTGAGTTGGTTGCTCCACTGCAATATATCCAGAGAGACATTAAAGACAGTTAAAAAACTCACATCCGTGTGAAGTGAGGGGCGCTCTTATCATCATACGTCATCATGGCGTAAAATAGACACTATGCCGATTTGCTCAGAAAAGCAAGACGTAAAATTCAAAAATACTGATTTGCTCAGACACATATGACTTAATTCTCCATTCATTGTCAATGGGAATTTAATGTTTGTGTAAGACGACAATCTACACTAATAGCTGAATAAAGTGCCTTCAAAAACAGGTACATAAACATTTTAAGCTTTTTAAATGACCTCTTGTGTAATGGATATCTACTTTGGGGGTTAATCCAGTGTATGTTTCTACTGTATTTTGGGTGTGGGGTACTGTGGGTGTTGAGCTAGAACACTCCAGACAGTTCTACATGGCCCATAGAAGTGCCCTGGTTTAATCCTATTACGCCTCAAGCACAAAGGGAGATAAGAGGTTTATGGTGAGCACACTTCTCCCTGGGGACTTTACAATATCTTTATATATTTGGCAGGTTACTGGCTGGCACTGCATGGGGCTGTTTTATTTCTTTGTGTGTATTTAGGTCTTGGGACTGAAATTCTGCTGAAATTGACCACACACTTAACACTGCTTCTAGAAAGAACCAGAGGAGACTAATGATGTCTGTGCATCAAGTGAATGATGTAATTCGGAGATGGGTGAGTCATCACGTTAACAGACCTCGTTCACATGGCTTTAATCAGTGTACAATAAAGATGCTAAATTACTGGTAAATCTGAAGTTTAAAATGACAAGCAATTTGTCAAATTTAACATTAGAAACCAGGTAACATAGCATTTTACCTTTCATATCGGTATTTATTATGACAGCATTGTGATACTATAATGGCATTATAACAGCTTATGTCTATCACTTATAATGCCTTATATAACCAAACCTGAAAGTTAATTGTTAATGTACTGTAATGTTATACACTGCAAGTTTAACTGTCTTATGTTTGTGTCTACATTTACAAGGAAATTATTGACCACTTTTGGAACACATTTATGCTATAATATTTTGTAACTAAACTGATTATGAGATGTTATGACTTTGATTTGGTATATTAGCATGAAATCAATGGGACATTTTAAAGCATGTTGTATTTTCAACAAAACATCATGCTAAATTAATACTGCTCATAACAATTCTACACAGTAAAATCGCCAGTGTTAAATGAATTCTTCGAGTTAAATTAACACTTGTGTATCCTGTTTCTTTTACTTAGAGTGATAATCCAGAGGGGGGTTTGAAGCCAGAGGACGAAAAGCTATTCCATAATTTCATAACAACCTGTCTAGCTCATGACGGCAGCGCACAACTACTAGAAATCATTCAGGATGAGAAAAAACAGGTAATGCTAGCAAGGCCTAGTACATCACAATGGCAAAAACACAGTTAGTCTGGTCTGGTCTGGTCACACTGTATGGATGATGTGGAGACATATTAGTGTCCCAGAAGTAAGAACTCCAGCTGCATGGCAAGTCTCCTTAGTGAAAACAACATAACCACTTAACCCCTACACAAATACTCCATTGCCCTGGTTGCTTTTGTGCACTGCTCAGTGCTTAGTTGCTTACAGGGCACCACAATCTTTGCCCGGAGTGCTTTTGTGCCCTGCTTTCAGGGCACTACATATTTTTTCTGGAAAAGTTCGATCTACAGATCTGCTCTCTATCTGCGGTTTTCCCCGAATGTTCACCTATGTTTGCAGAATATTTGCCTATTATGACATGCCCACATTGGCCAGAATATGAACATGTATGTGGTTAAGAGATACTAACTCACCTCCCTATCAGAATATGAACATGTATGTGGTTAAGAGATACTAACTCACCTCCCTATCAGAATATGAACATGTATGTGGTTAAGAGATACTAACTCACCTCCCTATCAGAATATGAACATGTATGTGGTTAAGAGATACTGCTGCGAACAGCAGTAACTCACCTCCCTATCAGAATATGTAGTACGTGTCACCACTCACGCCCTGAAGGTGTATAGCAAAGGCAGTAGATATGCAGTCAGATTTCTCGCTCCACTGACAACCGTATTCGATATGCCAACTCTTCTAAGTGCCATTAGTTGTCCCATCACCCTATACTTAGTGGCAGCGGTGGCCGAACGGATAGCGGCGCGGTCTAGATACCGGAAGGTTCCCAGTTCGAACCAGCCGTCCGACACGTTAAAATTACCACCGCTGAAATGCCCTTGAACAAGGCATCAACCACTACGATGAAATGTGTTCTATGAGCAGGGCCTGGCTGGAAACAAGTTCTTAGAGCTTAGCCCAGATACCCTGGGTAAATATAGATTTCATTTCATTTCATTTCATTTCATTTCATTACTTCCCACTCTGAAGCTCATGTACTTTCAGAAGGCACGTGAGCCTTTTACTTGTGTTGTCTCTAGTCTCCATATACTAAAGAAACCAACTACCCAAAGAGAAATATGTGACCTTCAGTTTTTGCATCTGCTACATGCCTTTTTTAATGTTCAGGCACATGACAATAATTCAGAGCATCCATAATGCTTTGAGCCAGACATGTCGGAGAACATTAATAATTTAAAATGTAATCTAATTTCTCTTCTACTCAGGAATTTGTAAAGTCTATGGGCTGTGCTCTCTTGCCAACCCTCACAAATGAAGTGATTAAAAATGAGAAGAGTTCTTGTCACTGTGAGGCTGCCATTACACACCTGGCCAAGGTATGTAAAGCAAAATACTGTCGATATGACAATTATCATAATGATAGGATAGGACACATTGTCAACAATACATACAGGGGCAGCGGTGGCCGAACGGTTTGCGGAGCGGTCTTGTTATCGGAAGGTCGCCAGTTCGAATCCCCAGACCGGCACGTTAAAATTACCACCGCTGAAGTGCCCTTGAGCAAGGCATTGAACCCCTACCATGAAATGTTCTATGAGCAGGGTCTGGCTGTAAACAAGCATCTCGAGCTTTGTCCATTCACCCTGGGTAAACAAAGAACTTTACAATTATGTTAACTGAAGCCTGATTTATACTTTGTCGTGTCACGTGAAGACGATAGCAGATCTACAAGCTCACAATGGGTTATGGGTCACTGCAATGTGTGACACAGTTGTACAATGAAGTATAAATCACCGTAGGCATTATAGATTTGATTAATGTCGATCCTGTTGTCCAGACTTGCTGCCCAAAAGAGCTCCAGTGTGTTTTCCTTCAACTAGTGGAGGACATTACTCCAGCTGTCATTGCTGATACCATCATAGCCCTGGCTCCACATATGCAAACAGGTACCACCACAACTCCTATTTATGACATAATGACCAGCATTAACTCTCACTCACTTAAATACATTAACCCCTTTATTCCCCACTATCAACATAAATTCCCATGTAATGATTGCTGATTGCTATTTGCCTCCCCCTGCTGGGAAGTGACAGCATTTCATTTGATGACATGTGCCTGTGTCTCCAAAAGTGGTACATCGGATGGGCAAGGAGAAGGCAGCCTCTTTGGGCCTGGCTCTTTCAGCACTGCAGAAGCAGGTGTCCCGGCTACCGGTGCCTTACACCAGGCAGCAGGAGATAGATGACGTGCACGGTCTGTGTCGCTGCTGCACTATCTTAGCTGCGTTTATAGAGCCCTTTGTGGAGGAACTGAAGAGGAAAAAAGCGAACAGTGCCATCACTGCTGCCGACCAGGACCTGAAGACAGAACTTCTTAAGTTGTATGTTTCACAGAAAAAAATAAAATAAAATCTATCTCCATATTTTGTCCAACATGTCACGTGTTGAGCTTGTAGTAGAGAGATCAGCTAGTTCAACCATTTGTTTTATGTCAAAGTTTATAGGGCTTATTGTGGTTAAATGGGAGATCTTTTCTTTTTCTTTCTTTCTCTTCTTTTTTTACTTTTCCTACAGCTGCATGAAAAGCTTGAGGCAGCCACTACTTCGGGCTGAACTAGAACCAGGGATAAAATCACCCTTATGGATCTTTGCAACAGTAATACTGGTAAGACAAAGCTCTTTCTTACATTGCATCTATGTAAAGGCAGCCATAAAGACAACGATTCACTATACATTTCCTGATCCTAGGTCACACTGCCAGTCATCGAGGGACCTCTACCAAATCTCCTGTTTTACAACCCTATGAAGAAAAGCATTCTGGTGGACAATTACCAGAGTCAGGAAGCAAAAGAATCAAGGGCCTGTTTGGCTTACCTACTCTTTGTCGAACTCATCACCATAGAGAGTTTTCCTGCAGTGTTCAGGTAAAAAGCAACTAAAACGCAGATAATAAACGTTCACAAAATTTAAAACATTTATCACGCAACGATCCAAATGCAAGGAGTTCATACTGTTTTTTGCTGTTCCAGTCCTGTGTTTGTTCTTCAGTGCAACATGGAATACATAAATCTCTTACTCGGCAGGTAAGTCATACAAACACACTAGCCACTGAGCATGGTGCATGTAAAAAATAAAGAAGAAAAAAAAGCTTGACCACAAACATTAATAATTATCATTTTGTCATTCAGAAAAGACGAATCACACGCAGAAAAAGGCATGGTAAGAGACAAATTACACTATAATAATAAAAAGCTCCTTAAAAATGCTGCTTGAACCTGCAGCTGAATTAATTCTCCTCAAATGTTAAAATAATTGTGTGTTTAATAAATTGTATTTAGGCACTGTATGCCAAAACATTAGAGGGCGTGCAAGACAACAGCCTTCCAGTGGATCTACTGGAACTACAGACCTTCTACAGTGTCCCACAGGTGAGCCTGAGCAATGTCATGATAGTGTTCCCATTCTTATAGTCTCAAATATCTATAGAAATAACACATGGTGGGGTATGACCTAAAAAACACACTGTGGAAATATAATGTGTGCATACAGTAGTTGTGTCATCATGCGTGTCTACAGTAGGCTATAAGGAATGCTGTGTAAATGTTGTCAACATGTTTGTATTCATCTTAATGTCATTTTAAAGAGCGTAGTCAAATGCAGAGAATTTCAATTGCTGACAAATATAGTCAACTCTATACTCGACAGCATTTGCGCCACATTCTCACTGACTGTCCATTGCAACATTTGGTGAGTATATCATCTATTTATTAATGATAACTTATTTTGCAATAGACATACTGTTGGTTTTACCTGAGTGCTGCTTTCCCAGAGAGAAAAAGGACTACAAGTTATTCAACTCTTCATAAATAAATTGGACGTTGAGGCAAAGCACAAGTTCTTCAGGTAAGAATATAAAAAAACAAACGTAATGTCAACTACTAGAATATATCCATCTGTAGTTATTTCCAAATGGTTGATTTTCTTTTGCAGGTGCATGTTAAAATCCAGCAACCATGCAGGGTTAGAGGGTTATATAATAAAGAACATCAAGAATCAAATTGAACTTTCCATGAAGGTAAGATTATATATTATATATTTCTTTACCCTGGAGAAGTCCTATTTCGATAATATTATGCCTGTATAACTAGTCTCTCAAGACAGATTGTTGACTCAGGGAAAAGAGGGCGCTGTTTGTCCTGTATTTTTGGACGATTGGTTCTCAGATTGAGCTATAACAAGCCTGACGCCTAATTAAGTTGCAGAATAACTGAGTCAACTGCTTGCAGATCCCTGGAGCAGTATTACGTAAAGATAACCGTAATGAAAAGGGTTGCTGTCCCAGGGAACCTCTTCTCCAATTTGGAGGTCCATCAACTAAAGACTGTACATTCTTTTGTAGCCAGGCCATGGCAATGACTGGTTTCTAGGAGCGCAGTTCCTCCCTCTGTTGGGTCTGGTCATGTGTCTGCCACAAGGTGCCGAGACAGACCTGTTACACGGTATGGACAGGTGAGAAACATTGCTCTTGTCCTTTTAAGCACAGAACTGGTCACTAGTTTCTGTATCAGCCCTACTTTATTTGAAAGCATGTCTATTGTCATAACTAAGGTATTGCCATGACAAGGCAGATGGATGTCAGTACAGATCCACTTTGCAATGAAGCTCACATTTCAGGAACCGTGGAACCAATTTCTCAGAGGTTCAGGTGTCACTGACAGACGTGACAGATTCACATTTAGACCAAGTAAATGTAAAGGCCTAATGGCTTCATTAACTCTTAATATTATAATATTAAACAATACCCCTGTCTCTCTACCCAGGATAATGGAGTGTCTCAATCTGCTACGCTATCTCTTAATCAGAGACAAAGAATGGAAGAGAAATGTGAGTCATTGTGATTCACCACATAGATATTGTCATCTGTCATTTGATGCAGATAATGCAGCATGCTGACAGCTTATTCCTCCTGCTTTCAGACAGGTGTCTGGACAGAGCTGTGCAGGATCAAAGATGAATACATAAAAATGCTGCGCGTTTGTCTCAGCCTCTCCAGAGCCTATTACGGGGGTGAATTAAATGCACTACGGGAGGATCAAAAGCTGAAAGCTAGGGGTAGGCATTATTCACTAATCCACATGAAAAAACAATCAAGATAACCTAACACAGATTGATATTGGGCGGCCATAGTTGAATGGTTAGTGAGCCCGCCTGGGGAGCAAGAGCCCCTGGTTGTCCCAGGTACAATTCCGGGCCAAGCTAGCTAGAAATGTGTCGATGTGTGTCCCTGAGCAAGAGTGTTAACCCCTAATTGCTCCACAAGCGCTCACTGCTCCTAGTAGGATGGGTAAATGCAGAGGACATGTTTCACGTACAGTAGGTGCAAATGCAGTGACAAAAGGAGTGGGGATTAAATTGTTATTATTATCAGTGCAACAATGACAGCAGTGGTTCTCAATGTGGGGTTGGCAGACCACCAGGGGTCCTTGGGGGGTTTCCAGGGGGTCCCTAGCTAAAGGATTAATAGTTAGAAACCAAATGGACCCTTTCAGAATTAAATTAACAGTGAAGATTGGGTTCCAGAGATACAATCTGTATCAAATGGCAGTCTGTGGTCTGACTCAAATGCATATTAAACTGGGGATCCTTGAAAGTAAAAAGGTTGAGAATCACAGAGCGAACATTAATAATCTGTACTGTTCATATTCTTCTCTTCTAGAAGCCAGGGCTGCAGCTAGATCTAGATCCAAACCCTTCAAAGGCATAACTATAAGACATGAGATGGTGTCTGATATGTCCCCAGAAGTCCAGCACCAGGTACTCTAACTGTTCTTATCAACTGCCAATTATCTGTTTTTCAGTCCTGCATTAAGACAAGAAAGCTTAAAGATCTCCCATACTTTTTAGGTACTGCAGAGTGCTTTGGTCACATTTGACCTGATGGAGAGCCTTATCGTTCGCATTGAAGAGATAACCGAGGAGCACATGAAGAGCATAAAATAAGTACAAGTAGTTGGAATTAAAGTCGAGCAGGTCAACACCATCTGCTGCTTTTCCAACTTGCTCTCTGCTGTGAGAGTGAAAGCAAATAAATTAAATAAATTATGACTGTGATTTATTTTCATCCCTTGATAGCAACACTGGCTAAAGTGATAAAGCAACACTGACAAAGTTCCAGAGTAGTGTACCCTGGATGATGTCACTGCTATACAAGCTGAACCACAGAGATTTAGTACTGGGTATAATAATACTCACTGTTCACTGTACTGTACTCACTGGTCAAGGGACATTTCTGAAAGCAATACCGAGCGATACATAGTATGGTACATTATAGCTTGTGTGGTTTTATTTTTTATGAACTTGAACTGGCCTATAAGTCACCCGTATAGTCACTCACTAATATCACAAAAGTGAAGTTTCTTTTTTTATTGATTTCTATGTTGTAGCTAAATAAAGACCAAGCACATAGTATGCAAAACATCCAAAACATCTCACAGGCATATAACAATCTCTTCCTATTGTCTGTACAGTAGTAGACCAGAATCGTAGTCTATGTAGAATTCTCAAGGATACTCCGATTTTTTACGTGTAACAAGTAATATAGTGAACAGTTGGGGTCTTGAGACTTGACTACCTGCTCAGCCAAGCTTTATGTCTCTCAGCATCTCCCATACAGGACTGCTCTCAATGATGTGGGCCCGTGCCAGAGACATCCGATCCCGGATGCTGTCCACATGGGGTTTACTGGTAGCCTGGGAACATATGTGACATTAATATCATAGAGACATAGGGGGTAGGAATAGCCTATCAATTCTGTTTTACACATTCTGTCGTGCTGTCTTTATCCGTACCTTAGCAATTGTCAACATGCCTTTGACAATCTCTGCATTGTTTCGCACAGGTAGGATCCTTAGACTGGTGCCAAAAAATCTGAAATACACCAAATCAGCTTGTTTCACAAATGACAGAAACATGACTGAAACCCAATGAATTCAATGGAAATCCTTATTTTATCCACTTATTCAACTTGTTTTCCAAGATCCATCACAGTTGTCTGAATTATTAATAGCAAAAAACACAGAATAGAGACCAAATATCTAGGTCATTTCATAACAAATGACCTATCCGATGACAGAGATATTTCTAGACAGCAACGTAAACTGTATGCTCAAGCCAAAACGCTCATACGTAAGTTTAATTTCTGCACGGTCCCAGTGAAAATCTCACTTTTTAAAGGCTATTGTACTCCGCTGTACACTGCCCACTTGTGGCAACACTACAAAAAGGGCAGCCTGCAAAAATGACAGTGGCCTATAACGACTGCATGAGACTGCTGCTCAAAGCCCCAAGAATCTGTAGTGCCAGTCAGTCACATGTTTGTGGAAATAAATGTACCCACTTGCCCTGCTGTTTTACGAAACCTGATGTATAGATTTATGTGCAGGTTAACAGAATCTGTGAACAGTATCATTGTAGGATTTACTAATCCTGCTAAGAGCTCTGTTAGGCTGTCATCTAAGGCTAAGCTATGGGAGCTACTGGCGCTCTAGCCTAGTAGATAAGGCTGAAGCCTACTTATGTCCCCCTTGTTTGTTTATGCTTTGTTTATTTATAGTTTGTTTACTTTTGTGTTTTTATGTTTTATGTGTTCTGCCCTATGGACCCCCTGTGAGTGTCTTGAATAAAGTTTGAATTGAGTCATGAATCTACCTGTGCTGAATCATTGACAAGATGTTCATTTCACTTTTCCCATGAAAGGGGGCCTGTAGAAGTAGGAAGCAGTTGCGGTGGACTTTCACAAACGTATTGATCTTCTCAAACAGTCCTGACTCTTCCACATTCTCTGGGAGTTCTTGTAGGTGAACAAGCAAAAATGCTGTACCTGTGAGGAAAGTGTATAATGCTATGATGGTCTATTAACATGTATTACCCATCTCAGTCAAGATGTGGTGTCTTTAAAATATAGGTTTATAGGCTACTTCTGACCATGAGTTTAATTGTATAATGTGAACTGTTTACCTGATAATGGGAAAACAAAGGCCCCAGGCTCCACACTGTCTGAAAATCGAATCCTATGTTGCTGCACACTCAGCATTCTTGACACACCATGATTCTGTTAGATCACATAAGGATAATTTCAGCTTCATTCACATTTGTAGAGAAGCTACGAGCAACATCATTAAGAACCACTTCACCCATTTCCAAACTATCTTCATAATTGGTCCTTTGCTCCTGAACATTTGGTAGCCTACCATTTCTTTCTAACCAGTCTGTATGGCTGTGGACTTCAGAAACCTGCCTAGCTACTGTACCAGTGACATCATCATTAGGCAGGTCTTTTTTTCCTCCAAATTTAAATGATTTATTTCGATTTTTTCTTTCCAGGAATAGAAAGCCTGCAGTTTCTATTAGCTTGCCTTGAATCCTCCAATGTCACTGGTAGGCGGGTTTCTGAACTGTGCACAGCCCTCCTCTTATACACAGAGTAGACACAAATGGTACCATATTATCATCAGCATTAGTGAGTACCAATTATATTAAGATAGGTTGAAAATGGGTGACGTCGTCCTTTAACCTTGAATATTCAACATTATGCAAAAGTTGTCAAGTTCAACATCAGTCACATCAGGTTGATTTACATAAATGTGACGATTGTTCCTATTTTTGTTTACATTTTGGCCTTATTCAATAAACATTTACAGAATGTCCCTTTGTCAACATTCAGCTAAGAAAAACATCACTGAATTGTTAAAAGTCCTTCAAGCTAAATACATAAGCTAATACACTATATTTGGCGTTAGCTTGCCTGCCTGACTGCTGCAGACGTCTCCCTCTTGAGTAGTAGTAGTAGCCTATATCAAAACCCAGCTGAATGTAATAACTTTAAATTAAACTTTATGTGGGTGTTTCTCATTGTGGTGACTGTGCCAGCACTGCCAGCCAGTGAGCCAGGCATGGACTGTACCAGCGTATAGCCTACTGTCCAATTGAAAGTCGAATGTTTTGTGTACTCCCGTTACCTGAAGTGGTGTGCTGACTATAATGGTGGTTTTCCATTGAACGGGGTTGTCACTGCCGGTAGACATCATTGACCAGGTGGGCTGCCTGTGCCTGGAATGGATGAGAGAGCACTGAGCAGCCGGTGTGTGTGAGGTGAGTACAATATGCTCGTCTCGAGTCGAGTCCTCCTGCGCCTGAGACTGACGTGACGTCACACAATATTAATGACATTAAAATGTGAAAATATATTACACCAATGACCAAACAGTATGTATACACATGCATTCTACTCCCTTGAGTCCTTTTAGTATTTCTCATGGCACTTGATTTATGCCAGAAAACACTGACTTTAATATTCATGGGTTTGTTTTTGTTTTTTTGCCAAATTGGCCAGCGGGCAGCGGTAGAGAGGGAATAGGAATGCATTCAACCATTTGGCCCTCAGTTTGATATGCATCACTCAGACTCCTATTTGATACACATTTTATTTTATTCATCACTTTGACCCCTCCATAGGGGGGACCTCCTTATAATATATATAAGGGGACCCCTCCCCTGGAACCCCCTAAAGGACCCAACGTTCAGAATCAGAACCTATATGATCAGAAGTTAACCAGTGTTGTTAACTCAGCCCAGTGTGCGGGAGCTTTTTCTTTGATATTATAGATCATTTTTTTCATGGCAAAATTGTGATATTTATTGGATTTCTTTATTCCCCCCCCCCCCAATGTTTATGATAGTTAACTGTTATGTGATCCTCCATTGGCCAATGTGCTGCCTGCAGCGGAAGTAGAAATGAATGGTTAGTTCGCGTGATCCTGGAAAACATTTTATTTTAAAGCCCCCATGCACCGTCCCGGGAGGAAGACCGACAAACTGTCAACTCTGTTCACTTTGAGCCGTGGGACAATTTGCTGTGGTTATTACACTGCGCTTCTTGTTTTTTTATTTGAGCAGTAGCCTATAGTAGCCTGTTTGACTAATTCGGGGTTGTTATTACTCCATGGTCGAATTATACAAACTTTTTAGCCTCACTTCGACTTCCGAATCAACATTTTCCGTTCGTGGTCTGTCCTGACACAGTGACTATCCAAGCTAACCAGAACGCATCGTAGATGTGTGTGCTTGCTTTTTGTCAACCGTGTCGTGGTGGACCATAGTGGTGGACTGGTGGTGGTGTAGCAGTAATTAGCGACCAGGACCGAGAGACCGACGTCGTGGCAACAAGTGGTGGATCACTTTCAGCTGTGTTTATACGGAGCGCTTCGTTTTTTTGTATTGATTAAACGATTTGTTCATATCGTCAGAATGTTCTAGAATTATCGCCTGGTGCCGCAGAGAGAGGCCGTTCATCCATTCACGCTACATTGGGGGTTGCGTGTAGAAAACTGTTTCGTTTCGACTTTTGTTTGATTTTGTTTTTGTGATGTTACCTTTAACATCACTGACGTCTTAAAACATTATATCTGTTGTACGTACAATGAGGAAAGAACGGTTTTTGGCAGATTATTATTCTTTTTCGTTTGGATCATTTTAACATTTTACTGCATTCATGGGCAACAACGCAGAGCAGATCACGTGGTGTGTACTGACCAATCAGCTACAGATACTTACAGAGGGCTATAAATATGAGGCGGTTGCCGTAGATACGTCCGCCATGGAAATACCGGACTGTTTAATGTGGAAGCGGTAATAATACTTTGTTGCTAGCATCACTGATGTTTATGTAAAGAATCTAAATATACGCTTGATACGTTGTCTATACAATGCGCCGAAGTAAAACATTTACACGTAACTAAGGTACGTTAACTGCAATAAGAGCTCTGCTCTGCATCATCGACGACAGCTAGCCTGGCTACTAGATCATTGCTAACTGCGACGTACACTGGATGCATCGTTGAAAGAGAGGAATAACAACCTGCATTGGCAACAAACGTCTCAGTTCGGCAATTAAAACAATCTTGTGCCAGAGACGGAAAGGTAAATGTTAAGAATGGTCGTCGGGAGACTGTTTATAATGTTTGTTTATGCCACGTTAGCCGCTTAGCAGGCTAGCAAACATTAGCAACTCTGTTGGCCACCACGCACGCCAGTTGACGTCACATTATTATTATTATTGTTTTATTAAACATAAATGGCATGTATTGCGTACATTATGGTTGTGAGTGCTATTTAAATGATATTAAAACTACAACACGTAGTTCACGTGACAAAAATGCGGAAGTTTTTTTTTCTTCCTTTCCTGTGCTGTGTGGGCGTGGGAACATGCGTCACGCTTCTAACTGTAAACACGGACCACGCTGCAACATACTAGTACTACACGTCGTTTAGCCATGGAGCACACAGCACACGACGGGCGTCTGTCACGGATCAATTATGACAGTCGTGTTTCACAGCTAACTACCAACTACACGTTATTCAAGAAGACTTTTTCCACAATCATTTGATAATATTAAAAACAATGAATCAAGGAAGAGGGTGTTGATTTGTTGAATTATTATATACACTGCCCAGAAACATCAATTTCTGGGAGAAATTAACAAATGCATTCCTGCAGTTGAGCAGTTTATAAAGATGCTCAGTCAGTCAGTAAGTATGTGTTCTACAATATAGATTCTGGAATATGAGGGGGTTTGTGGTTGACTTCCGAAATCTGTCGCCTTAGAAATATATATATATATACCGGTACTTGTCTATTTAGCATCCGTTTAGTAATGCAGAACAAACTTGGAAGATCAGAATGGGAGTTGCAACAACAAAGCCCTTGTGTTTGAACTAAAATCATCAGACAGTAATCACATGTACTAAACTTAATGTCTGTGGTATTCTGTCTCTAAACATGATGGAAGTTGAGGCAAACTTAATGTGTTCTTGTTCAAATCATGACTATGAGGGCATTACATTTTATTGGTCTATTATGAGCTTGTGTCTATAACAATTTGGATGATAAAATAATTGCAATGGAGTCACTAGAAGGTGAATGATCTTTAACCAATTCTGAAAGGGAAGCATTACATGTGATTTAACGTCTACATTTTCATTTGACATGAACACGTGCATATAGGAGAGGAACACGTTGAAAAAGTAGTCCCATACATTGTCTTCAATTACAAATGTACTAAAGCAATGTTTTGTTAAATTAACCTTAACCTGGTCTGCCTCATCTCACAATAATCATTTAACCAATCTCAATTGTGGGCACTTGAGCGTGAAATTGTACAGTATGCTGCAATCACTGAATATTTGTCGATATAAGTAATAATAACCGAAAAAGATTAATTAATTTCCCCCTCTACCTGTAAAAGCATCCACTACATAACATGTGTTTTTCCCAGATCACTGTCACGCATTAAACCTTTTGTATGTTGCAGAAGCGAGAATATAGATATTTTAAAACTTTTTTTATATACATTATATTTGTATTGAGATCAAATATAATAAATTAAAATTGTAAAGTAAATTATTTGGGGGTGTTATCAGTATTTATGTGGGTACTGTGGACATAATTGGTAAGTGATAATGGTCAATAATTGGCTAGTTAACATTTACTAGCTAGACCTGATGTTTGTTTAGTAGCCGCAATTTGCAACTCTAGAATTGTTTTATAATGGGATGAATCTAGAGTTTCAATACCCTCCATTGACTCCCCATTCATCTAATTTGCGTTTGCGATCTGCTTGTATTAAACAAGTTCTTGGAACATTACACATTTCATGGCAGGGGCGTTATAGATATCCTGGTTGATTATGCAAAGTTTGTTTTGCAGGATGTCAACTAATAGGTTTTGGACACTAGTTGTCTCGATGGCATCTGATTACATACAAAATATTTTGTATTCAGATTGAGACATAGTCTGATTGGTCTGTTTTAATCTGATCTGTTCTGTTCTATGTTGACGTACAGGCATCATTTTACATTAAAAATGATTTTCAAGTAGTAAGTAATCATGCTTGAAATTGTGTATTCATGCATTTTTTTTGTCTTGACCTTATCAGTCATTTGAGGAGCTTTGTAACCCCTCTCTGAACATCCACCCACCCCACCTACACACATGATACTATAATAATTTGTGTTTATAGCACACCACCTCATATCAGTGACCTGATATTATGTCCCCTGAATTTTAACACGAGACCCGAGTTGTTTGCATTTTCCTTGAAGAGCATTTATCATTACATACTTAATGAAATACTTGGTTTTACCTTTTTCAGAAACGATTTATCAGTATACACATTAAATGTTTCTCAAAGCAATATTAAATATCTTTAACATGTATGGTATGTGTCGAGAAATGGGCCTTTAATGGTTGCTATACTGTGCATATTCTTTTGGATCAATTTGGGGTCATTTTCATTCTAAGGACAATTACAAATATTAACATTTCAATGTTACGGTAAGTGAGGCAGTACAGTAGGTGGCAGCATTAACCATATATTTTGCATTAAAGATGCTTGTAGAAGAAATCTGAAGTTATTAAGCATAAACTTTTCAATTCTTGTAGAGAAATTCAGCTTGTTTCACAGGTTCAAAAAAGAAAAACCCTATCATTCTATAGTTAAACCTTAACTGGAATTTCAGCAGATATTGTGACATAAAATTATCTGCTTGTCCGGTTTTCCCTGTATTGAAATGGGATTTTAACACTTGAACCTGGTTTGTACAACAGTAAGATCCATCTGCCAGTTTGTTTTGGCTAAAGATGCAATCGTAGCATCATTTGTTTCAGATGGTGGTCAGATACTCTGCTTGATAATTGCAGTGATTGAATTATGAGCATTCTACCTGTGATCACTCGCATTACTGAAAGATAAAATGTTTGCCAAATATGTGCATGGCAATATAATGTCAAATTGCAAATATATGCACATATACTTACTGCTCCTAATTTCATATTTGGAAAAGGTATGACAAAAATACACAAAGAATGAGGAATAAATTACATGGGAAAGTTTATATATATATATATATATATCATTTTTTAAGAGATGGCTTCAAGCTCACAATATGACGTTTACTTTTATCTTAACCCTGAAAATACTCTCGCTCTTTCTTAGGAGATTGTGTAATGAGAGTTGAGCTGCAGTAAAGAAGGAATTGAGACAAGTCTCCCACCACTGGCTTTGAACAACACAGTGTCTGCTGTCAAAGTGTCTCACATCTCCACTATGAGTGGAAACCCCCCTCCTCCAGAGGTCAGAAATCCCAAGAAGCTTGGTCGTGTAACAAATCAACTTCAGTACCTGGATAAGGTGGTGTTTAGGGCACTATGGAAGCACCAGTTTTCTTGGCCGTTTCGCACGCCTGTTGATGCAGTGGAGCTAAATATTCCAGTAAGTAGTTAAAGTGTGTGTGTGTGTGTGTGTGTGTGTGTCGTTTAAACCTAACCCTAAATGCCATCTTGTTAATTTATCTTTAACCAAGATGGCATAATTCAGTATGTGCCAAATAATTCATAAACCTTTGTCACTATACTTTTTTTGGTCAAAATTAATGGTACACAATGCAAAACACCAAATGGCAGAAAAATAACCATGACAATACATTATTTTTTTGTATTTTTTTCTTTCTCTTTTTTATTAAGGATTATTACACAATTACAAAAAATCCTATGGACCTGGGCACTATTAAGAAACGTCTTGAGAACAATTATTACTGGAAGGCAGTTGAATGTCTACAGGACTTTGGTACCATGTTCACCAACTGCTATGTCTACAATCGGGTAAGGATGAGTTGATTTCCCTTGTGGTATGTTTACTGTACCAAATCAATGTAAATCGTAAACAGACTAAGGATGGTGGAATCTCATGGAGGGGGACCTCATTTTGCCTTGTTCTCCCCAGCCTGGAGATGACATAGTTTTAATGGCCCAAACCCTGGAGAAGCTTTTCTTACAGATGGTCAACAAAATGCCCAAGGAGGAGTGTGAAGTAATATCAGTCACAACAAAGACACCAGGGAAAGGGAGAAAGGAAATGACAGGTACAGTGTACACACAGGATACTGCCGGGTACAGTACACTCACTGTTCCACATCGGTGCTTTTGAGATGACTGGGTTAATAATGCCATTCTTCCCAAGAGTTATCTCTATCTTTTTGGTCATTTGCAGATATTTGAAAATGATCTCCACAATTCTTTCAACATCCCTCACAAATCATTATTTTAATTTGATGATTTGATTTGTCACACAGACAAACTCGGTCATCAGCAAACTCGGCTTTTTAAATGTCAACACTCGGGTTGTCAATTGAAATCAGTATATTGAGTTTTTGACTACTGCATTTTGGAAAATCACTGGATGTGAGCCTCGTTTTTTGAATATCTGTTGTGGTTCTTGTGTACGTATTCATTATGTCCTCTGAACGTATCCTGTGCAGGTGCAGGGAAGGTGAGACCTCACTCTCCCTTGTCAGAAGTTGTGTTCCAACAAACCGTAACCGTCATCCCTCCTGAAGCCCTTCACTCCCTCCCAACGGCACAGCTCCCTACACAGATCGACACAACAGTCAGTACTTGTTTTGAGGGTGATTTTCAACATGCAAAGTACGCAAGTCAGTCAGCAAGTCATATAATAACTTAGTAATTTTTGCCTTGTCTTTTGTTCAGACTAAAAAGGGTGTTAAGAGGAAAGCAGACACCACAACATCAGCTGCCCCAGTAATCACTAGGATAGAGCCTTCCCCTGCCGAGGTGCAGCCATCTTCTTGTAAGATACTCTCCAGGCGGGGCAGTGGAAGGCCTATCAAACCACCCAAGAAACACCTGCCAGATTCCCCGCCTTCAGGACAGCAGGCTAAACTTTCAGAGCCGCTCAAGCACTGCCTCGATATCCTGAAAGAGATGTATGCAAAGAGGCATTATGCGCACGCATGGCCCTTCTATGTCCCTGTTGACGCACAGGCCATGGGTCTGCAAGACTACCATGTTGTTATCAAACAGCCTATGGATCTAAGCACCATAAAGGTAAGAGGACATTATTTAAATCTTTATAATTATTTAATGTTTTATTTATTTTTTACACATTTATTCTTATATCTTTTCCCCCATACCCACAAATGGCAGCACAAACACTAAAACAAAATCTTCAAAGAAACAATCAACAGGATATGTCCATGAATAAAACATAATAAAAAAAGACAAGGAGATGAGAAAAATAATGTCAAATCTTTATACACGCATTACATACAATTAAACAAACTTATACAAATGCACAATGTCCACATCACAGTTCTTACCCCAACCCAACATCTGACGATTCAACACACTGGGCTCCATTTTCATTCGAGCTTTCTAAATACAGTATTTGGGGATGTAGCAGTGGGGAAGGGGTGTTCCCCCACTAAAGTTGGTATTTTGGTTACCTGTCTAAATCCCTAAAACACCTCCGTTACATTATGCATAGGTGTGGTTTGGGCATTACAATAATTAAACCAATCACTGTGCCACATATGCCATTGGCTTTAAGAGATCCCTTATCCGTTGCCCGTTATGCCCAGTGCTATATTGCTTCATAGCCTTACGGTCTATAGCCCATGGAAGAGTGTTGCGTTGCTGCCTTGAAGTCTCACTTGTGCTGCACTAACTTCTTTGACTATACAATTATATAAACACATTGGACACAAGTCACCCACTTCTGCTGATTATAGGAAAATTACAAAGCGATGCTTAGGAGAATAAGGAGAGATGACGCAGCCTGACTCCAAGGACATCTCCATGCAGGGGCGCGCCGCTATACCAAACTAATTTGGCATACGGCTGGCTTACGGGTGCTTTTAAACTCCAAATGTGTCAAATGTGTGTGACCAAAATACCAATTTAGGGGAAAGCGTGCCAACACGCCCATGACCACACCTCTAGGCACAAATACCGGTGTCGGCGTAATTGATAGTGGGTGATGCTGGACCAAAATACCATTAAGGGACAGAGCAAGCTCCTATACTCGGGTAGCGGCTGAATTGCGGGCCGCGTCGCGGGTAACGGCAGCGACGAAATTGGAGTCCTATACCTCCAAAGCCTCTTCAATGTCACCATTGATTATTGATGAATGAGTATTTGTCAGTGTGTTGACTGAGCACAAAATCTGATTAATTAATCATTAATGTCATTGCTTTATTAACCATTAACATTTTTACAAATGTTTTTCCTTTTCCTTGAAGAAAAAAATGGAGCGACGAGAGTATAAGACCGCCCAAGAGTTTGCTGCTGATTTCAGGCTGATGTTCTCGAACTGTTATAAATACAATCCACCTACCAATCCAGTAGTCACGCAGGCAAGAGAACTGCAGGTATACACAATCAAATCTAAATTAATTTAACTGAATGTGTAAAATGTACTGTTGCTCATTACTTTGTTTTACTGCACCAAAGTTAGCCCTTGAATTATGCTGATAATTCACCATGTACCTCATTTTGAAATACTGCCCCACAAATTAAGTATTTGTATTTATTATGTTTTTGGGCCTAAAGGAAGTGTTTGAGGCCCGATTCTCGAAGGTACCAGTACTACCAGAAGAGCCACAGAGTCAATCCTTGCATGGTCATAAAGATGGCAAGGGAAATGGGCCTAATTGTCTCCCAAGCTCAGTGAGTAGCGAAGGTGAAAGTTCTTCAGAGTCTGAGAGTGCATCAGATTCAGAGGAGGAAAGAAAGGACCAAAGAAAGGAGGAAGGAAAGGTTGAAAGAGCTGTACATCTAGTCACTCTGCAAGAACAGGTTGGTGTGTTAATAAAATATGATTCTAAATCTGAAGTGCCATTTCCGAATTTGATGTACTGTGCCGTATACTTGTGTGATCTCATTAATGGCTGGCTTTTCAGTTGAAAGCAGTTCACCATCAGCTGCAGAAAATCGCACCACTGCTGAAATCAAAGAAGAAAGAGAAGCCTAAGAAAGAGAAGCTGAAGAAAGAGAAGCGACGCAAAGAAAAAGACAAAAGCACTCATCCTAAAAAACAAAAGCACTCATCCTCAAGAAGCAAATTTAGAGTGGAGAAAACCATCGGCCACAAAGGGTCTTCTCAGTACGTGAGCTCCATTTATTGATGTTGACTTTTATTCATAGTGAACATTACATGGGGAGAACTACCTCCTACAACTTGTGTGGAAGATAATGTGAAATCCTTTTATATGTAATCCTGTAGGCATGGCAAGAAATGCAATATTCAAGCAGTGCCTTTGGAATTGGATGTGGTCCCAGCAGTACCACTTGCTTACCAAGAGAAGAAGCAGTTGAGTTTGGATATTAACAAGTTGCCTGGTGATAAACTTAAAAAATTGCTGAGCCTCATCCAGGCCCGTGAGCCAGATCTGAAGAAATCCAGACTAGAAGAGGTGGAGATTGACTTTGAAATACTCAAGCCTTCTACTCTGAGGGCTATGCAAAGTTTCAGCCTGAAATGTCTTGGGAAGCGGCCCAAGATCAGTGGTGTGGACCGTAAGTAGTACACTGATTTCTACTTCCTTAAATAATATCCTTCTCTAATGAAATGACAGTTATTTCCACCTCAGGGACTGCAGGGGATTATTATTTTCTTTGTTCTGTGCAATCCAACAGAGAAAAATCCAGGGAAATCGAAAGGAGGGGTTCTGTCCGGCAAAGCAAACGATGCTGGGAGGTCTCAAGACATTAACAAAGTGCAGAACTCTAAGAAAAAGAAAACAGCAGGCAAATATTGCATCAGTATATATTGTATCAGTATGATTCCATTTCATGGCTAATGGTTTCACCAACTGGGACATTCAGTCACACTTTACCCTCTTTGTAACAGGCCAAGCCACTCCTTTCCAACACCTGGGCCCGCCACCCTGCCTCAGTGAGAGTAGCAGCTCCTCTGACAGCAGTGGTGATTCTAGCGCTTCTGATAACAGTGACTGTGAATCAGGTTAGATGGTCTCCTCAATACTCTCCTCTCACCTACATCCTTGGTCCTGTCTTAGGCCCGATTCATACTCCTATTTTAGAGCCAAATAAAAGTCGGTTCGGGGGGGGGGGTACCGTCCTAAAGTCGGCTCTTCGGTGCTACTGAAAATTTCTGACGAGCCGAAATTATTTCGGCACTACAGCGCCGAAACAGCGGTAAAATAGGAGTATGAATCGGCCCTTAGTGTCTTCCACCACTTTTCTTTTGTTTTCTCGTTGTGTTTTTAGCAGTATCTAATTTTGCATGGTGGTTGGTTCTGAAATGTAGCAAATGTATAGTTTGTAAAATTAGGTAAATATATTTGCAGTTGATAAGCAACAATTCACATGACCTTACCCCCAGTCATTCATATACAAAGAAAGGAAGCCTCGCATTTTAAATTGTTTTCATTGGTCACCACTTTTGATTAATTTCATGTTCCTTTCATTACACTGCACAGCATGATCTAACATCAACGTCATTGTTTAAATGTATAAATGCATAGGCTAATGTTGTGCATATACTGTTAGTAGGAACACTTTTCTTCTAAATTAATGGATAGCAGTTGTGTGGAAAATATTTGATCTTATTTGCACTGATAATTATATTTTATATATAGTGGTTCAGAAATAGAAATTCAGTTCAAATAAACACCCCATATTCCCCATTGTGCTGTTCCAATATCGTTTAGTCTAGTGACTCTAGTCTGTTTTCAAATTAGAGAGTCATGATCAACATTATTTTAATCTTTATTGCATTTAATTTGCAATGCACAATTTTGGCTGAGCATACTGAGAATTGTTGTATGTGTCTTTCAGTGCCGAAAGCAAAGAAGCAGAAAATTAAAGACATTTCTCAAAAGTCTAAATTAAAGGTAAATGCATGCATAACTTGCTTTGTGGGATTGATCGTGTAGTCTGGGTAGTCTAGCATTGTTTGTGTTGAATTCAATGTAAAAATGTCATTTCTTTAAGTCAAAGGTGAAGTGCGCTGACCGCAGTGTGCCCATACTGAAGAAAAACGATGTGATTAAGGTCTCAGTGGAGAGTTGTCAGCCACCTCCTGCCTTGGCTATGGAAACTGAAGGCCAGTCTACACAGCCATATGCAGCCCAGTCTTGTGATGAGATGATTCTATCACCCCCAGGTAATGGTCACTTGACAGGTTTTTCTGTAGCAACTAAGATGAAATGTTAACGATGTAAGGTTTACTTAGAAATTTTAGCCAACTCTGAGGTTACCTTAAACTTTGTTCAAAAACAGGAACTGCACTAGTATTCTATTATACTGATTTGGTTGTAAATTTGTTTTACATGTTTGTTGTATTCAGCATATTGGCGTTTCTAGACCATTTATTTTTTTAATGTAATGATTCACTAGTCATTCTCACATTCTCTATTCTGCCCTATTCCTGGTCATCCTTGCCACAGCCTTACACAGCCACCTGCCTCAGCTGCCTTCGAGACCTAGTGCCAAAGCAGCACCGCTACCTTCCAAACACTGCGTGACCCCTGGTCAGATTTCTCAGCCCCCTCAACGGGAGTTCCTCCCTGACATTCCCAACACACCCACTAGTGACCCAGCCTCCACATTCCCTTGTTCACCTCAGACCCATGCCCCCTTAAATCCCACACTTCCTCAGTCTCCCTCAGAATCCCAAACACGGGAAGTGAAAACGGTCTCACTTTCTCTCAGTCCTCCTAAGAGGTCTGTACAGGAAGGTAAGGGATCAGTCAAAAATTAATGTAGCCCCCCCCCTCCAGCTTGTAGCATGCATGCATGACCTCGTATGTGTCGTTCAGTCTACTTGGATGTTGTCAGTTTCTGTCAGTTTCTGTCTGGCTTGGTCTTAATTGGCATGCTAACGCAGTCCCAATATCACTAGCTCTGGCTGTAGGTGCTGTAGATTTTCATCTCGATTAGCGCTTTCTCAATGTTGCATTTCTGTTTTGAGTCTCAAAGTCTCTCAATTCCCCCCCCCCCCCCCCCCCCCCCCAATTCAGATTTGTCTGCACTTTTATCCCCTCTGACATCTCCGTGTGCAGTTATGGACCCTATGACGAGATTTGAGGTATGCCTTAGATTCATACGTTTATTTGAGATTGCTATGTTAACATTCAGGGGTTCATTATCAGACTGTGTATATATGACTATTGTCCAGTGAATGTGAATGTTATAAATTCAAGATGACATTGCATAACGGATTAAGACCATAAGATACTAATTACTGTATTTCTCACGGCTCAACAGTACCCATTATTGTCACCTCTACACAACAGCCCATTGCCATCTATGAAGGAGAATAGACTCTGTAAGTTACTGGAGGAGTCTAACAAAAACTCTTAATATTAATAACACAAGGCAGAGCATTGTCTAAAGAGTCCAATCCCCCTAGATTCTAGATGCCGAGAGAATGTTCTGGACAGCAGTACTGTGTTGCCTTGCTCTACCACAGAAAATAAAGTCTCTGAAGAGGGAAAACCCCAGGTTCCCAAAAAGGTTGGTGTGGTTATTAAAAATAAATAAAAATAATAATATATAGTATTTGAATCCTTATTTGTGATCATTGTATATATAGTTAACAGATCTTGATGCGCATGATTTCTGTGTTTCTGTTGAAGGAAATTGTCCTGAAAAATGCAGACTCATGGGCCAGTCTGATGAAAACTGCTTCTGCCACAACCACTAAAATCAAATCCTCAAGGGAGAGCTTCCAGCAATTCCGTAAGGCTGCTATGGAAAAGGAAGAACGTGAAAAGGCCTTAAGAAAGATCCAGATGGGGGCCAGCAGGGAGCGAGAGGCGCCTGAAAAGAGCAGGTACTCCAAGAGAAATACTTCATGACATCATCTCCAGTTTATAGCTTGTAGAACTTATTTTATTATAGTGCTTCTACAATTTAGCATTTAGTCGTTAGACCTTGACTAAGTGACATGATTTAGCCATTTCAGCTATATACCATATGTATCATCTACTGTACTTGTCCCCCAGTTTTGATGGTACGCACTTGAGCCTTATGTCAAATCGACAAGGAATCGTGTGCATGTATTTTGCTAAGAGAAATGTTGTATAGTTTAATTGATATTAATTTATTTGTGCATTCAATTTCCCATTGATTACTAAAATTAATTAACTTATAATTGTATCGGTCGGCCTCATGGTGGCGCTATAACAGCCCACTTTAAGTTTTGGCTCACAGCTAGAAGGTCCTGGGTTCGATTCCCGCTCGGGACGCTGTGGGCGCTGGCGGCATGTCCTCTCCTCCGCGTCATCAGTGCCCATACCCGAGGCGGGGTTGGCGAAAGGGCCTTTCTGTGTGGAGTTTGCATGTTCTCCCCGTGTCCCCTAGGGTAGGTACCCTCACAAAAACATGCCTTAATCCTGGACTCTAAAACTACCTCCTCCTGGCCAGCCAGGGCGCCTGATGTAGGGGAAAGGAACTGGTCGGAATAACGTGTTCCTTCCACGCGCTACATCCGGCCAGGGAAATTCCCCCCCGTCAGGTGAAAAGAAGCAGCTTGGACTCCTCATGCATAGGAGGCATGAGGTCAGTCCGCTGCCCCCCCAGGTTGGCAGAGGAAGTGTAGCGCCCAGGATTACATTAGATAATTGGCACTGGGTGAAAAAACTGGGTTGCAAAATCGTGGGATAAAAATTATTTAAAAAAAAAGGTTTTGGCTTATAACTCTTGAACCGTATGTCGTAAAATAAAAAAATCATTTCTCCTGGATTCCTTGCGTCATGACGCATCTCCCCTAATAGGCCACGCCCATTTCCATTAGGATAGATTTTCCGCCATTTTGAATTTTCTCAAACACACTTTTCGCTCCTCCTACATATTTTGTCCAAATCTCACAGAAATCAGTACACATGATCTCCAGACCTATTCAATTAAAACACCACAGGCAGAATAGTGTTAGTGGGAGGGGCCTATTTCATAAAAAATGGCACAAATCACGAACGGAATGTCCAATCCATCCCAAATTTTAATAACCTGTCGTGGGTGGTTTAATCAACCCAGAGCCAAAAGCTCCTCCATAGGAGGGCGCCGCAAATGCAAAACATGTAACCGTGTTGCAGAAAAATGATTTTTGGGGAGATAAATCTCCTCCAAATTACTTTCACATGATCACAGGGGTGACGTGACATTGTAATTTGCTAGCAAAATTTGTGGGAGGGACCAATATAAGCGATTGTGGCAACCACACAATTTTTCAAAATTGCGACTTTTCTAGTTTCATTTACATCTCCGCCAGGCCGGAACAGCCAAAGGCGAGGGATTATGTTACTGTTAGGTCTGTCCACCGATGAACAGCATTTTATTTCTAATTGGCCTGTTATAGAGCCACCATGAGGCAGATTTGTGTTTTATCAGCAGACTATTCCATGCACTTTATCTCTGTAGTCATGTGATCAAGCACAACATGTGAAAATATGAACTTGATTGCCATGACACTTCACTTTGCCCGCACATTACCTCTTGGCCAAGGAAGAACTGCCACCCTAAATATGTCATATCTGCCTCATGGTGTTGCTACAATAGACCAATTCACTAAAACTCTTGAACTCAAGTTGAGATGTAGTCTGTGCGTTAAACATAGCACACCACCAGTATGGTGCTTTAACCATACAAGCCCTAGTGTCAACATTAGGCTATTTCACTTGCAATGAAGTATATAAGATTTAAGTAGTTTAACCATCATAAAGACAGTTTTGTCTGTGGGTGTGCTCAATTCAAAGGTTCCAAAGTAATTTTTGACAACATTTTCATTATAGCCTACCAGTATCACCCAGAGCAGAAAGGAAACTCCAACTGGTTAAAGACCATCCTGATTTGCCAGAGAATCCTCGCACCGAGGCCACTTTACAGGATTCAAGAGAGACGGAACCGAAGAAACCAGAGTCCCCTGTGCCTGCAACACCTCTCTGTGTCCAGTCGTCACTGGACAGGGACAGGGAACTGGCCCGCAGAAGAGAGCAAGAGCGCCGCAGACGAGAGGCTGTAAGTCCTGCCTCAGTGTCATTTACATGTGCCTATGTCCTGGTAAAACGGTGTCATAACTGCTCTGTGCTTTCATTCTCTACCCCCAGATGGCTGGTATTGACATGACTATGCAGAGGGACATCATGGCTACATTTGAGAATAACCTGTTCTAACAAGTACGCAGGAATCAACAACAGAACGTTTTCTTTGGTTCACGGCAGGAAAGCTGATTGTGGAACTGCAGATGCTGGTTGGTTCCGCAGTCACAGAGTAACAGAATAGTCTAGTAATTCTAGTCCATAATATAGGAGGGCTACATGATGATGACTTCACATCCAACCTGTACAACCCTTTAAGAACACACTCTTTAAGTTCTAAAAGACCTTATATTGAATAAAGGGATCTAGCATTTTTGGTATTTCTAACGGTTTATAGAAAATATATGCACTGATTCACTTGTAAGTAATGTTGAAAATCTAATCTATAAACACGTTGTCTTGTCTTCTGTTTCTTATCCTATACCATTGTTTGTCATCCTGATTTAACGGGACATGTTTACATTGTACTTAATCTAACCTCTTTGACTTAAAGGGGTATTTCACTTTAAAACACTTCCGTGTTAACCTTTGTGTGCACCCCTGACAGTATTTTAGTTGCTTGATTCCATTTTTATTTGATATTAATTTTATCAGACACTCGCCCATACTATGTATGTGAACTTCAAACTCCCATGTTAACCACGTTGGACTCATTGAAAACACAGGCCTGCTTCTTTTGGTGACTGATATTGTCCTAATGCAGTTTTTTCAATTATTAGTCTTAACTCATTAAAATTTAGATTTACTTTCAATGGGATTATTATTAGGAGGTGAGTGGGTCTGTAAAAAAATACTATCAAATATTGAATCAAGCAACTTAAACTGTCTGGGGTGCACACAAAAGCCAGAGTAGATGCTAAAATCACCCTAGAAGTGTTATCAAGTGAAAACCCCTTTAATCTGACCAATTTGCTAGTCTGTTAACTATATGTACATACTAGTACTAAATACTTTTGTATGTTTCAGTTACTCAGTATTAACAGCAAACATATGCTAAAGGTAGGGGGGATGCTATAGTTGGATATGTATATATTATGTTTATGTAAATCGTTTGACTCTGGAATGTTCTTTCTTTGTAACATTGTAAGATTTGAGAAAACTTTCATTGTAAATTTTGAGTTTTTTATTTTATGAATGGAAATGTGTTTCCATAAAGATGTTGAAGTTTAGTCACATGGCATTTTCAGATGTGGGACTGAGTTTAAAATATACTTTTTTTCCCCCCTTATTGCAAGTGCCATATATTTGTGTCATGTGTATTGCAAGTGATATGCTTTATTGTGAATCAAGAATCCTGATAAAACGTTTGGGCATACATATTGTATTTTGTTAATTTGGTTATGATATTCTGGTGTTATCTCCTGATTATAAACATGGCACTTTATTCTGTATGGTACAGTTTGTATATGCCAAACAATTTTTGTTTTTGTATGATCTATTACAAATATTTTGGGGAAGTGTTTACTGCATACTTGCCTTCTGCCATAGTGGCAAAGGCAAACGAATAAACAATATGTAGACCTTGTCAGCTGTAGGATTGTCCCCTTTCCTGTTACCCTCCCCCACTGTCCTCATTCTGTCTGACACTTTCCTGTCTTCCGTCTCAATGGTTCAGGACATCCTCTTCCTCGGTATACAATACAGTCATTGAGGTATTTGGTATTTAGAACAAGTTTTACCTAATTCATCAAGAATGACAACTGTACCGTCCTAGCTGATTGTTTTGTGCTACACTGTGTTCAACCTTCATCCATTCTCATGGCATTTGCCACCCTGTCTGTCAGCTTATGGTGGCAGTGAGCTGACCATCCATCACACCTGGTCTAATTCTCCATCCTCAATGATAAAACCAACTTTTGAGGGGTGCCAGCCCCTCCTATATACAGGTTTAATGTTTGTTTTTAGTTCAATGTTTATTTTAAAAACGCCATTGACAATGAAGAGAGGTTTAATGTTTTTTTTTGTTCAATGTTTGTTTTAAAAACGCCATTGACAATGGACAGAAATTAATGTTTGTTTTTAGTTCAATGTTTGTTGTAAAAACGCCATTGACAATGAAGGGAAAATGTACGTCATCTTGTCCCAAACACAAACATTAAATGCCATTAACAATAAAGAGAATTTAATGTTTGTTTTGACACCGTTTGTTTTACATCATCATTACATTACCTAATCATAGCAACATGATTAGACTTTAATATATTAGCGCCCCTCACTTTACACGGGTGTTATTTTTTTTGTTAGAGACGGGAGTCATTCCCATGGTTATAAGGTAATTCCCCAGTCAACAGTTTGTATGTATGTGTATATATAGGCCTATATATATAGGAGTATACAGTATACAATTCATTGCAACAATTCAGGTCAATGTAAGGAATACAAGACAGGTGGGCACGATATATTTGGTATCACTGGGCACTAGGGAAAAGTGGGCACTTAGGGGTGGAGATAACTGGGTACCTTTACTTTTTACCTGAGTGTGTGTGTGTGTGTGTGTGTGTGTGTTAGGCTGCACAACAGTGACACTTGGTAGTGAAAACCAACCAAACGCTATTTTCGTGCTCGGACCCAGCCATGGACAGACGAACCTGCAGCCAGGGACACACATGGAGTGGCTGGCACCACTCAAAATCATTTGTGGACACGAATCCTATTGGTGCCCACTCGTCCAGGGCCCCACGTGTCCGCCAGGTGCCCATGGTATTCGCCCACTTGTCCGGCCCGGGTGTGCACATGTCCCTACAGTGCCGAGATGGTTTTGCTGCCCAGTTGTCCAGTTATCTCAACTCCATACTGTGCCCACTCGTCAAGGTGCCTACATGTCCCTAGTGCCCAGATGGTTTTGGTGCCCAGTTGTCCCTAGTGCCCAGATGGTTTTGGTGCCCAGTTGTCCTTATAGTGCACAGATAGTTTTGGTGCCCACCTGACCTATTAGCCTACCCTCTATTGGCTTAAATGTGTCTATATAAATGCAGCCCCGATGCTGCAGAATTAAATCGAGAAAATTAGAAATGTATGTTGGATGCGGCTTTGTTGATTTATTCACAGATCAGCAGCTATAGCCTATCAGTCGGCATAAAATTACAACAGCCCTTTTTATTTTGTCTTCTTCTTTTTTTTAACTGCAGCCATAGGCTACGGATACTTAAATATATTTATCCCGTTTTGTTGCAGACAAATTCGTGTCTGGTATAGGCGATATTATAAAGTGCCATAAGCTTTTTAAATCAGTGCAGTGTTGATACAGTCGTCGCACCACGTGAGGGATTAGATAGGCTACAGAATCATCTAAAACTGGTTAACTGGCCTATTACGGGTCTTGTATTTGGACTTGCCTCCCACGGTCGTCAACACCCTGTTCATCTGAACAACCTTCGCTGTCACAACGCAAGCGTGAATTCTGACGTGATGCTCCTGCTGCCACCGTTCCATTCAGTCGCTCACCGGGATCCTCCCTACAGACAGTCGTGCGTAGATGCGCTGTTAACGAGACAACGGGCTTGTCAGAGCAAATTTTCCACAGAAACGGGCAATTTACGGAAATAAATCAATAGATATAACGTGATCCCGGATTGATTTCCTGCGGCAATGTAAAGATGGCGAGAGTGCTCCACAACTTGCTGTTATTAATGATCAGACTTGCGCTAAAAATCAGAGTTTGGGGGTATTGGTCATTGATATACGGTTATTGTGCTGTTTGCACCGCCGTAGCCCTGCTGAAACTTTGGTGGAACATAATTTTAAGGCCGACAACAACCTTCCAGTGGGGGATTCGTGAAATCCCCCCGGCTTGTCTAAATGACACGTCCTTGGGAACCCACTGTTATGTTAGAATAAAGGTAAGACATAGTGAAAGGTGTCTCGTGCAAGGAAACAGCCCATGCATTGTGTGTGTGTTTAGCCTATATGCTGTGTGTGGGAGAGCAGTCGCATGCGTAGGATAAAGCAATGCAATGCCGAAACACCTTGCTTGCCATGTCGTGTCGTGAAAGCCAAATAGGCCTGCTTAGTGTGGAAATTTACGAGGCATTTGTTTATTTTGAGTGGTTTTGACTGAGTGAAAACGTTGATTTGGTGCGCATTGTTCTGCTGGCCGGCGCTCAGGTGGTGCTGAAAGGACAGCTCCTGGTGGCGTTTGATCGTGCAGAATGTCAGCATCATGCTGCTTTATAGAATCACCACCAAAGTAACCAATACGTATGAATGTGTTCAACATTAATGTAATTCAATGTGGAAAAGTAAGCACTTCATTCGAGCGCGAAGGAACATCCGACCTTGTTTACAAGCTGATTCTTAATTCACCTATAGCATTATATAAGCAAACTTTTTGTCTGAGCAGCTTCATTCAATTCATTACTTTCTTTGGAGAGATTACAGTCAGGTAGTCATTGATATGATAATGTTGTCGGTGGTATACATTTAAGCATTGTTGGTTCTGAAACTCTTCCTGAAACTAGAAAGAGCGTCTGTAAAATAAACTTACTTTATTATCATATAGCCTCGGTAATTATGCAGGCTTTCATTTTCGTCGGCGTCATTCCAGTATTTATTTTCTATGAGTCGGTTTGGACTGGAGGAATGATGGTGATTCCGAATCCTAACTCAAAGTATAGGCATATTGAACTTTGTTGCCTGTAATGCTCTCTGTACCTAAATAAATTGGACTCCAGGTGTAGGTTTTGGTATAATGGCTCTGTGCCTCCCATCCAGGAGTCTGGCCTCAGGTTCCACTATGTTGCTGCTGGAGAGAGAGGAAAGCCACTGATGCTGTTTTTACATGGATTCCCAGAGTTCTGGTAGGTGTGTGTGTGTGTGTGTGTGTGTGTGTGTGTGTGTGTGTGTGTGTGTGTGTGTGTGTGTGTGTGTGTGTGTGTGTGTGTGTGTGTGTGTGTGTGTCGGAAGTTACTCCACTTCACCACTTTTCAACCTATCTTCATATAGCCTAATTAGTCCTCACTAATGATCATGATAAAATGCCACAATTTTTTCTCTACTCAGTCTGTGTCTCATGGGAGGGCTATTGGGTGTTACAGCAATCGCACTATTGCACTGTTTATGTTTTGTTTTGTTTTATTTTATTATATCTCAGTTTTGTTTCATAATAATCCCTTCAAATAGGATGTTTGCTGGCTTGTAATATTATCATTACATGTCTGTCATAGGGTTTCTGGGACACAGAAACAAATGTATTCCAGTGGGAATTACTTCATTGACAGAACATTTAGTCCTGGACTAGACTTAATGTGTCCACGGGGACAAGGTCCAAACCGTTCAAGATCTAGTTCCTCTCGGTATAATGAAAGAACTGTTATCGAGCCTCGAGTGGGTGGGGGAACGCTCTTGGAATGGGGCCAAGGAAGTGGTCGACTGTCGAGTGCTGTAAGCGTATCTCAGGCATATTATCAGAGCTGCAGAAGACAGGACATAGCTAGATTAATTTACAATAGTGCAGAGTTTCTTTCCTGCTTCACTGGTCATATATGGTATTTCACAGGGATAAAGTACGCCATGGAGACATGAATCCATCACTTGAGTTATTCTTAAAACCTATAGGTTTACTAGGCATGTAACGATACACTCAACTCACGATACGATACGTATCACGATATCACGATACGATTTTTCACGATATTTTAAACACAAAATTAATTTCCAGACAAATTACCGAAAAATCTTTTTTTTAATGATTTATCTTCCTCCCCGAGCTTTTTTCACAATTTTTATTTAACTACATTGCAAAAGTAGCATTACTTTTCAAGTAAAATTACTTAATTTCTGTGTAACAACTGTAAACATGCTTTCTTGTTTAGAACCTAGCTCGAGTTAACATGTAAAAAAAAAAGCTTTCTTTGATGGCATCTTACTGTAGGATAGAGGATAGACCTATTTGACAGTGCAGAAACATAATTGCCTTCCTTGATGTATTAATGAGCATCAACGACCATCACCTGGGTACAGTCACAGACACACACAGCTCCCCTCTGCAGGCTTCTACTACTGCAAGTGACTGCATGGAGTCTGTCTCATTTCTCTCCAAAAGCACTTGAATATGATGGAATATGATTAAAGCTCACATTTCATATCACACACACCATAATTTACTAGCCCCCATAAAAAAGGGGGCTTTTTTATTAAATTGATTAATATTGTCGGGATTCACGATGATAATCATCAGGGATTAATATCGTTATATATCGATATACGATATATCGATACATGCCTAATGTTTACTACTTAAATAAGAATTAAATTATCGTGAATAATACTGATATAATCACTCAATCTATGTCTACAATTATTATTATTATTAACTGTGTGTGTGTGTGCGTGCGTGCCTGCGTGCGTGCGTGCGTGCGTGCGTGCGTGCATGCGTGCGTGCGTGCGTGCGTGCGTGCGTGCATGCGTGCGTGCGTGCGTGCGTGCGTGCGTGCGTGCGTGTGTGGCAAGCCTTGCTTGCTTTTAAACTCATCTATATTCAAAGATGTTGTCAGTGTGGGGCTCTCATCCTGAGTCATCAGATTCACAGTTAGGAATCTGCATCTTGCTTCTCATCTGCTGGGTAAAGAAGGAGGAGGGGGTTTTAGTTCTGAGGAAAAAGATTCTGCAGCTGACAAGATCTTCAATTAGAGAGTCATCCCAGTTCACATCACAAGTGGGCAGATTAGAATCTGAAACAGCTTCTATTATACAAAGGTGACCTTCATCCAGTTGGAAAGAAAGCTGAGTGTCTGGTCTAAAAAGTTTGTTTTGGTTTATGTTTACTTTGAATACATAAGAGATTTAACAGATTTAATGTAAGTTATATACCCTTCTGACATTGTAGTAGTTTTGTATTAACCCAATTTTCAGCAGAGGTATATAAAGTACTTGGGCCCAATTCACTAAGCTGTTTACACCCATATTTTGGGTGTATAGGAATCTTCCAAACTTCCCACATTAGTAGTTTGATTCAGTATTCTTTTTTTGTCTGTGAATTTTGCAGAGGGCCGCTCTTTCTCAAGTCTGCTCGGATGCAGACCTACATGCATGGGACCAAAGCTTACTGCATGTCATTAGAATGCCTTATTCTAGACTACTAATGTGGGAAGTTTGGTCAATTCCTTTACACCCAAAATATGAGTGTAAACAGCTTAGTAAATCGGGCCCCTTGTGTTTTGGTGATTGGAGTCAACTAGATTATTCTTGCATGATTCACACCTAGACTATAACACTAATGACATACACACAGCATAATACAATGTAACAAAACTAAAAAGCTTTTCAACAGACAAATTGGCAGCATTTTTCAATGTGGGATAAGTCTAGTGTATTTTGTTTGTGTGTGCTTCAGGTTCTCGTGGCGCCACCAGCTTCGCGAGTTTAAGAGTGAATTCCGTGTGGTGGCCATCGACATGCGCGGCTATGGGGAGTCCGATGTGCCCCAGTCCACTGAAAGTTACCGCTTTGATTACCTGGTAACTGACATCAAGGACATCGTGGAATATCTGGGTAAGGGAGCACAGGATAACTTTCTATTCTTTCTATCACACGTCTGCCTTACTTCTCATAGAGAGGTTGGTGGCGCCATGACACAATGTCCTGTATCCAACTTAAACTTGTTTCTCATTCCTACGCTGTGTGTGGACAGCCTCTGGGGTTTGGTGGAGTATGGTAAAGCTTTTCGCGACTCATGTTTATTGAACATGGGAGCTTGTGATAGAATGGAGTCCAACCCCCCCCCCCCCAAACTTTGCTGACTACATACTCAAATTAACATGAGGCTCCAATTTTGACCTGGGGACGACTTTTGTTGTTTTACCCCTTTTTCTCCCCAATTTAGTCCTTATGTCAATTAGTTCCTCCCCACACACATATGTGTGTCGTTGCTGCTGTTGTATCCTCCCCCACTGGGAGCATGTATAGTCTTCGTCCTACTACTCCCGCCCAAAACATCCTGCTGACAGGTGCTACATGTATAGGACACATGCAGTAATCTTTATCACCCTCCCTGCCCGGCTTCCCTCCGCCAAACACGGGCCAATTGTGTTCGTATAGATGCTCGACAAAGCTAGATGCACCACGGTGGATTCAAACCCACAACCTGCACGGTGGTGGGCATGCAGGGCTGTCTGCAAACAACAGTTCCTCCAGCACAACAAAAGAAACAGTTGTGTAGGCCTACGCTTTAAAATTGTCCCATTTTCATCAACGCCTACCAGTCTTGATGAAAGCAACAAAGTTATTGTCTCCACCAGGCCGAAGGCATGGGGAGAGAGTATGTTTTGCACTCCGTCCGTGTGTGTGTGTGTGTGTCCGTCCGTCCGTCCTTCCTTCCGTCCGTCTGTTACCAGCTAATCTCCGGCACCGTTAACCCGGTCGATGCCAAACTTTGCACACACACTCCCTGGATGCCAACGATGAACCTCTGCCCCACATTTTCCAGAACGGCCTGTTATAGCGCCACCATGAGGCAGCTTTTCACCATTTTAACCTATAACTGCACCGATCTGCGTGAAACGTTGCATGCACACTCCCTAGAGGCCAAGGACAAACCTTTTACCTGCATTTTACGCATCTGCCTTTTATAGCGCCACCAGGAGGCCGACTTTTGTAAAACACATTTTTTGATATTACTCCTCCAGATTCTGTCCAAAAATCTCACAAATCGTTACACAGTATCTCTATGGTCATGTGCTCAAGTTGGATCTGTCCGATATTTCATATTCCATCCTAATTGGCTATAATTGGCTTTCAAAGTTTGCAAGATTGCCCCGTTTTGAACAAAAGCCTCAAATCATGAACGCAGCATGCAATTTACGTGAAATCTTTAACACAATTTCTTACTAGGCTGAGGAATATATCCCACCCTTTTCACATTGGCCTGTTATAGCGCCACCAACAGGTTGATTTTTGCAAAACACATTTTTGGAACAAAATGCCTCAAATCATCCAATTGCCATCAAAGGCGTATGAAGAAATGGCACCCTTTTCACATTGGCCTATTATAGCGCCACCAGGAGGCCACAACCTGACCTGCCCTGGTGGAGACCTGTGCCCCGAGGGGCACTTTTTCTAGTTTTGTTCTGTAATGGAACTCATGATACAGCCTTGAGGCTACTTGCTGCCTGCAAAATACTCTGAGGTGACGTCAGAAGCTTATGTGTTCTATGAGATTTGTAGCGGAGAGGGGTCGATGTGTTCACTAACAGGTTTTTAGTTGTTGTTGTTGTTGTTGATGATCCTGTTTGAATCTTCAACAGGCCATTTAGGAAATTAGCTGATAACAGGGCACGATGGAATGCAAATTAGTAAATCAATACTTGAGATGTCTCCATTTGTCATATGCTCCTTTCAACCTCCCTATCCCCTCACCAGGGTTCGATTTTCTGGAAGGGGATGCATGTTTCTGCTTTTGACATGCCCCCTCTGGGCACACAACCCTCACAACACTGAAAGGCTGATAATAGA
Organism: Electrona antarctica; assembly: GCF_951216825.1. Lineage (NCBI taxonomy): Eukaryota > Metazoa > Chordata > Actinopteri > Myctophiformes > Myctophidae > Electrona > Electrona antarctica. The sequence goes on from NC_136812.1 coordinate 32,980,112, forward strand.
AACAGGCTCAATCTTTGTCCCCCAAGCTAAGCTATTTGTGTCCCTCTCCTTATGTATGTGATATCAGAATGTTTAGATAAGTCTTGCTGGGATGATTCATCCCGGGCAGGCGAGGGGATGGGTGGGTGGAGGGGGGGGGGGGGGGGGGGGTTGAATGGGTGCTGGGCATAATGTGATCAGAACCTCTCAGACTGATGCCCTGACCTTGATCTCCATTTGAGTTTGTGTCACAAATCATTTGATTGGTGTTTTTATGGCCTCTGATCCTGAGAGAGGGATCCAGCTGCGAAATGTATACATTCATTTTCCAAGCCTTCACATGGTTATTGATAAAGTGGAACAGGATAAACAGACGCAGTAGAATCATCAGTGTTATGTCATGTCTAACTCTGAGAGTGTACAAATATAACCAAATGGTACGGTCCATTTAAATGAACACTTTTGGTCTGCTTTTGTTTCCAAGGCTACAACAGATGTTGCCTGGTGGGCCATGACTGGGGCGGGACCATCGCATGGCTGTTTGCCATTCACTACCCAGAAATGGTCACGAAGCTCATCGTCCTTAATTGTCCCCACCCCTCTGTGTTTGCAGGTACTACACAAAATGTATAGTATGTGTCAAATGTCAATTATTATTTAAAAAGAAAAGTATTATGAACAGAAATGTGCTAATTAGAGAGGGTCTGGACGGCTCTGTGTTATCGCATAATAATCATCATTAATTAGGGGCATTATTACTTCAATTCTGTGTTTGCCTCCATCTGGTAAATCCTCTCCTTCCTTAAAGGGAAAATGAGGGGTAATTACAGCTAATGGTTTAACGTGGAGTAGGAACAGCTGGTTGCACTGGTAGAGACAGGCAGACTTATCACACTCCACAGCACCTCTGCCTAAAGATGCACCCTGTAGTCATTAATAAACTATTTAACTTCAATCTTCTCTTCTCTTCTCTTCTCTTCTCTTCTCTTCTCTTCTCTTCTCTTCTCTTCTCTTCTCTTCTCTTCTCTTCTCTTCTCTTCTCTTCTCTTCTCTTCTCTTCTCTTCTCTTCTCTTCTCTTCTCTTCTCTTCTCTTCTCTTCTCTTCTCTTCTCTTCTCTTCTCTTCTCTTCTCTTCTCTTCTCTTCTCCTCAATAGATTATGCACTGCGTCATCCAAGCCAGCTGCTGAAGTCCAGTCATTTCTTTTTCTTTCAGTTGCCCCGCTTCCCAGAGCTCATGCTCTCCATTAACGATTTCAAGGTGGGCTGTGACGTATGAGCTATTTCAAGGTCAAGCTTGTTGTGTGTGTGTGTGTGTGTGTGTGTGTGTGTGTGTGTGTGTGTGTGTGTGTGTGTGTGTGTGTGTGCGTGCGTGCGTGCCTGCGTGCGTGCCTGCGTGCGTGCGTGCGTGCGTGCGTGTTTTTGCGTGGCATTGTGAAATCCATGATCTCGACCACGGTCGAAAAATGATGATGATGATTTGTGTGTTTGCACATGTGTTTTCATCCATGCGTGTTATATGCAAGTGCATTGGTGTATAATTGTATGACGGTCTATTTTTAGTGTTCACATTATTGTGACAGATGCTGAAATGAGAAGGGTTATCAACCGATTACGAAGACTATACTGGCGGCATCTCTTGATTCTTTTTTGATAATTTGCTGTTCCATTCTAAAGTATGGCACTGTTTAAAAATAATTGATCTTTAATATTCTGCATAAATGTTTAAATATCATTAAAATGCATTAATGTTTTGGCTGAAGTAATTGAAAAAATGCCAGGTTAAAAAACCTCTTGTGTGCCAAGTTGTTATAGTTGCCTCGTGCCTCGTTTCTTGTTTCGAACTCGAAGATGTCCGTAACTGCTATTTTTGTGTTTTCGAATCCATTGCTTATGTTATTGCCAAGATTAGGAACATGTACAAGCTGAAAAAGCAGTTATCAGCTTGTCCCTTGTTGCCAGGGTTATTGCGCTGACAAGGCGCCACGGATCAGCATATTCAGGTTGCAGTAGCCATTGGCCAGGTTATTGCGTGAAATAGGCTCTCTCTCCCCCTCTCTCCCGCCCTCCCTCTCTCCCTTTCCCTCTCTCACACTCTCTCTCTAACAGACCACTGGTCTGACATCTCACTTGTTTCTCAGTTTCTTACACACACACACACACACACGCACTCGCACCCGCACTCACACACGCACACACACACACACACACACACACACACACACACACACACACACACACACACACACACACACACACACACACACACACACACACACACACACACGCACACAGACACACACACACACACACACACACACACACATAGCCATGGTTGTCGTCCGTACAGCAATATTAGCAGCATTGGTATGCCTAGCTTTCATTGTAATGGTCAAGGTCAACCACACAGAGCTCCCAAAATGTCCTTTGGACTGCACACCTTACACTAGAGACTCAAATTACCTTGTCTGCATGGGTGTCTTCTTGTTGAAATCACATCACATAACACACAGGCGCACGGCCGCACCCACGCGCACACACACACACACACACACACACACACACACACACACACACACACACACACACACACACACACACACACACACACACACACACACACACACACACACACACACACACACTCACTCACCAAGTGATCTGCTCTGTCCCTGCTGTAGGCCCTAAAGGCCTTATTCACCAGCCGCAGCACAGGGATTGGGAGGAAAGGCCGGTGGTTAACTGCAGAGGACTTGGAGGCCTACCTTTACGCCCTCTCACAGCCTGGTGCTCTAACGGGAGCCCTCAACTATTACAGGAATGTCTTCAGGTAAGTTCACCCAGAGCAAAGTTTGCTGAAAACAAGTTACACTTCATGTAGTGGGGTTTGTGCTGCCACTCCCAATTAATCTACGCATAAGACTTTTGCATGCATGGGTTTTTAATGTTTAGTTTAATATTCTTGTTTTGAATGTAATTTACATTATATCCCTTCCTGAACATGAATTTTATATTGCTTGTGAGGATGTTATCCCTGCTTCTCGTCAGACTCAATTATATACATGCATTTCCTTTTTGATATTCATACTTGATATTATCACAATGTCATTTAACGTATCAAAGTATTTTCAAACAATTTTTTTTTGAGCGGTGCTAACCCCTCCAATATGTCCACTTGACACGAGTGTGATATTTTTTATTTTTTAGGAATAGTGAAAATAGCAGATTTACACACATGTGTGGATGTGTGATTGTGGACAGAAGTGGTTAAGAAAATGCCCCTCCCTCCTCAGTTTTTCCCCACAACTGCAGCCCTGTGTTACACCATGACTAATTCATATACTGATGCTATTGTAAGCATCATGCAGAGATTAAAATGTGAGCAGTTTTTCAGCCCAGAGAACAGAGAAGCCAAAACGTTGTGTCCGCTCAATACAAACAAATCAGCTGCACCCTCTGGTGTTACAAAATGGCTGAATATTTTTGTCTTTGTCTAACTCTAAGTCACAGTAATGTGAAATCACATTTACCGGTAGGCACAATTTCCTTTGCTCTGACATGATGAACTCATCTGTTTACTTGAGTGAGTGGCAGAAAATAAACATTGTCAATCTTCAAAATCAAAAGAAGAATTCCAGTGCATGTGTTTGTTTGGCTTGTGAAATCAGCATGCGCGGCTGAGCTCGCCATCTGCTGCCCCTTAATTCCTTAAGCAATGACTTTATCTCAGCCTTTTTTCTGCTTACGTAAAAGGAATTTCACTGACCCATTCCCAATTAGTGTCTCCACAAGCATTTTCTGTACGTGTCTATTGGAAGGCAACAACAAAAGCTATAAATGTGCTATACTTGGTCCGCTCCTTTTTTCCTCGCTTTACACATCGACCCCATAGGGACGCTATAGGGTTCATGTGGACTGTTTTCAGCTTTAAAACTACTACAGCTTAGAGGTGTTTCGGTGGCGCAGTGCTGTGTATAGTCCCTGCCCACCACCACGGAGGGTGTGGGTTCAAATCCACTGTGGTGCATCAGGCTTTGTCAGCGTCTATGCGAACACAATTGGCCCATATTTTGGGGAGGGAAACCGGGCGGTGCAGGTGATACTGGTCATTGCTAGCCTGGAAATCAGGCTAGGTCATTGCACGAATGCACGTACTCCTACAAACTGGGACGGCACCTGTCAGCAGGGAGTGTTGGGCGGGAGGAGTAGCCTATAGACGAAGGCCCTACATCAACAACAGTGACAACGCAGACATGATTGTGGGGAGGAATGAATTGGCATAGTGACTAAATTGGGTACATTTTTTTTACTACAGGCAGCTGTTTGGACTCATTGTGGGGTTCTCCTGTGCAAAGTGATGACTAAAGTACATGTCTATTGCTTTTTTTGTTTTTACAGTTCCCTCCCCCTTAGTCAAAACTTCATCAGGTCTCCGGTTCTGCTGCTGTGGAGCGAGAGGGATGCTTTCCTGGAGCAGGAAATGGCCGAGGCGTGTCGCCTGTACATCAGGAACCACTTCCGTCTCAACATCATCTCCGGGGCGAGTCACTGGCTGCAGCAGGACCAGCCTGACATCGTCAACACCCTCATATGGACTTTCCTCAAGGAAGGAGAGGGACGCAAAAGCTACAGGAACTGAATCAGTGCCAAGGCCTCCACCAGCAGCTCTGCCCCTGGCCGCCCAGCGCTCCCCCCATGTTGCCATACCTGTCCTGGAAGCCTGGAATATGCCTGTGAAAACAAACAATACTGCAATCATTCTTTAAAACCTTACACATTTCGAGTATTTTCTTTTAAAGATGTCAGCGGCGAGCAAAAGAACAAAAGCACACTTCATCATAGAGGACATCATAGTACATCTGACACATATTCAAGATGATTTTTTTGCACATGACATCCGCCTTAAAGTCTATTGGTTACAAGTGTGCGAAGTTTCCTCGTGAGTTGTATTGTGTGGTGCCTTTTAACTTTCGAGTTAATGTTTAGCGATGTAAGGACATGATGCCACATCCTGAGAGAAGCCTAATTTACACTTCTTTGTCGTATGGCTGCGTCGCTTGCTTGCTTTTTCTTTTCGTTTTTGTGTGGAAAATGTGTTATTTTTCAGCGAGCGACGCAAGTTGGAATTAGGCGTTATAGGCTGTGGTGCTGTCTGCTATAGTTGTGTCACAGGATCACCCCAGTCTACTGTACTTTGGGCACAGCCCATTGTCCTACTCCCTCTATCAGGTAGTGTTGTCTAAAAGGTTTATTTATTTTCTTTTGTATTTTTTCTCAATTATATTTGCTCAGATAGAGAATGTTATCTTCCTGTATAGACAAAAAAGGTGATTGTTGAATATTGTACTTTTTTGTATCTCTTCCTAATACACTGCATTTTGGAATTCACTGAGCCAGGTCTACAACATGCGATTTTATAAATAAAGTAATCAGTGTGAATCTTCGGTAGTACCTTGTTCTTGTTATTTTAATTTGTAGACTTTTGGAGTTACAATAACCCTGTGGATTTTACTGTGCATTTTGCCCCACGGTGCAGTCAGTGAGTGTACAGGTATGACATTCAAAGTAAACAGGTGTGACAAGTGGTAAGCTACCCAGGTATGATATGATATAGTACTTTATTTATTTCCGTTCACACTGAAAATTGTCTTGCGACCCAGCAGCCAAGTATGCAGAACGCATATACACACACACACACACACACACACATTTGACATAGCACAAAGAACAAACCGATATTACATAAAGACATGAAGACAAGAGCAATGTCCACCGCCTAGATTGCCCATGGCTACTACAACTCCTGATTAAGCCTCAAAGTCGACTGGTGGACAAATTAGGACCTCTTTAGTCTGACGTTATTGTATGCTGGTACACCATATCTCCTTCCTGAAGGTAGCAACCTATATTCTCCATACAACACATGGTTAGTATAGAGGTGATATTCCTTGCTAACCTTAGGATGCTGTTATCATACGTGGATGTATAAAGTTTTTGAAATGGTTGTCCAACAATCTTTGAACAAATGTTCAGTTGTTGCAGCAGTTGTGACTTTAGGGCTGCAGACAAACATCCATACCAGGTGGTACTACAGTACAGTACTGAAGAACACTCATAATAATAGAAGTGAAGAACAAAAGAAGAATTCGTCTACTAGCACGAAGGATCTTAGACGGCGAAGGAAGTAGATTCTTTGCTTTGTTTTCTTACACACTGAATCAATCTGATCTTTCCATGACAACAGATGGTCTATTACTACTCCTAGTTTGTCATAAAGTCAAAGGCAATGCCCCATGAGGTGTGTTGTACACTGCTTTAAACAAGAGTGTTGTACTGATGCCACAGTGCGTGCGTGCGTGCGTGTGTGTGTGTATATACCGGTAGTGGTTCTCAAACCTTTTCATGTTTAAGGACACCAAATTTGGCAGCAGACCCCATCTGAAATTATTTAGTGTCAGGGAACCCCATACATACCCCCATGTGTTTCAAAAATATTCTAAATTGTTCAAATTTATACAAGATTGTTTAAAAATATTGATGTGATATCACTGATATGTAATAGCCTGGCTGTCACAGTCAGAGTAGCTGTGAAATGGAAAGCCTAGGTAGGTAAGGTAACCAATTGGAGCGGCACAATTCCTCCGGGGCCGGGCTATGGGATGACAACCTATGCGCTTGAGCGTGAGCGTGTGTCAGGCGTGTGTGCGTTGCTTGACAAATACGCAATCTACAAGAGTCACAAGGGTAGCGTCCGCGACACGTTGTGAGCTTGTAGATCGGCTATTTTCGGTCCGACGCCGCCGTACGCAAGACCGTACGACGAAGTAAATACATTTTGTGGCATAGTGCGCATGTGCGGTGTTCACAAGTCGTTCCGACGATGACGTAATTGGCGTCTCCTGCATTTTTACAGCCAGGCAGCCGGGCGGCAGCTGAACAGCGTGCAATGATGTCAACACAAACGCAGCTCTTACTACCATTATGGGTCAGTTACTTAGTTATAACTGCTAATTAGTTATCGCAACTGCTGCACCGGGGAGATATTAGCCACTGTAAATAACCAACGTATTGCTTGCATTCCGTTTTTATTTTCAATAGTAATAGTAGTAGTAGGTAGGTGTTGAGTCCACGGACGGACTGGAGAGATGACTAGCTAGCCATCGCTAGCCTGTTAACTAGTCGCATAGAAGAGGAAAATGAGAGTGAGTGGCTACATTTGTGATTGTGATCTGATGTAAATAGAACAGTAGTTATTAGCTGAGTGCATATTATGCTAACTGCAAATGCTGCAATGTAGTTTGTGCTGATCAAGGGGGGCGAGTGTGTGTGTGTGTGTGTGCGCGCGTGTGTGTGTGTGTGTGTGTGTGTATGTGTGTGTGTGAGAAGGCGAGAGATGGAGTGTGTGTTTGGGTGTGTGAGAAGAATGATGGGGGGAGGCGGGGGCTGTTAAATAGGTTTTTGAAGGTGAATTCTTGCTGACTTTGAATCAGTATTATGTAGCCTATGTGTGAGCTTGTGTTAATGTGTAATGAATGCTATCTTCTTGTCCATTCCTTCCCTTTGACCTGCAGCTCAACAGTCCAATAAATAACATAAGCTAAATTGAGATACCGTAGTTAAAGTGAGATGTGTGCCTTCCTGCAGTGGTAGACGGCCAAATAAACCATGAGTGGTGTAGAGGAGCAACGCAAGGCTTCGTTCCAGGCCAAGGAGCGGAGATACAAAGCACAGCTCAAGAGATCTCTGTCAGCAGCTTTGTCTGAGGACTTGAACAGGTAACACTATTGTACAGATAGCTCCGTTTGTAAACTCATATCTACACTTAGCTCCGAGGAGAGGTTACGTACGGTATCAGGATATCCCTGCGTGGGTCGAAATGGGGTTGAGCCGTCCACAAACGGTGGAGAAAACCCTTTTCGCAGTATCGTTTACAAAAAGTAAAGGTATCAGAACCGAGATACAGTTGATAAACTTTACCTAGGCCCGTAAAGTCAGGGGTGAAACAATCCCTTACAAAGCGAACAGACTTGTGGTACAGATACAGGCTTGCGTGAGTCATGTCCGTGTCAATTTACACAGAGTGATAAACACAGGTCACATGTGCATGCCATTATGACCACTGACCAGACCAAGTCCCTAATGTTTGCCTACGTGAGTCACAGGAACACAGGGCTCTCGTTTGCTGATGTCATTTTTATTACCATGCATTACACCACATCTGCATTCATTTGATTGCGATGGCACCTAATATATGGAAGCTGCTCAAACACCATCATAGTTGTATAGCGCTTGAGAGTGTGTGTGTGTGTGTGTGTGTGTGTGTGTGTGTGTGTGTGTGTGTGTGTGTGTGTGTGTGTGTGTGTGTGTGTGTGTGTGTGTGTGTGTGTGTGTGTGTGTGTGTGTGTGTGTGTGTGTGTGTGTGTGTGTGTGTGTGTGTGTGTGTGTCATATTTCTGGGGTGTGTGTTGTTATACAGTATGTAGGTTGAGCCAGAAGGACTAGCTGAAAAAGAAACAGCTGTGTAGAAGGAATAAACTGGGTGAGGAACAGCCATAATAAAGAGCTGAGGTTGCTGAAGTTTAAACGGTGAAACAAACGCTGGCGTTTTGGCGGCTCCCATTGGCTTAGGCGGCATGGGGGCGACTCCCATTGATGACTAGGTCGCTATTAAAAACGGGCCTGTTGTATGTCAGGTTTCACCTGACAAAAAACAACCCAAGATATTATTATTAACAGTGATCCATGGTGGAGGTTCCTTGGCCACATTTCAGGAAATTGAGTTGGAGGTTTGGTCAGAATAATGGTCTCCTCAGTGCTGAGCAGATTATTCTCCATCATGCAACACCATCAGGGAGGCTGCAGAGGCATCTGCTCAGACTTAATTCTGCAGCATGACCACAAACAGCCAAAACCATGAAAAAATATCTTGGTGAAAAGAAGAACTGTAAAAGTGCTGTAAAAGATTTGATCCGCACAATATAATCGAGTCCGTTTGGAACAACCTACCTGCAGACTACCTTTTCAAAAATAATTCTTTGCTCAAGTGTGCCTGTTATAACGGCAAAGGGTCATCACACCTAATATTGATTTAATTTAGGGGTTGTTTCGTTTTGTTCCTGCACTGTGTGTTAATCGATAACCTTTTCATGGCTTTGTTTTTTGAAGCATCCCTACTTTACAGCCCCAGTGCCTAAAACCTTTACACAGTACTCTCTCTCTCTCTCTGTCTCCTCTTAGTTTCTCATGTCTGCCCGTCTACTAATAAATCTGAGAATCATGTGCTATATATTGCTTTACACTAGGATCATGGGATATACCTTCTATGAAGCAGCAGGCTTGACACACAAGTTCTCAGCTGCATCATGCCGGAAAATGTTGGTGTAATTCATCAGTGCCATCTGTTGGTGGGTCAGCGACAGTGTAGTCTCGCCTCCCATGCCTCGCCCATGCACAGTTATGAGGTTGTTGCAAGGGTGCGGAGGAGGGAGGGAGTGGAGGAGACTTTCCTACACTGTGTTCCAATCCGCTATAAATTGTCATCCCCTCTGGGAATCCCTTTTTAAAACCGGAAGTTGCACTTTCGTCATCTTAGGTGCCGTTCATGATCAATAACTCTGACAATAATTTGAGCCTATAACTGAAATGTCCAACAGCTACCGTCCGAGGGCCAAGGGAACATGTCTGATAAACCAATGATTCTCAACCTTTTTCTTGTCCCGTCCCCCCCCCTCCCTTTTTAAGGACCCTTCAGTTTGATATGCATACCATTTCTCTGGTACCTTAATCAACACTAAAGTCCCCAGTATTCACTCTTGAGAGTGTACAAATGTATAGTCTTATTAACTACAGAGAACCCCTGAAAGACCCATGGCATGGCGCTCCTCAGAGTCGGACCCCACACCGAGAGCCAGTGAGAAGGGGCCTTACTGTCCACAAGTCTCCCATGCGACTTGATTGTCCAAACAACCTTATAAATAATGTAAGCGACACCCAGCTATACAAGGATGTTCCCACTATGTATTTCCGAGGGACCTGGAGTGGGTTGAGGACCTGTGCGTATTGGATTGGAACGCAGGCATTTTCTTGCTGCTGGTGACCCCATTCTCATTCCCTGCCTGAGTTCTACAGAGGGAAATGGCCGCTGCGCCAGCAGTTGGAACTCATATAGTCCAGTTGGCTTGAGGCCGACCACTTTCTGGGTCACCCAGATCAGTCATTTAAATGGGATTTAATGATGGGTGGTGAAGACAGGCCCCGAGGACTGTGCTCAGACTCATAGTCCCTCTGAAGTAGGAAATCAGGCCATTAGATTAATCTTTCAATTTCACCAAAGTTGGACACCTCAGATCTTGCAACAGTCTTAATTTATATCTAATTGCAATAAACAATTAGATTAGAAACATTGTGTGCAGATGAGTTTGTTTACATACAGTACTTCACTCTGTAGCTTTACATCCTTTCACCCATTGGCTTGTTTTGGATTATGATCAGTGTGTGAAAGTGATGGAATGTTCCCTCATATGAAATGTACACTTTATTTATTAAAGTTTATTTTTATTAATGTTTTTTGTTGCTTTCGCCTTTTATTTTATATTTTTTATGGAGGGAGAGACAGTAGGCTGACAGGAAATGGGGAGAGAGATGGGGGGGGTTAAATTGTCAAGGTTGATGCTGTGCTAAGAATTTGATATTTTGCCCTCTTGCCATTTTTTCTTAAAATAATTAATCGCAATTATTTTTACATAATCATCGTCATCCTTTTCATGTCCAAAAAAGAATACATTTTCAAAATATAGCAGAAATAGCTCTACAATCACAAAATGTGTTGCGCTATGACACGTGAGCTTGTAGATGTAGATAACAATTTCTTACATATTACATATTTTTGGCGCTCGCCGACAAAACCCCCGATCTGATGCAAGATCGGGCTTTGATCGCCAAGGTTTTGCTCGCTGCGTGTGAAAGGAGCTGTGTCCCGAGAAGGCCTGTATTACAGCCAATGACAGCCAATGTGAGCTGTGCTCACAGATAGAAAGTCTGTCTGTCTGTATCGATAGATGATAATCTATAACCTTTATTTCGTAGGAAAATCCAGGTGTCATAGGTAGCTATATTAGCCTAATATTGCTGTTAAATAGTCTAAAACCAACGCATCTCACTTGAATAATGTTGATATTAAAATGCAGGGCAAATATTTGGACCACCACGTGCGCTGTGTGTGTCCGGACTGTCCGCGCTCGTGTGTGAGACGCAGAGAGACAGAATTATTTATTTAAAACCACAAAGATATGACAGCCAATTAAAAAAAAATAATAATAATCCTGTAGTGTGAAAATCATAATGATCTGAGGACTCGCCGACAACTCTAAAAGTCCTACAATGTGTAGGGGCCATAAGTGTCAAACAGAAATTAGATTTATTATGTTCCAATGTTCAATGACAAAAACACATAGTTAATTGCATTTATTTGTGTGACAATTAATTGTGAAATAAAATGTCATGATGGTCAGGTTGTTGCACGAGGAGCTGGAGACTGATGTTCGAGTGTGCGCCGGGTCCACTGCCCTGCAGGCCCACAGAGTGTTGCTGTTGGCCAGAGCTCCGCACATACTCAGAGGGGCTCACAAGGACACCAATGAAGTCCACCTTCCTAACGTTGTCAGCTCTGATCTCAAGGACTTCCTCAGGTACGTGCAACTACCCATGCTAGTACAAAAGTACTAGCATGGGTTCACATAATGACTGAGCCGGGGCCACGGTGGCACAGTTGGTAGTGCTGTCGCCTCACAGCTAGAAGGTCCTGGGTTCGATTCCCGCTCGGGATGCTGTGGGTGCTGGCGGCGTGTTTCCTCCTCCGCGTCATCAGTGCCCATACCCGAGGCGGGGTTGGCGAAAGGGCCCTTCTGTGTGGAGTTTGCATGTTCTCCCCGTGTCCCCTAGGGTAGGTACCCTCACAAAAAACATGCAGTAATCCTGGTCTCTAAACTGCCTCCCCCTGGCCAGCCGGGGTGCCTGATGGAGGGGAAAGGAACTGGTTGGAATAACGTGTTCCTTCCACCCGCTACATCCAACCAGGGAAACTCCCCCCTGTCAGGTGTAAAGGAGCAACTTGGACACTCGGGCATGAAGGAAGCATGAGTTCAAGTCCGTTGCTCTCCCCATGTCCCCCATATATGGGGACTAGGTTGGCGGATGGTGTGTACTGTGTAGAGCCCAGGATCACATTAGATAATTGACACGGGTGAAAAATGGGTTACAAAATCGTGGGAGAAAAATTTGATAAAATAATAATGACTGAGCCATGTGATCCAGTTCTAAATGAAATCAGATGTTGGTTTTGACGGCTACTTTTGATTTAGTTTTAGTCATAATCTTTTGAATACAATAATTCTGTTTAGTTTTAGTCATGTTTTAGTCATCTGAAATGTTTAGTTGTAGTTGCATAAATACCATAAGATTTTAGTCGACTAAATCTACAGTTGATTTAGTCGACTAAAATGTATTTTGGCCAGCCGTGATGGTCCTGAAATGCCTGATTTATTCTCAGCGGTGTGGAGATCTACAAGCTCACAGCGTGTCAACACGTTGTGAGCTTGTAGATCGGCTATTTTCGGAGTGTGGCACGTGTCGTGCACACAACCAAACATAAAAAATGACTTCTCTTTTAATTCTACTGCATATCTTCTCCACTAGTCTCTCCCTAACATTTTAGGCTAGTTTTTATTTTTTTTGTTAGTTTTTGTCATCATAGCTTAGTTTTTGTTGGTGAAAAAAAGGTAGTCGACAAACATTTTTCATCATAGTTTTAGTTGGCGAAATCAACACTGTTCCTGTTTCAAACTGACACACGTGCGTGGAGTGGAGTTGTGTGTCTGTTCTCTATATTGAATAGCATTTTGGCTATGTTATCTCTAAATGTTAGCTTAGACAACAGTTGATCTAACTTTTAGGGGTCCTTTTGCTTTGTCTTGGTGTTGCAGTTCTCAGGCTTTTCCTACAGAGGGCGCTAAGCCCTAACATTGCAGCTGTATGAAAAGCTTGAATTATCCTCTTTCTATCTGCAAAGTAAAATCCACGGTAGACATGACTATGAGCTACTTCCTGTCAAGAAATTCCTTGCAGATGATTTGTCAGAGTTTGGAAGCGCTCGTTATCAGTAAAGCAACCTCCTGCTGCCTCCTGCATGTGCAAATTCAAAACGCAGGTACGCAGGACCGTTGAGTGATCTTAAACGAGCACTTCCAAACTCCAATACTAAACCATCACCTGCAAGGAATTTCTTGACAGGAAGTAGCTCATCAACATGTCTACAGTGGATTTTTATGAAACAAACACTTTGCAGATATAATTCATAGAAAGAGGATAATTCAAGCTTTTCGTACAGCTGCAATGTTGGTGAGTTTGACGTTGTTTAATACAATTAGATAGGACTTTTCTGTTGACAGTGCCATAGTGTGGGGAAACGGGGCATACTGGGCTCTATCAGGTACTGTAGAATAGACGTGTATTGGAATTGATACAGTTCTTCAGCGATGGTATGCATGGCAACTGGTTTGTTGTTCCTAAATAATACTGGTGTTGTGTACTGGGACCTCTGTCTTCATAGTCACACTGTGTTTACCCGACGTGGTCATAGGTGCATCATGAGATAAGATTAGGTCATAAACACAGCACTCTCTCCCTGCAGGCGAGTGTACACAGCAGAGCGGCGCATGATGTACTCATCTGGTTCAATCCCAGAGGCTGAGGAGTTTGATCCAGTGATTGTTCCCGACCCAACAAACCCCTTCAATCCTGATGACTCAGGTATGAACAAATCAAAGCGGGTTTTAGGTCAGCAGACAGGTACAAGCTAAAAGGTTAACACAAAAATGGACTTGTTTCCATTGTGCCAAAACCAGGGGAAACCAGTGATTCAGAGTAGTAGAATGTGAATTTTCCCATGTTTCTTTCTAAATTTAGTTGGTACCAGATTGTGGTCGCTCCCTCTAGTAGTTAGTTCCACCACCCCCATACAATACCGCTTTTGTTTTGCACAGATGCACACTCACAACCTCCCTCTCTCTCTCTCTCTCTCTCTCGCTCTCTCTCTCTTTCTCTCTCTCTCTCTCTCTCTCTCCTGTCCTTCCTCGTCCTTCCATCTTACTAGACGGTGGTGTTCTGGAACCGGCCTCGGGGCTCGGAGCAGACCTGTTGGACCTCTACCAGAGAGGCGAGCAATGTGACATCACTATCCAAGTGGGGGATCAGGTCTTCCCCTGCCACAGGTAGCCTATTGTCAGGGCTCTGTAGGCCCACTCGAACAAGAACCACAATCTATATGGGTTTACATCATGATGTGTTCGTCTTTATCCCACTCTCATTTACGCACGTGCACGCACACACACACACACACACACACACACACACACACACACACAGACTGACAGACAGATAGACACGTGGCTCCTCCGCTTTTTGCCCAGGGATCAGTATGGCGGATGTGCCCTGCTTCTTCTGTGAGCGTGTGCAGACGGAGATTCCTCATCTCCTAGCCACGGGCGTGCATCACAGGGCGTTAACAGTGAGCCTATTCCAGCGATGCAGAGGTGGTGGTGATGGTGGTGGCCGGTAACCATGGAGACTGCCTGGTCTTTCCCTGCTAGTGCACGGGGAATCAGGCAGCCAAAGAAAAGCTGCTCCTCTTGGATGTGAGCAGAGCAGCCTGCCAGCCCCTCCTTTTTTTTGAATGACATAACGAGAGCGCTACAACACTGACACGTGTGGCGGTTCAGTGTTGCAGTGGATCTCCCCACCACAGTCGTCAACTACCATTACCTGACCACACACAGGAGACGTGATATATTCAGCGATTTGAGCCATTCCTTCTCCCTAGCTCCCAAGCTACTGTTCATTCAGTGCCATTTGTCTAAGTCATACTTCATTACACAGGAATGAAACCACAGGGTTAGTGGCTTAGTCACAACATCATCCATCATAGTCATTTTAAGTGACAAGGATTTAGTCTCACTTATTCAATCTTATACCGTTGGCTTCTCTTTGCCGGCATACCATTGTCATCAAGGCTTTGTTTCTTTTTCTGTTTCTCAAACATAGGGTTTGAATCCATTGTAGGTAATGGACCCATTTTATGGGTCGCTCTGGATTAAGCGTGTCTGTTAAATGCCTAAATTGTAAATTGAGTAAATATCCTGTTTTTGAGGGGCGCTAGCCCCTCCTATATAGAGGTTTAATGTTTGTTTTTAGTTCAATGTTTGTTTTAAAAACGGCATTGACAATGAAGGGAAAATGTACGTCATCTTGTCCCTAACACAAACATTAAATGCCATTAACAATAAAGAGAATTTTTTCACTGTTTGTTTTACATCACCATTACATCACCTAATCAACATGAGTTAGACTATATTAGCACCCCTCACTTCACACGGGTGTGATTTTGGAATTCTTTTCTACTACATTTCCCAAAGAAAAATTTCAAAAATGTTAAATAGTGAAAATATCAGATATATATATTCACAACGTGTTGCAGTGCAATGCTTAGATGTTGCATAAGGCATAAGCCCTTTTTATGTGGCTTATTAAATTCATAATGTATTACTTATTTTTAGAACTTTGGGCCCAAAATAGATTGCTAACAAACAAATCTAGGAGTCAATAATTGTGAAAGTGCAACCACAACTTAGTAAAATACTGATAGTACAGTAAGGGTATAAAACAGTAGTGCAACATGAACTGAAAGATTCAAAATGCCGTGGCTAATTGGACCGGTCCGAACAGACCCGAGAAAACATCGGAAATGTACGTGGACTCTGTTTGAAACGAGACTGAGGAAAACTAGGCCTAGTCCGAAACGAACCGAGGATAATTCTAATGTATTAGACCCGTCCAACCGTGGTATTCTGCTTCCCTCGCCCCAACTGAGAGTAATCAGACGAGCCTCAGCTGCGGCGTTGTCCACTCTGTTCTGTGTTGCAGACAGACAGAGAACATTTTCGCCGACTTTATGCCGCCCGTCCTGGCAGAAAATGTCCTTAAACATGCTCCATACAGATGACATTCCAACTTGCATTTCACCTCGCTAAAATCCTCCATGGTGTTCAGCAGCAGTGCATTCAGTGTGCTTGAGATTGGCGGCGTTTCAATCATCTGTTAACGTTAAACGTGGCTCATTCAATATGCGAGAACAGACAATATGGATTTGGGGGTGTAATTACAACACACATGTCTAATTTTAAAACCGAAGGTTAAAGAGATTAATATATAAAATAGGCATGTGGTGCTCCAACTTATGCCAAGAACGCGGGACCTCGTTCTTCTCTCCATAACCCGCCTTTGCCAAGACGAGGGAACTCGTCTTTCTTTAATTTAATCAAGTAATTAAAAATAATATTTTAAAATATATATATATATATTTATTTTTTGCTTTTACTCACATGTTAGACAGCCTACATATGGATCTGACAAAATCTGGTGTTTGGGAGGTTGTAATTCCATTCCTAACATCGCGTGGACCAAAACAACTCCATCGCGTATCACCCGCAGCCTAGACCAAAGAGATTCTATATAAAGAGGCGAAACTCCCATTAACACTTAGCCCGCTAGCATTTATTGAAAAATTAGGATCTAATTCACGGCAGCATTTTTTCCAGTTGAGCTCTTATTTTGAAAAGCCACATTTCCAGACTTGCGGAAGTAGACATATCCCAGTAAGTTTAACGGGTCTCGTTCAACTGTTGTTTACAAGATGGATCTATGCCGGGGCACAGGAGGCCTCCACAGCGTCGGCTCTGTGCCATCAAAGAACCATCTGGGACAAGGAATAGGAGATACAGGCGATTGAAAGAAACGGATAGAATGGATTATTATGGCGAGAACGATCTAAGATGGGCGATCCATTGTCATGACAACAACAGGTAGCTACCCGATGCTAACGCAAGTAGCATTATGGCTTGATCGATCGAAAGTGCAATTGCCATTGATCAACGGCAATGGCGGTAAGCGTAGTATTAAATAATAGGCTTCAATTGACCTAGATCTACGGCAATGGCGTGGAAACGGTTAAGTCCCATAGTAACAACCAGCGCTCAGCCTAGACTGAAGCCACACTGTAGTGTGGTGGGGGGGCTGCACTTCTGGTTGCCCAGGATCTCTTCGCGCATTTGACTGGCACTGGCAATGGGAGGGAATGTGTTAATGTTCCAGTACTTGTCACTTCACAGCCTCTTAGACTTTGGCCAAACGCATACGATATGATTATAATAGTGGTGGGTGAAACTGACCCGTTGATGCCTGCTTGTTTGTGTGAATTTGTAGGGCGATCCTGTGCGCACGATCTCAGTACTTCCGAGCCATGCTGAGTGGGAGTTGGATGGAGAGCTCCAGACATTGCATCACTATACAAGGGTAAGGCACAGTGTAACCATTATAAGATCCATAATGCACCTCCGCCCTCGCCTTACAGTGAAACGTATCATTGTCGGAAAAACAATGTGTGGAACATTAATTATTCATGCTTTGACACAGAGGTGTCTCTGTACAGGGGTTTCACTCTCTCCCAACGTGGCACAATATGCACACAGACCCACACGGCCCGACCCACAAGCCATGGAATCTCAAATGAATGTCTCGGATTTCCACCCGCCGTGGGTTGCATTCTCCCCCTCCTAGAAGCACATAGTATATATACTGAATGTCTTCTGATCCGCTCCCTACCCCAGAGCCCAATATACCCCAGTGCAATCTCTTTGAAGAATGACGGAGGAAAATGAGGCCTACTGTGTTCTGGCGGAAAATGCGTCACTCATCCAAGCGCAGCTGATTTGAGGGTAACAGGGGGGAGATGCCTCTGTCACCGCAAAGGACGACTGCGATGATTGGGGGTGGAGGGGCGATGCACAGTGAACCTTTAGTAACCCCCTGGCTGTAGTCACATGGACTGGTGCTGCTTGTGCAGTTTGTATTTTGACACTGAACTTTAACTCGTGACCCTGGAAATCATTGACACGACTTGTGATAAAGGCTATAGGTCCGTTTTCCTACAAAAAGGCAATGACTCTAGTTCTGTTCATGATTGGTTTCGTTTGGGGTAGGTAGTGGTACTCGTGGGAGGACGGGGCGGTCCCACGGTAGTCGTGCGGTACTCACGCATCAATAGTACCAAGACGAGACACGGCGACTAGTTGACTGGCAGACAGTCAATGGCTGCTATTTATATTATGTTATATCACTACATAATGTTAAATCATTGATCTAAACAGCGTTATATAAACAAGGATAGGGTGATTAAAAAAGGTTATGTCTGTAGGAGTGCAGGCTATCAGAAATTACTTTGGACAGTTGGAAACTTGCAAAGTGACACATTACTTTACCTGGGTAACATCTTCTGATAGTTGTACTTGAATGTTGACATGAAATAATAATCCCGTTTAGTGGTTCATTAGCGCGAACATGACAAAATCGGACAGCTTGTTTGGCAACACAGTGACATGACATCACGGATGAATCCTTGGTATTGGTATCCTCATGCGACCGAGTCAACTTCTCTCCGCTGGAAGGTTATACTAGTGTAAATTCACGGCCGGGAAAGTGAATTCCCGGCCGCCTTCTTGCGGTACATGGTACATGTCCCACGGACCGGCACCGGTTTGCGTACCGGTGGTTGGGAACCCCTGCTTTAAGAGGACAATCCTATTGTTTACAGTTTCAGCTACATCCTTAACTGAAAGAACAAATTCCTCACATGTGCAAATACACCAGGCAACACAAATGATTCCGATACTGCTTGTGAAAACTCATTTTCAGCTTGGGGCCAGAGGAGATGGACATCCTCCTCCTGTTTATGTATGGGGCCATCGTGGACCTGCCTCCCAGAGCCAACATTAGGTATTACATGTCAACACACTAACCATGCACATTCACATGGACTCTCAGCCCAGGACAAAGGCCCATAATAAAGCTAACCTACGGCTGGTGTCATCCTCTCTCCAGTCAGGTGGTGTTGGCTGCAGACATGTTGGGTCTGGAGGGGTTAAATCATGTGGTGGAGATGGTTCTGACCCGAGACTATTGCCGCTTTTTCCCCAAGGTCAGTGTTGCATGTGTTTGCAATTTCTGCAAAGACTGAATCGATGCTTAAAAGGGACAAACTGTACATTGTGCTTTTCAACATTTAAGAGAATATTATTTTCTTTTTTATACTTGCTTGTCGATATGTTCCCATCCAACAAAGTCCTGCTGTGTTTCAGTTCTCTTAACGCCCTCATTATCATGTTTCTCTGATACAATATGACATGTTTTGACTCCCGAGGCGACATGTGCCTGTACAGCAGTGATTCTCAACCTTTTTAATTTGAAGGACTCCCAGTTTTATTTATACTTTAACTGACTGTTTCCCAAACAGTGGTTCGGGACTCATTTGTGCTTACGGACCAATTTCTATGGGTGACGACTCGAGTTAAAAAATAATGTGTATACATATAAATATATATAAATGTAAAAAAAAATCACACCCGTGTGAACTGAGTGGTGTAAGGTCTTATATAGACTGATCAGCTGTGGTCTGACGTAATGAAATCACACCCGTGTGAACTGGGTGACCATAGCAACCATGCTCATTTTTTGGTACGAACAGACAGACAGACACGTAAACTAACAAAGCCAGTTGTAGGAGTGGTTTACACCACTCAAAAATGGTGCAGGCCCGTCAGAACAGGTCAGCTCCATATATGGAGATCTAAGGGTTTGAGGTCAGATGTAGAGTTGCTGGCCAATATTGATGACATCAGGGATCTCCATATGGGCTTAATATTGATGACATCAGGGATCTCCATCCCTGATGATGATGTGTGTGTGAAATACTAATAATAATGATACACATACTGTAAGATAAGATGCTTTCTTATTGAAGATGCACCCTCTTTGTTTTCTTTTCAGATGGCTGTTGATGGGGTCCAAAAGACAATTCTAGAGTGCCTATCCCTCAGCCAAGCCCTAGGCCTTCAAAGCCTCCACACGCTGTGTAAGCGGTGAGTGTGGATGGATACTGCATTCATCCAGGGAGTTGATCCCACTCAAAGAGTGTCAGGAATGTAGCAGAGGTTGTCTGGAAAGGTGCCGTTGTATTGAAAAGAGTGTGTCACCACAAAGGAGTGCTGTTACCAGTTGATGTAGGATCAGTAATATGCAGTCTTTGCTAGGGGTAGGTACCGAACCTCGGGGACCAAGCAGGAACCGAACCTGCCAAGTACCAGGTACCTATCCCGGCTCCTCCTGTCTACATGTCGAAGTGTCCTTGGGCAAGACACTGAACCCCAAATTGCTCCCGATGTGCTGGTTGGTACCTTGCATGGCTTCCGCTGCAATCGGTGTATGAATGTGTGTGTGAATGGGTGAATGTAATGCACAATCTATGTAAAGTGCCTTGGATAAAGGCGCTATATAAATGCACCATTTACCATTTTTATATATAAATGCACCATTTACCTATCCAAATAATTCAATTTCGGTTCTCCCTATTGGCTCCCACAAACACGCAGTCACAGGCTATTTATTTATTTTCTTCCCCTTTTATCTTCGACGCGCAGGGAACACAGCTGATCTACAAGCCTACACCGCGTTGCATCAGCGACGCGTTGTGGGCTTTCAGATTGGCTGCTGCATGTAGTTGTCGAGGAGTCTAGAGATAGAGAAGGGGAGAGAAAGTGTGGTGTCGAAGTGACACAGGCGTGCGGTTGTGATGCGTGCACAACACAGACAGACAGACAGACACACAGACAGACAGACACAGACAGTGGTAGTAGGCTATGGATTACCTCTTGTTCGTCCAAATAAATGAATCCAAATAAATCGAGTAGTAAGCAGCTTCCAACTACAACACGTTGTGATCATGTGTAGCATAATTCATCCACGCACACCGTCTTCTCTTTCCAGGTGTAGCCTATTAAGCTCGTTGAAGAAAGCCTCATCCGAAAGTTTAACAAAGTACACTCAAGCAACAGAGATTAGTGTAACATTTAAGTCCCTATATGACATGAGGTAATATTTTTACCGTTGTACTGTATATCATTGCAAGCCAAGGCAATAGACTACTAGACCAGTGGTTTTCAACCCTTTTCATATCAAGTTCCATTATTTATTGGGCATTTGAGCCACGGACCACCATTTGATGAGGCAAAAGATCAAAATAACAATTCTTCTACATTCTCCATTTGTGTAGACTTCTTGTAAATCAAGTAATGCAGATATTTGACAATAATTGAACTCTTGAGAGCTCTCAAGAGTTAAAGATCTATAAAAGGGTCCATTTGGTTACCAACTCTCCTCATTTAGCTGGGGACCACCTTGAACCCCCTCAAGGACCACTGGTGGCTAGACTGACATAAGGTAAATATCTCACCTTGAAAGCAATGAAATGCAGACAGTCATGTACTGCTATGTGTAAAAATGGGAAAACGTTATTTATTTTACCTTTCAGTCAAAATAAGGAAATCATTTTGCATTAAGATAAGATTTTATTTGTTAAAAAATATTGGCAATGGCATTGTTTTAATAACTGATCTCAATATTGACCCAATAGGTTTTGCCATAATCATGCAGTCTATAACGGTGACAAAGCCATGACAGCAATGGTCCAAAGAAATCTGTAAAAACATTTTATAGGCTACAGTAGTATTTTATTTATTTACCTCTTATTTAAGTTATTTTATATCATTTTGGAACTGGAATAGGGAACCGTTAGGAACCGAAATCGATAAGATTTTTTTTGCAAAACTACATTGTATTGCGATCATGATGAATCTCTACAGTTCCAAAATAACCAGTGAATTATTTCAGGAATATGTTTGCATGAAGGAATCTTCAATGCACTTTTACAATATTTTCCCTATTCCCTAGCTCTTGTCAGTGTTCTCATTTTGATTTTTTTATTTGATCAACCAAATACAATCCGCACACTCTCATGCTCCAATACATTTTAATGACGGCGCTTTGAGCCTTTACTGGGAAACGTCATTATAATTTAGTATGTGAATGTGTGGTTCCTATTATTTTCCATTAGCCTATCGTAACTCAGCCTCCGACAAGTGATGTTCGTAATCAGCTTGTAGTACAGTAGTACAAAATGTCCTGCAAGATATGTTTTTAGCATTTAAAGCTTCAGAAGAAATAAGCTTTTTATTTTCTGTAGCAATAAATGATTTGCTAAATGGACATGTCATCATTTGAAGGTCACCAGAGTTTTGAATTAATTGCGCTAATGACAAGTTATGGCAATGGCAGCAAAAATAGGCTATACTCAATCGTGGCCTTTTAGAGCCATCACTGCTGTATGAGAATATTGCACCTGGTAATGCATTCAGAACACACCAAAGGTCACGGAAATCTTGAATGCTGAGGAGATGCCCTTTCATTTTGAGGATTTAAACAATGTTTATCATTTGCCTTTCTCTGCATACTCCTCACTCAAGCTTGAGCTACTCTCTTCAATGCATTGCTGTCACATTGCCAGTGAGGGTATGGCACCATTCCAGTATCAACTCATTTTAAGTAAATCACATGAACTCAGGGTGTTGTTTGAGCTCAGTGGGCTATGGTGGCATTGTTGTGCATTCAGATCCAACAGATTAATAGAGACAAAGTCTCTTTGAACTTTCCTGTCTCTGACCGATATTCAGTGCAATGAAATGAGATAATTGTAGGGCGTGGGATAATTGTAAATAAATATACGCTTGAGTGCACCTGAGTGAACGTGAAGTGGTACTGTTGCTGATTAACTTTCTGCTCATTTTAGTTCCCACTGCTAGTGAATATACAGATACGTATGTGAATGTAGGTCAGAATGTTAGAAGCTGTGGGCTGTTTTGATGGTGTGGGTGGGTGGGTGTGGGTGTGGGGTTGGGGGTGTGTGGGCGTGTGGGCTTCTGATGTGATGAGTCACACGTGTGTGAGAGTACGTTGAGCTGTACTGCACTGTGCAGCACTGCATACAGTAGTAGTTTATTCCACAGCCTAATATACTGTAACTAACTGCCTACATCTTTTGAAAGTGGGTACATTAAGATTGTCCTGAATTTCATTGATTGAGGTAGTTAAGATTGTCCTGAATTTCATTGATTGAGGTAGTTAACGACATATGATCAAATCTAAGAGCGAGGGACCGAGAACTAGGCACTATTTTGGAAACGTGCCATGCTTCCAGGATTCTTTGGCTGAAGTCACCCCCAAGTTGCAAGCCAGCGAGGTTAATGAATCTGTCTGGCCTGGAATTTGGCAGCATAGTAGCTTGTCTGAAACGGTTCCATCACAGAGCTGACCTAAATTACAGATAGAAACAACTGAATGTTCAAATTGCAGATGAAACGCCACTTCCTCCTCCTAACCTTATGGCCCCCTGCTCACACTGTGAGCATTGTCACCACTACAGCTGCCATATAGCAGATGATGGCCTCACACACAGTAGACATTGTTTGAAGATAATGTACTGCATGACAGAGAACCAGTTATTTACTGATGATTTAATCTTTTAAAGGCATTAAGAAGACAAATTGTAGTGGCCGTGGCGGTCTGAAAATTGGAAAGGAAGGTCGCCGGTTCGACCATCAGTCAGTTCACTCAGTCTGTTGAAGTGCCCCTGAGCAAGACTTATATCTGAGCAGCCATCTGCTGGGTGAATCAGTAAAATTAGTAAATATTACCCTTCCTAAGTGATGTGTATTTTCTAGGTGGGTTGTGGAACATTATTTGAAGTGCTGGTCAGAGAGGAACTTCTCCCTTCTGCCATGTGAGCTCCAGAGAGAGTTTCTTGCAGCCATAACTGAAAACATGGTGTGTATTCCTCACACAACATACAATTGCACAAATATCCCATTCTCCCATGTACATGTAGTTTGTTTTTTTCACAGGAAGGCAATTTGTGCATGATCCAATAAAACTTCTTCTTTATTAAATTATGAATTGTTAATGATGTAGAAATTATATTATGTAATTCAAATGTTGATAGATTGGTTTGTAATTAGTGGTTGAATTTTATAATGAAGCTGTTTGCCTTCTGCCTTTCATCACCACAATAATGTGCTGTGTATTACACAGTACACAGTCAAATGGTCAGTGTTAATTTAACCATAGTTTGTAATTGTAACTCCAAGTGTACAGAAAGAAACCAAATGGACCCTTGTTGATCTGTAACCCGGGGTAAACGGGGTTACAGTTGCTTCCATTTGTACACTCCCAGAGTTCTTCATGTGTGTGTGTGGCAAGAATTATTGCCTTCTAAATTCGACTTTCCCACCAATTATCACGAACACTTGGCCAAAGTAGTCTCCCGGATTTGGCCAGTGGCTTCACTTTGCTTTATGTTGTGTGCACGTTTGTGTTCTTCTAGATGTACTACTTTAGCTGATTGATGTTTATCCACAGACAGCGAATGATGCTGTGAGTGTGCTCTGTGGCACTGAGCAGCTGATTGGCAGTCTCCCCGAGGTCAAGTGGGCCAAGCAGGTGATGACTCTGGCCACAGAGCTTCAGGACTACAGCCTCAGTGTGATCATCAGCCAGCTCCCTGCAGTCATTCACACCGACACCTTCCAAAATCTACTCTGGGTAAGGGATCTACTCTGGGTAAGGGAACATTGATTGATTGACAACAGAGCGGATACAAAATACAACGTTTCGGCATCACCGGCCTTCATCTGCTCTGTTGTCAATACATTATTTTGGGAGCTTTTAAAACGGTGTGTGTCTCCTTTCTTAGTCATTTTTTGGATCCTGCACCCGTTGCAATTTGTGGATGTGCGTGCACCTCCCTAATTGATTTAACACCGATTTATGCTTTGTCGCTCACCAACTTGCAATTTCTGTGTGTAAAAAGTCCTCCTGGTGAAACTCCTCACTGTCAGCCATGTCAGGGAGAGCTGTACCACTCCTCTGAAGTGTGACTTCAAGGCCGCCTTTCACCTAAGACCAACTGCAGGAGTTAGCAGTGTGCAATGTGCCACTCGCACTCTCAAAAGAACAGATTCAATATTGCCCTCCAGTGGTTTTCTCAGTGTTTGGTGTGTGTGTTTCCAGAGAGAAAAGATCACCCGGGAGCCCGCCCTGTTGAAGAAACTGTGCTCCGCCATCAGAGAAGGTGTGACTGTGGACAACTGCTGTGACCTCTTCTTGGCCGTGGAAATTCTGTACAGGGGGGAAATGGAGCAATATGTGCATCAAGAAGTGAGCAATACATTTTTTTATTTTGTATTTGTACATTTGAATTTCAAATAAACTTTAGTTTTTAAACCAAGGTTCATGTTTTCGGTTGTTATTAGAGAAAGTAAAAGATGAGCGTACATTTTGTTTCATTTGCTGCTTTCTTTTGTTTTAGCGATTTTAGCTATTTCTGACAGGGGGTGGGGGCATTCAAACATAGGGCTAAATATGTATTTTTTTGCAAAAGTTTATAGCGATTTACTATAGTCCTACTAGACCCCATAAAATGACATCTGGCCACAAAAGATCACGGGATCGATTGAATGCGAAGGGGGAGGTGATAAACTGTCATATTGAGCCTATAACACACAGTATGGCATCCCACTAGTACTCCCCCTTCACATTCAGTAATCCTGTGATCTTGTGTGGCCAGATGTAATTTCCTGGGGTCTAGTAGGACTATAGTAAATAATAATAAAGAAATCGCCGTAAAATGTTGTCAAAAAATATGTATTTAGCCCCATGTTAGAATGCCCCCGCCCCCCTGTCAAAAATAGCTAAAATCCCTAAAACGAAAGAAAGCAGCAACTGAAAAAAAATTAACACTCATCTTTTACGTCCTCTAATAACAACCTAAAACATGAACCTTGGTTGAAAAAAAACTAAAGTTGTCCTTTAAGTCAGGGGACCCCCCCCCCGGGGGGTCGCGACCCCCAGGTTCGTGGGTCGCGACCCCCTGGGGGGGTCTTTTTTTCTTCTTTTTGCAACTGAATGGCTGGAAAATGGAAATTAAGAGTTTACATAGTACACATAGTAGTTTACATAGTGCATGCATACACTTTCCTTAATGATTATGATGAAAAATCGCTATTATTAAGGTTATTGTAGCGACCAATTGGTATTGTGGGTGGGGAGGGTGGCGGGGCGGGGGCCGCAAGACACGGCCAAAGCATTTCCGGGGGTCCCCAGCCAAAAACGTTGAGAACCCCTGCTTTAAGCTACATTTCTGCACACTGGTTGCAGATATGGGAGCATTGTGATGCGTTCTGAGCTTCTGGATGAGCTTTTTTTTCGCAATTTTTAAATAGTACTGTGGTATAGTGGTTAATTTAATTCCAATCGGCCAACCGGAAAACAATTCATAAGATACCACTCTACAAGCATTAAATCTTACGTTGTTTATTGTAAATCCCCCCCACCCACCCAAAACACCCACTCTCACGCACATGGCGCACGCACGCACACACACGCTGCACGCACACACACAGAATCGGGTTTAGACATTTTGTACGCCATTTTCTTGGGGAAATGGCCTGGCTGCATGAGTGAAAGCACACGGCAGTATGGATTAAACTAAGAGACACTGAGGTATGGGAGTGGCCTGCACTAATCTGGCTGTTATATCCGCTGGTGGGAGAGGCAAAGTGGGAAAGCGATGAGGAAAACGGAGGTGACTGGGTGGAGAGTAGAATCAGCTCCTCCCTGACAGGTTTTTGTTATTATTTGTAATGTGTATATATAGGTGAAGAAACAGCCAGTTGTTAGCCACAGCCAGGCTGTGACATCAGTGATTTAGCTCAAGTGGATTCTGAAAGAGTGAAGCAAAAGGGAGGGAGGGAGGGAGGGGTATTGGTTGCTATGGTGAAGGGCTCTTCAAGCAGCTGCTGATTCGCTTGTGCCGAAGCGCACCCTTTTCCATTCTCCTCCTCTCCTCCTCCCTCCCTTTCTCTCACTCTCTCCCCCTCCCTCTGCCAGCCGTTCAGCCAAGAGATTCGTTCACTACACGAGAGGCTGTGGACCTTCTTTCTCCAGTCTTTTTATGCCATCCGCCACACGCAGGGATGGGAGAGGCTGCCCTTGATGTACAGTGAGAAGATACTGGCAGGTATGGGGAGGACATCTTTAATCTGGGAGCTTTGAGCCGTGAGGCTTTCTGTAACTGCACGGCTGTCCAAATCTCCACTCTCAGGATATTCATGCTGCGGTGTGTGTGTGCTGCGTGTGTGTTTGTGTGGAGGGTGGGGTGGGGGGTGGGGGGGGGGGGTATTTTTCTGTGCCTTACCAAGCTTAGAGATGAAGTAATGGCTCTGCATCGTGAGAGATAAATGGACCAGAGCCATTGGTGTGTACGTATGCTGCCTGCTGATGGAACCTGCAATGGTTCCTTACTTCCTTTTGCACAGCTGCTTCACCACTGCTGCTCCATTCATTATTTTGCTAGTGCTCCTCGTGTACTATTTTCACCCTGTTGTTGTTTTTCTGTGGGGTGGGGGGTGGCATTTTAGCTGCACTAGACAGATGAGTGTGGGCTATCATCGTAATGCACCAGCCGTACTCTAGCATGCTCTTGTGTTTTAATGGGTGGGGAATAACGGGTCCACAAATCAAGAAAAAATCGAGTTCTCTCATTCTTTAGCTTGTTGTGTGCTGAATGCACTACATGAATAATTGATTTGGCTAGATTTCAGCTCTATATGGTTTGCTATTACAGGTAGATTTCTTGGCAATGGAATCACAGAGGCTGTGTCTGAGATGAAAACAATACACAAGCTTATTGACTGAATAAGCCACACTGGTTATTTTCACCATGAACAGCCACCATTTTGTAGGAATATTATATATTTAGATATAGGTTTGTTTGGGCAAGGTGTGTGTGTGTGTGTGTGTGTGTGTGTGTGTGTGTGTGTGTGTGTGTGTGTGTGTGTGTGTGTGTGTGTGTGTGTGTGTGTGTGTGTGTGTGTGTGTGTGTGTGTGTGTGTGTGTGTGTGTGTGTGTGTGTGTGTGTGTGTGTGTGTGTGTGTGTGTGTGTGTGTGTGTGTGTAAAACAATGTTTGCTAGATGGACACAGCTGATTGATATGCTACTTCAGCTTGACTGTACTCTATGGTGTAGCTATGTTTTGCCTTCGTCTTTTTATACTCATTTTGACCAAGGATTGCTGCTGCAGGTTGGATTGCTGAATGTGAACTCATCCAAGTGTCCAGAAAGACTGTGTTCTAAATGTTTGATTTAGAAGAACAACATCATATTTTGCTGTAATGCCACTGGAATGTCTGTGGTTGTAACTTGGAATGTGTTTGTTATTCTTCCCTGAAAGCTGCTCTTGATGTAGGAGACGACAGAAGACTTGGTAAAAAGCCTGTATTCACCAGTTCACAGGTACATGATACTCAATATTCATACCTTTTTGTTCCATCATATTTAAATTTTAGCTGGGAAATTACTTGGAACACATTTTAAAAACACTGGCTCAGTTAGTTGATGAGTCTATGAGCTCAGAGAAATCCATGTAAGTCTGTATAATCCATTATTATAATCACTGTGCAACATGCAGCAACTCCTCACAGTACCGATATGCAGTATAAACATAGTGCTCAACAGATACTGTTCTGTGTATGGGAGAGGGACTGTTACTGTTCTGTGTATGGGAGAGGGACTGTTACTGTTCTGTGTATGGGAGAGGGACTGTTACTGGTCTGTGTATGGGAGAGGGACTGTTACTGTTCTGTGTATGGGAGATGTTTAGCATGAGAAGAGCCACACACCTTCCCATACTGTAGGTGTTGACACAGACAGTTCTGATAAATCCTGCAAGAGAAGTGCTTCTGTTCTGCTTTATTATATTATATTTATAGATAGGGAAACCGAAAAAAGGACAAAATATAAATAAATAAAATGAGAAGTTAAAAAGCGGCTGTACAGGTAGCAATACAAACACTTTATTTAAAAATATATAGTTTATGAGAAGGCCAAATTATAACATAGGTACTGTTTTTTCACATTTTAATTTCCAGCATTTACAAGTATCGGTTGCTCTGTCTTTAACCATTTAAGGCCTATTTAATAATAGCTGATCTACAAGCTTACGACAGGTCACGATGCAACGTGTTGTGAGCTTGTAGACATGCTCAAAATAGGTACACCAGGATGAAAGTGGTTAACTACTTTTCTTACACAAACAACAACTGAACACCGGGCTTTGTGTGTGCCCCCCATAACATCATGAAGCAGCCAAGTCTATGGACACTATACTGCATACTGGGAAGTTTAGTTATTGTCACATGACCAATGTGGTTTCTTCTGATTTGTTTCTTGCAGCCGAAGCCTGTAAAATGCCAGCCACCTGCACCTGAGAGCCCTCCTATGCACAGGACCCAGAAGGTCTCCAAACCCACGATTGTTACCTCTCCTCGCTTTCCTGTGGCAGCCATGAAGTCTGATGGACTGGGGGCATCTAATAAGCCAGGAGATGTTCAGGCATCCAGGGCAAAGAATGGGAAAACCAGACCCAGTGAGCGTAGTACGGCTCCTAAAGCAAAGGCATCCCCGGCCGCACCAGTCGTCAACGGCGCAGCAGCCACAGGGGCGAGGTGGGAAACGTCGACTGCCAACGGCTTCCGAAGCGCCGCCGGTGTTAAGGACCCAGAGAAGAGGCCTAGCCCCGGTGCCAGGCCAAAAACCTCCCCCCCAGGCTTCACATCCTCAAGCCCGACCAAGCCAGTGAAACCTCTGAAAAGCACAGTAGTCAAACCAGATGGCCCTGCCCAGCCTCAACCCACCGCCTCATCCACGTCAGGCAGTGTCTCACCAGAGAACAGCGCCGGAAGCCCACGCAACAGCAGCCAGGCCATCCCAGGTTTGTGACCCATGTCGGTTTTAATTAATTGGAGTGTTGGGAGCTGACGCTGATTGCATTTTAGCACATCAGCATAACCAAGTAGATGTGCCGGAGAACCGGCTTCAGGCACATGTTAGCTGATGAGACTTATACATTTATTAGCATGAAGCATGAAATGAAATGAAATGAAATGAAATCTATATTTACCCAGGGTATCTGGGCTAAGCTCAAGAACTTGTTTCCAGCCAGGCCCTGCTCATAGAACACATTTCATCGTAGTGGTTGATGCCTTGTTCAAGGGCATTTCAGCGGTGGTAATTTTAACGTGTCGGACGGCTGATTCGAACTGGGAACCTTCCGGTATCTAGACCGCGCCGCTATCCGTTCGGCCACCGCTGCCACACTGTGTGTGCATGCTGCACACACAATGGTCTTGGATATTTGTGGATACTGGAAGTGAAAAAGCACACCGTCTTCAAATTCAGTTAAAGGCTTTAATGGGAAATCACAATGTTCCGGTCTATAAGTCCTTCATCCGGCTATCTTTATGAACCAAACAGAGAGAGACCATCCTGTAATAATAATAATAATAAGACAGGCCTGGGCCGTGTCTCAGCGGTCCAGGCACCTTGGCTGGTAATCCAGTCTGGCAGTGTGCATCGGGTTCGACTCCCGATCCCGACGGCCTTTACTGCATGTCACCCCCCCATCTCTCTCCCCATTTCCTGTCAGCCTACTGTCTGTCCCTCCATAAAAAAAATATAAAAAATAAAGGTGAAAGCCACAAAAAATAAACATTAAAAAATTAATAATAATAATAAAACATTATTTGTATAGCACCTTTCATGACATGAAATGCAGCTCAAAGTGCTTTACAGAGCAATGGAGAAGAAAAGAAAAGAAAGGCATAAAATATTTGTAGGCTGTCTAGTGTCTAACCTATGGTGGACCTATCACTTATTTAAGGTGACATGCGCTCTCATCATGAATAAAAGAGAACAATCATAAATCAGCTCATTCAACATATTAGTAATAATGACAGTATACAGGTAATAAGGGTGTGCAAGAGACTTGTTTTTTAGAGATACTGGGAGCGAAATTGATTAATTTATCGATTGATTGATAGTTTCATTGCCTTTATTTATCCCATGGGAGGAACGTTTGTTTCGCCACTACACCAAATGATAAACAAGTAGCAATGGCAGTAAATACTACATTGTGAACTGTAAATTAAAGCTACCAAACATACCTACAATGAAATATAGGTAGAGGGTAGTTAACTGCAGCACCGTGACCTTAGTGGTACAAGGTGACATCCATCCACAGACATAATGTACTTCTAAGACCGTTCAAATATTTAATAAAGGACAGCTTTCTCTTTTCCGTAGTGACCTCTAAAGAGACAAGGATTAGGCCATTATAGAGCCTACTTCACAAGTCTGTTTAATTTATCGTACATGATGTCAATGTATCAACATTTGTTGCGCACTAGACTAGATTGCCCTTGTCGGTAAACTGAATGCATCATAATTGACATGTAGACTAACTGCATAACAGCAAAGGTCAAACCCCAATACACCTGTCACTAGGGTTATAGGGGGTATGGCCAGAGCTTTTGTGGTGATGGCGGATGCTTGTTTGGGGGAGGTGGGGTAATCGTTACTGATGGCAGTTTCCTCCGGGACTCAGATGTCCATCCCTCCTCTTACAATAAAGGAAGAGAAATAGAGTGCCATATGTTATCCCTCCCCCACAAATAGTCTTTATGCTTAATTTAAACCTCTGCATTCTGGGCCTTAAGCACTAACCACACCAATGCAACTCCTTGCAAATGCCCTTGAGGATAATGGTTGCAAGTAGTTGCATGTTGCAAGGAGTTGCATGGAAAATCATTGGTGTGGTTTAAGCTTTTAAACAACAGCAACAATACAGAGCCTTTTAACGTGTTTAGATTGTATTCAGGAGCAGTGTGTATTATTATTGTCGATACACATACAGAATGTATATGACAGTCATCAGACTACTATTTATTTTATTCATCAAGGTTCTTTATTGATTGTCTTATTTTCTAAATATTTGTCTTACTGGTGGATTATATTGACATTGATATTGGTTAATAATGTTTAAGCGTGTTGGCCTTTCAGCATCACCACAATAATAAAACAGTGTCTGTTAGCCTTTGTTTGTTATTCTCAAAACTGTCAAATGTAATACTTAGACGTGGTATATACATGGGGTGGTAATCTGTGTTTTCTTTTAGGGCCCAAGCCAAAGCTGCAGACTAAGGTGATGAACAGGTCTCCTGTGACAAAGCCCCAGAAAACAGACACAACAAAGACCAACAGGTGAGTGTTTAGGAGTCATGTTTCAGACACTTGTCCTTGAGAAACGCTAGAAACAACTTTGCTGCCCCCCACTGTTGTCCCATGGTAATGCATGAATGACTCAAACAGAAAACAGATTGTACCCAGATATCAGGCCACCACCATTCACTGAGTATGTCGCAACACCCCCACTCTCACAGACGTCAGCAACAACTCTTTTATTCAATTTAAGAATGAACGGCAACTGTGCCATTTTTGCCTAGCTAAAGCATGCCTACCTGGGAATTTTGGCCGGGAATAGGCTAAGAATAGAACACAAATATAAATAAAACGCTATCGTCCCCTCCCCACACTCATCCCCCCACCTGCCAGATATATATTACATTGAAAACATGTTTTAATGGCTCTGATTGCCTATTTCTTGCATTGAACACAGCCCTACCAATAAGCCAAGTATGAGAGAAAGCAGTAAAGGCAAGCTGGGCGCTGCAGAGAGATCCACTGCAGTGACATCCAGAGCGGACATGAAGGCGAGAAGCACACCTGCAGCTAGTGCAACGGAAAACCATGGTAAGATCTGCATGATTTACTAATTCACTCAAACTCAAAGCATTGGT
This sequence comes from Electrona antarctica, assembly GCF_951216825.1. Lineage (NCBI taxonomy): Eukaryota > Metazoa > Chordata > Actinopteri > Myctophiformes > Myctophidae > Electrona > Electrona antarctica. The sequence goes on from NC_136812.1 coordinate 33,012,832, forward strand.
TTTCTTTTCTATTCTAACATTGTGTTCTCTATGTAGTTTCGAGACACGGATCTGCCATGAAAAAACCTGCGTCGCCCAGGAAAGAGGACAAGGATGCGTCCAAGTCCTCAGCAGCCGACAAAGCAACCAATGAAGCCACTAAGAAAAGGATGACAAAACCTACTTCATCAACTGGAGCCATGACTAAATCCAGCACTAAAGGCTCATCGGTTACCTCCAAGCAATCTCCGGTAGCAAAACAAGTAGCAAAGCCAAAAAGTGCTACTGAATTATCCACAGAGAAAGGCTCACCAAAATCTGGGGGAGCTATGAAAGCCTCAAAGAAACTGGGAACTAAAGGGAAAGAGGCAGTGAATAGCAAAAATGTGGACTGCAAAATAACATCTTCTACACCTGATAACACTGGAGTTGCAGAACATAAAGAGAGCTCCTCAGAGACCGTTTCCTCTCACCAAACCACAGCACACAGCAGTGACAGCAACCATTCATTAAGCCGAGGTGCAGGGGATTCACAATCACGTTCCCTTTCCCTGAATTCAGAGTCAGACCCAGAGCACAGTCTCCAAAAGACCAAAATTCAAACGGTTGAGAACAGCAGTCGAGTCGAGTCCATTCTACCACCACCAACTCTCCGAGCAACCCATGTCACCTCTGTTATTGCCTCTCCTTGTAAACGGAGTAAAGGGAAACACTCGCCAAACTCTGCCATCCCCGCCAAACTTGGCTCCCTGAATTCACCCAAAGACACAGAGCTGCCCCTGGACACCCCCTGTAGCGTGGGCAGCTCCGAGACCCCGCTGGAGGACTCATGGAGAGGTATCCAACACCAGATCACCCCTGAGTCAGAGACTGGCAGCAACACTACGTCTTCTGATGACATCAAGCCACGCTCGGAGGACTACGACGCAGGAGGCTCGCAGGATGACGACTGCTCCAACGACCGAGGTGTGTCCAAGTGCGGCACCATGCGCTGTCACGACTTTTTGGGTCGCAGCAGCAGCGACACCAGCACACCGGAGGAGCTGAAGATATGCGAAGGCGGGGCCGGCCTGAGAGTTGAGGTGCGGCTCCGAGGCCGAGAGGCGGAGACCACCAGCGAGGAGGAGGGAGCGCGGCTGCGCCCCCGCTCCTGGCTGCACAGGGACGAGCTACCTGCAGAGGAGCAGCCTGCCGATGCCTTCACTGCAAAGAGCGTTCCCGACCACCAACTCTTCTCTGAGGAGGAGGACGAGGAGGAGGAAGAAGAGGAGGAGACTGAAGATGAGAGGTCAGAGGTCGAGGTCCTCCCCGGGCAGGGCCTTGCTCCCCCCACTGAACCCCCGCCCCACTTTCAGGGAATCGTCAACCTTGCGTTCGATGATGAAGCCGGTGAGCAGGAGAATGAGCAGACTGACTACCAGTCAGCCTCTAATTTCCGTCGCTCTGTGTTGCTCTCTGTCGAGGAGTGTGAGGAGCTGGCCTCAGAAGAAGGTGGCATCCAAACCCCACCCCAAGAACCTGACAATAATCTCACACCCTGCGACGTTTTTGAATGTGACTCTAAAACCCCTCAGCTCGACCCAAAAGAACAAAAGAACAGACTCTCAGACCATCTGGAAAGCACAGAGCTGGAGGGCAAACAACTCTGCACCGAGCAAGAAGATAAATCAGTCATGTTCCTTACAGAGGTAAAGGAGTCTAGGCAAGCAGAGTGTCCGGTAGCTCAGGTGGATGGAGTAGAGTCGATTATCCTCGGCTCTGACAATGACGCCAGAGACCTCCCACCCCAGGAGCGGCCGTGCCACCTGGACCTCAGACATACTGAGCAGTACAGCAATGGGAAGCAACGCAAGAACCCTGCCAAGCCCTCAGACAGCAAGAGAGCTGATTTATACCTAGACTTAAATGAGCCTCAGCTGACAGAGGACTCTGCTGTACTTACGGCACAATCCCCAGCAGGTAATGTATGATCTATGGACCCTCCTAGAAACCCAAGTCAAACCCCATCCTCTTCCCAAACTCCATCGATGAAGGTTTTGTTTGGTCCGATGCCTAGACCATATCTGCATCCAACACATTAACATATGGTCTCCTTTAGAAGAAAAAAAGGATATTATTGCAATTACTAGTTTAAGAACTAGTTAGACATGCCAGTACAAATTCAAATTTCTTATGAGCAGTCATCTCTTGATCTGCTCATAGCTAAATGGCTTGATCTCAAAATCATTTACTGTGCAACTGTTCTACATTTGAATTTGTAACGCCAATATCCTTTTTAAGGATGGAGATTGGTCTCATTAAAACACTAATGCTAAAATGTACATATTTGACAACTAAACTACCTAACATCAGAGGCACTTAGCCCTTGATGTCACCGTTTACATTAAAATAAAGGGAAAAAGCAATGTTCGTTTCAACAACATGGATAGAATTGTTTGTATGTCAAAAGTAATGCCATTTGCTGGTTTAAAGAATCCACCTTGCGACAAGGCCTGTGACATAGTCATATCAATGCACTTTGATGTACATATAATGCTAGTTAAGTTATTTTCATTGTCTCTTCTATGTCATGAGATTTAGAGCAGGTTTTGGCCATATTTTGATTTTATCAAACGCAAATCCTGAGTAAGCAGTGTTTATTCTATTTTATGAAATTCAATTACAAATTTATGCTGTGTGGCAAGTGAATATGGGATTATAAATCTAAAATATTTGTACGACATTGACCACAATAAACTGCCACTTTAAATTGACTGCTTTTGAGAAATGGTGTTACACCCTTTCTCCCAGGATCCTTTGGGGAGCCATTTTAACTTTGTCCTCCATAAATTGTACCTGTGATTCAGCTTAATACACTTGCAGACACATGCATGGCATGCTACTATTAGAGACCATTCGTTGCTTATTATTTTATTCCATCCAACATTTTGTTTTATGTTTGTTTTGATTTTTGTATCCATTATCTTTTGCCATTCCCACTAGACTGGTGTTTCTAGATAGAGGCTCAAGAAAATAGTGTTTTGTAGTATGAGCTTTTTGTTCAGTAGATTTTGTTTAGTCTCCTGTACAGTCAGTATGTTTCTGTGTTTCTAGAACAGACTTAATGGTTCTGCCATGTCTCTCTTTTTTCACTGTCATTATATGGAAAACCCTGCTGCGATATACCAGTGCAAAATATTAAATCATTATTTTGTGCTTTCAATGCCAAACGTGCATTTTTACCACCTTAGGTTTTACAGTGAAATTGTTCATTTATTTGGAAAGACAAATAATAGTAATAATGATAATAATAATGTCAGAAGGTAATTGGTGGTGTTCATTTGTTCTGCTACTCATTGTTGCTTGCATTTAGGGTTTTGTGACCGTAATACAGTCTTTATGTTGGGACAGTTCATTGAAAGAGCTTCACAAAAAACATATTCATGCCTAAGACATGAAAGCTCACTAGTGTTAATGCATGGTTTACTGTTTTTTTTGACAGTGGTGGATAAAAGAGACACATTCAGAAAAAAAGACATTCCTCTGTATTACCTTTAAGGCAGCTGTTCATCGTTCTCCTACTTCTTTTAAGCAGTGATCTAGTACTAATATAAAAAATATTAGCCATTGACTGACCATAATGTGGCCAGGTGTGGTGATAACCTCAGTGAAACTGCTTCCCCACCATACGGTTTTGACCCAACTACAGTGGGTGATCATTTGCATCAGTTGCATTAAGGGTGGAAATTCAGTAATGTTTTATTGTAACTGTGAGTAGTATCAGAATATCTCTGACATTAAAAAACAAAACAAAAACTATGGAGGAATGAAACACGTTGTCATTCTGCAGTATTGTCAATTGCTTTTAGGCAACATTGGTTGTGACAGATTGGATCAAACCAGCAAACATGAACGCCGTCCATCCAAAGCCCTCTCGCCCATTTACGAGACTGATGTGGGCGAAGCAATTGAGCGCTGCTCGCACAAGGACAAGAGTCATGTACAGCGGGCCGAGGAAGAGAAGCAGAGCACAGACGATGAGGAGAACTGTGAGTTTGCCGAGCGGGACTGGAGCCTTCTCAGGCAGCTGCTCTCCGACCAGGGCTCCAGTCTGGGCGTCATAAACCCTGTGCCCGAGGAGCTGAACCTGGCCCAGTATCTCATCAAGCAGACACTGTCCCTGTCACGGGACTACCTGGACACTGAGGCCTTCTTGCCCCACGAAAAGGAGACTTTCAAACGTTGGGCGGAGCTCATCTCGCCCATGGAGGACTCCTCCACCAGCATTACTGTGACCAGCTTCTCCCCGGAGGACGCTGCGTCTCCACAGGGTGAATGGACCATAGTGGAACTGGAAACGCATCACTGATTGTCTTGAGGAGGAGTTCCTCTGATGGGCAGTTGTCACCTTTCTCTCTGAACGTTTACCAGCTGCGACATCGTCTTAACTTATTCTGACATATCTCTCCATCTCTAGCGTCTCCTGTTCTTTTGGTCAACTTCAGTTTTGGGACTGAGCAGCAACAAGTATCTTTTTTTGCATTTCCCATAGCGATGCCCTAATCATGGACTGTTTAGACATAAATGGGCTGTTATGCATGTGGATATTTTTCTGTTTACTTGGTGTTGCTTCAAAACTGTAGGAAAGAAGAAAAATAGCATTTCATCATCATTACATTGTTCTGATGATTGACTGGTATTTCCTAAAAAAAATAAGGCAAGTGGGCCTCTTGACTTACGTTTACTGTAATATTTAAGTTAATAAAAGGATGTTTCTGAATAAATCAAAATGGCCATGTCCTTGTCACTGTACTGTGTGTGTGTGTGTGTGTGTGTGTGTGTGTGTGTGTGTGTGTGTGTGTGTGTGTGTGTGTGTGTGTGTGTGTGAGGGGGGGGGGGTATACTTTGCATATGTCTTTAGAACACATTTAAATACTTTTGGAGGTGCATTTAAATTTGATTTATTGGCTAAAAGTAAAGTTTCATCAAATATAATCTGCCTTAATATTGATTTGATTCTGATACCCCTTCAAAACTGTTGTTGCAGCAGGTGTCCAAACAGCCAATCACAGCAGATCGTTCCAGCCTATGGGATCTAATCGCAGCAGTTACAAATATTTTTTATAAATGTAAATATCCAGATTCCAGACATTAGACATTAAACATCCAGAGTCTCAGGTCTGGGCCTGGCACTGACATTTTCTTTCCACAAGAGAGCAGCAGAATCAATGTAAACACCAGCCTGGAGAAGCTTTTCTTACAGACTGAACAAAATGTATTATCTCCAATTTACAAAAAACAAACAAAACAAAAACTTGCTCCTTTGACTCGGTCGAATGAAGATATCAAGGATTCGTCAGCGACTGGTTCATCATAGCTTAGAGTCCGTGTTACTTCCGTATTGCATAGTATAACAGTGATATCGCTGTAAACTTTTATGATAGAAATGTTATCTATAGGTCTAATAGATGAAATTCAGCTTGGTTGCGTTGAGAAATTTGAGTTATTAGCATAATATGTCATATGTGACCATACCATTAACATCCTATATAAGGCAAAAACAAATCATCATTCTTTAAGTAGCATGTGACATATGAAACTAGGGGGTTTTCATGATTCTGAATCCATTCCAACCATTCGTTTTGCACAAAAAAACACTCCTTGGCCTAAATTCGGCCATATCCACTTGCCCAAATGTGCTGACCTCATCACATTTGTGATGAAGGCTATGGCTGTTTTCCTCCCAAGGAGTGTTTTTTGTGCTAGGATGTCATGTGCTAGGATGTTAATTAATGGTATGGTCACATATTATGCTAAATAACTCAAATTGCTCAACTTTTAGCAACCAAGCTTAATCTCATCTGCTAAGTCTATGACATTTGAATCATAAAAGTTTACATTAAACAACATTTCTGGGTCTAACATGGGACCTACGGGGGCTTCCAGTACAGTAGCCTGTTTTGTCACGATCGTGCTAATGAAACAACAAGGTAAAGCATTATTATTTCATGTCAAAACATTCAAGTATCAGAAGATCCATGAATATTAAGTCAGTGTTTTCTGGCATAATAAAGTGCCATGAACAACACCAAAAGGGAGTCAAATAGTCAATAGGCCTACATGTTAATGGTGTTTGGTGTAGCTATATAAATGCTCCTAATAGCAGAAATATGATGTGAAATCTCTACATAAACAAGTTTGGTGACAGTAATATTATCACAGAATACTTTAAATAATTGAACCAAAATTAAGAACCGAATTGAAGTCCCATACTGTACAATGTACAATATAGCTGCAGTACATATTACAAATGTGTATTATTTCAACCATGCAAATCAGGTAATTACAACCTTGGACCAATTAAGTTATTTAGCAGTCTGCAGAAAGACAGCTGGGAAGTATAGAACTATAGATGCAGGCCACTGAGGCCATAGTAAGGATAGAGAGTCAAAGTAAAATAGGCCTACATGTGTCTTGACTTGAATTTCACTTTCAATAGCAGGAAGCTTGTTTCATGGCATTTAGAAAAAGGCTGTGCCCCCATCTGTTGCAACAAATGAATCCTCCATCTTTTAAGTTAAGTAGTGTGGGTGTTTTATGAGTCAGTAAAAGAGATGATAATGCCAGAACCAGTTGATATTCCATTGGTGAAAATATGTTATTTTTTCATTCTTTCTTTTAGTTTTTGTTGAGTGGAGAATTAGATTGGAGAAAGGCATTTAACATTAATAGAAACAGGTCTCAACCTAACTTATCTTAACGTGTTAGCTTTGAATTTAGCTGCATTTTTGTCATATACATTGATATTAGCAGGAGAACAATATTAGAGTTGGCAAAACTGAAAACTTTGTAGAATGCTATGGTGCATAAATACCAATAAAATGACTACAATGAAATGAATATTATGATGACTGATTTCACAGAGAAATATAATATTATTGATAGCCACAACATAATGAGACCATTATCTGTCTGAATCAGTCCTCTGTATTGTTTTACTAAAGCATTTTTGTCAAAATCTGATTTACATCTTCTCTCCCTGAACTACCATACTGTAGGCCTATCTGTCAAAATACCCTGACGCCCTCCTCGATGCTTTCCACTATGAATATGGTGGGTCGCATATTCTTGTAGCTAAGTTTGTCTTACTTTGGCTGTTATAGTCTGCTTTTTATCGTATATTGTACAATGGAGCTTTAAAATCCAACCATTGAAGCGGATGCCTTTCACTATTGTAGAGGCAACTACTGAAATCTTTTAGGTCTCTTTGCAGAAACCCCAACTGTTATTGAGACCTGATGGACCACTTCACCACTTTTCAACCTATCTTCCTTGGTCCTCACTAATGATCATGATAATAGCACAATGTTGTTCTACTCAGTCTTTGTCTCATAGGAAGGCTGTGGGTAGTTCAGAAACCTGTCCACCAGACATCATCGATGGGGAACCCCTTTTGGTGTAGTTGTTGCTAGTATGTACTGTATATAGCAACATATTATTTTAGTTTATTTTTTGAATAAATATTTGAAGGTTTCCAGAAAACCTAGGTCAGGATTAAAAGGCGTTTTTAGAATGGGCCTCTCAGTCCTAAATTACATGATATGATTGATGATCCCATCTTTTTTTGGTAAATTGGAGATAATAAACTTTTAATATATTTGTAATAAATGTCAATATCCAGACATTTAACATTCAATATATGCAGTAGCCCTACAGTACAGGTCTGGCACTGACATTGTTTCTTAGAAGTTTGTCTTATTACAAATTGTCCACAAGAGAGCAGCAGAATCCACATAGTTTTCTTCTACAAACAATCTAATGAGGGAAGGTATATTTATGTCATCTGAGTTTCAGTCAGGTCATTTAAATGTGTATGTATTGTGTGTGTCTGTCTGGTTGGACAGACGGACAGATGGACGGACGGACGGACAGACAGACAGACAGATATTTATTGATCCCACAAGAGAAATTCAGTTGAAACAGGACAGATACAGATGGGGGTAATCAGGGGCACCCCTATTTCCGCACCATTGCGAATGATATGTTGATCCCTAGTACCAAAGCCATGTAGGGTCTTGTCTGGCCCTCTGCACTTGGACACCCAGGATTTGCATGGTGTGTAAGTGTTGATGAAAAATCTATCTCCAATAGTAGGTACTGACTGGGTAAATATGTCAATCAACAGTAAATGAGGATAGTTACTTGTAAATTGGGAAATCAAATGGAACCGACAATCTTTTCACGTATAGTACTTTCTTTTATTTCTAATACTAGAGAGGTGCCCATGGGGCCTCTGCGGCGGTGCCCGTTGGGCACTGGCCTACTTGGAATGATGCAAGTTTGAAATGCATGCCCCTCCCAGATATTATGTCCGTGTCCCTTTTATACCCGACGTCAGAATGATATCAGATTTCTATATGTGTCTCTCTGTGTCCCTTTATTCCTATATTTGGAGTTCTGTGTCAGGCATGCCCAAATATGGAGTGTTGTGAGGTCAGAACAGGCCAGTTCTGTGTCAGGCATGCCCAAATATGGAGTGTTGTGAGGTCAGAACAGGCCAGCTCCATATATGGACCCTGGGCATTTGCCCGGTCCAGAGCCTGGGCAGAGGCCTTTTTGGGGCGGTTCCGGGCAACCGTGGGTCCGACCGACTTGACCCCCTGTATCAGAGGGACTGACTGTATGTGCAATATGATTCCAGCTCATTCTGTTCTTATCATGGTTTCCATATACTAGGGACGTAATAGATCGACTGTCCTACTGTATATATTTCTCTGTGTGTAATAAACTCCAGAATGTATGTGTTGGCATTATGTTCTCCGCGCCTGCGACTCGACGGATCCTCACCCACCACTCCAACGTTAGATTGAGACGTCTAGAGGCCTTAGATGGGCGATAGATGGTCGCCCAAAAAGATCACAACAGCTACAGAAAAACAAGCCTGGATAAATAAATAGGGAATAGTGATATGTTGTGGGTTTGTAATTTACAGTATCTAAAGGACTTTCTTATGCCTTTATTTATAGATACACAGAAAATGGGGAGAGATATGGGGAGCGTCTTGGTCCGACCAACCTTTAGACTGCTAGTCCTTAGATTTGGACGATTTGGTTTTTAAGTGGATGCACGTTGATGTACTGTATGTTCCACATCTTATCTCTTTCAAATGCATGCTTTATTGATCTGTGGAAATGTGTCCTCTGTCCTCTATGTCCTCTATGTGTCCTCTGTCCTTTATTGACCTGTGGAAATGTGTCCTCTGTCCTCTATGTCCTCTATGTGTCCTCTGTCCTTTATTGACCTGTGCACATGTGTCCTCTGCAACGTCTATATTTGACTGTATATCGGTGTAGCTCGGCCGTTATTGGGAGCAGTGGGCATGCAGCTACTGAGCAGTGTGAGTGTGTCTGAGGACCAACTCCAGCTCTATGGCCTGCATGTGCATTGGTCAGGGCACTGCAGTGAAAGACGTCCTTAATATGAATGATAAAAAAAATTATGATATTGTTTGAATGATGCATTAAATTATAAAATGACACTAGGCCATCCTTGGTGCAATAACCGATATACTTTTGCCTGAGTATTGCACACACACACACACACACACACACACACACACACACACACACATAGCCTGGCTAATAAGCCAGACGTTTATTAACCAGGCTAACACACACACACACACACACACACACACACACACACACACACACACACACACACACACACACACACACACACACACACAAGGAGGTTCAACATCGCTGCAAAAACAGGTAAGTGTTTGATTCTAGACTCTTCAATACAACACACAAGTGTATTAAAGTTAACTAGATGCCATGCCAACCATGCCCCATACCTTTCCTTGCCTTCCCTTATTATGAAGTTCAAAGAAGCAAAGCATTCTCCATCGTGACCATCTGATAAGTTTGTTGTTGTGGGAATAAAGTATTTATAAGCAAAACTCATATCCATCTGCAGCTTGCATAAATTTCATACAAAACTACAGTCCCCAACCAATACAAATATTTTTTTGTATGGACATGCCCAGTTTGCTGGAATATGGACAAAGGAATGGATTTCCCACAGTTGTCTTCACACAACTGTGGGAAATCCATTCCTTACATGATTTATTCATTGATGAGGCGTCATTCAAAGTATTGTGTAATACCCTTTGTGTTGGGAAAGGGTAAGACATGGTTCTGGTTATATCTTCCCTTTAGGAGAACAATTAGGAGGACAATTATGTCCACAAGTAAAATAAATAACATAAAATCATAAAAGACTTAGGTCATTCTCCTTTGATATAGAAATTGTAATTATATATTTTTATTTAGTTATGGGCCTATTATTGAAAAATTATACTCTTTGTAAAACAATGTAGTTCATTGAAATCTTTTTGACAAGTGCATGCTGTGCTCATGTTTGACAGTAATTATGATTAAATTGTCTGTGGTGACCAATATGGATGCTGTTCTTTCAGTTGGAACAAACAATGAAGGGCAACACCTCTTATTTGGCTTTCATGGCTGCAACTTTTACTACAATGGACATTTTCTGCCAATCATTTTGGATGAAAGATCTCTTAAAGATACAACACAAATAATTAGACTTGCATGTAAACGAGTGCTCAAAGAACTTTATAAAGCAAAAAGGCTTTTCTAAAATGTTGTAACCTGCCATAACTGAAACTATTCATTTGTCTGACACAAGTACATGTTAAAACTGATTTTGAACTGTTGTTGTAATAAAAATCCAGACATTAACAATAAATCACACTGAAAACAAAGCTAGCGTGTTTCAACAGTGGTTGCCATATTGCAAGCCTTCACCTCTCTGCTTTCACATGCTGTACGTGATCACATTTCAAACACATTATAGTCCTGCAGAAACCTCAGCCACAAAAAAAACGTGCTGGTTTGTTTGGGTTCAACAAAAATAGTTTTTATTTATTTTAGTTTTGCTTGTCCAAAGATCTGCAGATGTTCAATTGACATTGAACTAACTTATTGATTATCATGTCATTATATGTATGTATTTATACATTTTTTGATTTAGTGTTTGTACAATTAGAGTTAAAAACTAAAAGGTATCATCATCATCATATCATATCATCATCATCATCATCATCATACTATAATCATCATACTATAATCATCATCATACTATAATTCAGTCAATGTCTGAATGTCTGAATGTGTATCTGTCTGTCTGTGTGTCAGAAACACCGCCGTAGCTAAAGCATATTTAATCATCGTTCAACAACATCAACCTTGCATATTGTCAACAATGATGATGATGATGCTTATATTGTGCATTGCAGATTGCTTAATCCATCAATATTATTGTTTTTAAAGATATTTTGGGGGCTTTTCTGCTTTTTTTGGATAGTATAGTGAAGTGTAGCCTCGGAGACCCATGCAGGCGATGAAGTGAAGTGTGACAGGAAACAGGGACAGAGAGTCGGGGAGTGACAAGCAACAAACCCGCGACTCCCTGTCAGGCTGTAGTCTAGGTATGTGCCTTAACCACCAGGCCATCGACGCCAAGCAATTCAATTGTAACATCTTAATTACATAATCTATCTACTTATGTTATGGGTGATAGGCATATTTAAATAATACATCAACCAGTTCATCAATTCAATACAGAGCAGTCGAAATAAATTAGCAGCGAGTACAAGAATTTGATCATATAGGATACGCTATACTGTCAACATAATAATGTGTTAACATTTGTTGTACATGCAGAGTGTTTATAATCAAACAATAGCATTGTGGAAAAAACAACAAAACTGAACAGTTACATTGCCTGGCTGTAGCTTCTTTGGTCCAAAGGTATTGGTAATATAATATACAGTATATTATAATATAATCAAATACTAACATTATTCTTTATTATCATGCAGTAACATTGGTGGCAATTGCATTCAGCAATAACATTATAGCTCTGACAGAACATTATAGGCTAAGACAGATGCCACAATCAACTGGGTCAACAAGAACCCAACCATTGCTCGTACCACATCAGTGGAATGTGAAGATGCTTCAGACTGTATGTACATTTCATGCACCGTTACACTTTCTAGCACCCTTCATCTCTGTTGTATTCTCAGCCCTCACACAGAGTAAATAAACACAGTGCATGACTTTCTCCGAGCCATGCATATGTATGAGATGTAAAATAATTTGATCCCTTTGAGCATTTCCCTTGTCAGCTCTCAAACGCAGCGCTCTGGCATATTTTTTGTGAAGGCATCATGCATTCCAAAACAAAAGTTTCCTACCCTCTTGTCACTGGTGCCACCTCATTAGTGGCAAATCAGGGAGCTGACATTCATGTTGTACCAAGTCATGCAGCATCTGCCTCCCGGTGGCAGACTGATATCACAGCCAGGCAATGTACTGTTTGTTCAGGAGGGTATGCTGCCAAGCTGCATGCATGCTACTGTATTATAACAAACCAGAACAACATGCACAAATCCTTGCATCTGTTCACTGTTGGTGATGATGATTTATAACAATGTGATGGGAACACAGATATGCCGATAGAATAACATTCTTAATATTCTCAATATTCTCAATATTAATCAACAAAAATGGAATTCAAAGATCACTCCTTTCTGGATTTGATAATACTTGATAAAAATTGTCATCAATTCTCCAGTCCTACATAAAACTTTCAATAAATGAATATAATTCTCATAAAACAACTTGTGTATGTGTGTATGTGTGCAGGCATACAAGCGAAACAGCATCAGCGGGTGCTACCAGTCAAAACATGCGGCATCGTTCAGTTAAAAATAATACATAGGCTTAGTTCAATACACAAAAATGCTACATACAGTAAGTTCTTTCTTCATGTATCCCCCACTTTGAAACACGTGTCAGACTATGTTAGGGACATTGATACATGTTCAATGTTACATGTTGATACGTTTTGTCCAAGTAAAGAACCGACAGCTGTCATATTGCTGAAGCAGTGCATGAGTCTGCCATCAGGTTGCTGAGCAAGGCATGAGTCTTGCTCAGCAGCCTGATGACGGGCAATGCCTTGCTCGGCGGCCTGATGACAGTCACAGGCAATGCCGATAGGCTGGCCTTAAGTTAGACCTTATTTTTGCTCTTCCTGAACCTACTGTGGATTATACCAGGGACTAGTTGACTTGGACTTAGCTCTTCTTGAACCACCGCGGTCTATGCACCTTGAACAATGTTGCACCTTGAATAATGTCCTGCACCTTGAATAATGCCCTGCTGCACCTTATATATTGCACAGGGCTGCTCACGCACTGGTCGTACGATTTGTCACGTTACCACAGTGAAATTTGTTCTCCGCATTTGACCCATCTCTTGAAGCGGTGAGCTGCAGCCGTGTCGCACTCAGTTGATTTGACCCCCCAATCCAACCCCTTGATGCTGATTGCCAAGCAGGGAGGCATTGGGTCCCACTTTTACAGTCTTTGGTATGACCCGGCCGGGGTTCGAACCCCGACCTCCCAGTTTCAGGTATGTGTGTATGTGTGTATGTGTCTATGTGCGTGCGTGCGCGTGAGTGCGTGCGTGCGTGCGTGCGTGCGTGCGTGCGTGCGTAGTGTAACGACCCTGCAAAAGACCCGGCCGTAACTTACTCCTCCAAGGGAGCTATAGCTCTCTTGGCACGGCTTATTGCTTGCCTTGTCTACTGAGTTGGAGATTGGGGTTCAACTCCAGCTCAGGGTGCTAAACGTTACAGTATGTATGTATGTATGTATGTATAATGTATGTATAACGTTCAGGGTGCTAAACGTTACAGTATGTATGTATGTATGTATGTATAATGTATGTATAATGTATGTATGTATGTATGTATGTATGTATGTATGTATGTATGTATGTATGTATGTATGTATGTATGTATGTATGTATGTATGTATGTATGTACATACAGGGTGTTATACGTATACAAACCCGTTATTTGTATTGTAAATAAGATAACGACTGCGCCGTTTGTAAAATGAGCTGTGGGACCCTATAGGAGTGTGCTGTTTGTAGGGACCCTATACGAGTGCTGTTTGTGTTTGATCAAGCTTCTACATTTTCTTTCTTGCCTTGATCTTCTAACCCCCCCTCTCTCTTCTTCCCTTTCTTTGTTTTCTTGGAAAAAATAACATGATGGGAACTATATGCACAAAAACAAATTTGACCCACTTATTTTTACTTGTAATGTGACGGTAAAGATGATTCTGAAGAAAAGGAGATCATCCTTGCTATTTCATTGTACAGGGAGAAATAAAGCTTCAGAGAGCTCACCCGATCAGCTCGGTATCGGTTTTTATCACTCTTATTCCCTCATTACTGCAAATAAATTAACGTTTTGGAAGCAATCATGTGATTTAGTGCACGGTATTAAAGTATTAAATATTTGTAATAGCCAACATATAAATGGATAAAGGGTTAATGATTGTGATGTTATTATTAACTACTTTTGCTGGGGACCCCCTGTAACCCCCCCACCCCCCCAAGGACCCCTGGGAGTCCCCGGAACCCACTTTGAGAATCAATATGCCTATCAGATTTTAAGAACAGAATAGATACTTGATTTTATCCAAAAGGCAAAAAAGCGATAAACCAAATGTGTTACAGTAAATTACAGTATAGGTCTATAAAATTAGGTTTAAATGTTTACAACAGGTTCAGTTGCGGAATTCAGTATCAGTATGTCAGAATGTTTCAATGCCAAACGTCAAGGCTATATACCCTTTTCAGGGCCGGATTTACCCTCCCAAGGGCCCCCGGGCTAGACACATTTTCAGGTCCCCCCTGGGCTGCGTTGTTTTAATTTCTCTGTAAATTTGGGGTACCCAGCCCCCCAAAAAGAGAGGCAGGCATGCAGACAGACTAGTCGTTGAATGAATGCAGCCACTAGTAGCCAGTAGTGCACTAATGCAGTTTTACAGCAAAATATTTCACAATGTGCTCTAATAATAAAATCACAGTAAGAGAGTTGAGCAATAACGGAAGAGTAAAGCCACTAATAGTGCACTAAGTTGCCAGTTTTACAGCAAATACTGGGGGTATTTTGTTAAAAGTTTGGTGTAATTTTGGGGAGAGAGAGAGAGAGAGAGAGAGAGAGAGAGACAGACAGACAGACAGACAGACACTATAGTCGCTGTGCAGACAGGCTTAATTTAACACAGGCTTAAGACTGCAGAGCAGAAGCTCTCAGTGTTTTAACCATAATACTAAATATACAATAACTAAACATAAATCTCACTTGAATTGGATTGCAATACTTTACCATTTCAAAAAATATATATATAATAAAAAAATTGGGGGTCCCCCCGACCTTCCGACTGCCCACCCCAGACCAACGGTAGTCCGGCCCTGACCCTTTTCCATATTATAGGTATGGAAATGGTAGGCCTATTTCAGTTCTGAATTTGTATGGTATATATTAGCTACTTCAACAACACCCAGTTTACTTATCAGAGGGGCACTAACTACCCAATGTAGTGATGGATATAGTTATTAGTAGGCTATGAACTTGTGTTGCTGTGCTGCAGGCGTCCCCCGACCACAGCCTCCTCCCTCAAGCCCCACCCCCAAATGAAGTACACAGTCAGAATCAGAAATGAGATAAGTGTTTAAAAGTTTTGAGGCAGAGGACTGTTTATTCAGATGTTTGTTAAACAGCATCTCCGTCCACGGCTGTTTTTACAACAACGGAGTGGTGTGATTTCCTTACCGACAGAGGAACGATACGATACAAAAACTTTCGCATCCAACTGAGAGCGACAGCAACTTGAACCGCGTTAAACCGTAGGCTGCTTGGACATTTTCTGAAGATCATTTGCATGGTACGTCAGATCTTAAAGTAAATCATGAAATATACATTGTTTGTTTGTTTTGTTTTCTTTCTTTAAAAAAAAAATACCTGCATCACCAGACTGTTCGAAAAATATACTTGTTGATTATGAATATCGTATTATCTTCGCTATCGCTATGTCAAAAATGGGAGTTGAATATGAGTTCAACATCTGTCTAGTTTAGATCCCAGAAACCTGTTGATGTCCATGTTCAAATAGTTTCATATCCAGTGTCCGGAGTCCGGACCAGAATCTGTTGTGACTGTGACATCGTTATTCTTAGCGTTTATAGTTGACTGAGTGGATCCATGCGTCATCGGCGTGTTTAGGTTATTATTTACCAGAACATCTGGCACGATTAGTGCTCAATGCTCATCATTTGCGCTGGGGATTCTTATTGTCAGCGGATAGAAAAGTGCGAGCCTGCCCAGCACGTCCGTCCTCCCTTGTTGTTTACTGCCCATGCTTCTGTGACTGAGCAACCATCACTTCATCCTGACAGTCTCAGATCATAGATCTGTGTTGGAATGGTTCGGGAGTCACGAAACATGATCAATTCATTGAATTACATCGTCTACAGTGGTCTACAGTAAACTATTATACAGACAATTTTGAGACAAATATATACGCTATTGCTATGAATGAAAATGAAGCTAGCTGAATGACCATGAGGAAATTAGTGTAGGCTGGCTAATTAGTGAATAATTCATTGCCATTCACTGTGACATTGACGACCTCTTCTCAAAATCCTAGAGATATTGGCATAAGCTCAGACCTATAAGTGCTATTATTAATCAGATGTATTACCATAACAATTCAAGTTAATTGTAAGATTAAGCTATATAGCTATAAACTATAGTAAAACTGGCAATTTCATTGTTTTACCTTTTTTATCTCAATAGTCATTATCTGGAAAGTGGAAATAATGTCAGTTATCATTTTGAAAGCTACAAACCATTATTTTCCAACAATCTATAGAACATCATTCTAAATATTCAGTGACTCTGGATAGTCCCTTAATAGGCAGCTATAATGTGAACACACATCAATATCTGATTTTCCTCTTGTTCTTGTCAAGTATTCAAAATGTATTCGCCTGTTTTTTTCCAGGACTTATTCCTCAAAGCTAATATTTCAAATTGGCCATTATATTACTGATGTGTGGAACGTGTAGAGGATCTGCACATTGGTCTACATACATCATAGAACAAAATATGAATGTAAAGAAGCCCACCCTTGTTCTCTGTTATAGTTTTATGTTGTTGTTGCTGTGTTTTATATCTGTATTCGTCTTCATTGTTGTGTGTGTAACCTTGTCAGCATTGCAAATGAGGGTAAACCTCAATGCTCTTTTCGAGAATAAATAAAGATTTCAATCATAACCTGGCTTTATTTAAAACTTGGAAGTACAATTGAGGGGCAATTAAGCCATTATTTACAATGTAGCCGTTGTACTAGCTAGTCTATTTTATTCTTACTTGCTATACGGTGGGGATATCAGGCTCAAGTGGAGTGGAGGGAGACTAAGGCTGGGTGATATGGACAAGACCAAATATGATATTTATGACTAAATACCTCAATATTGTTTTTGTGACAATATTCTATTTATTATCTACAAGCTCATAACATGCTTGCTCATGCTGTAATCATGCAACTCTTGATTGATTGATTGATTGATTGATATCTTTATTGATCATAAAATAAATGTCACAGTAACATACATCTGACCCACCATAATCAAAAGAATAACTCAAAAAAGCTTACATCTTGTTTCCATTGCGGTCCATAGTATAAGGTGAGTATTATGAAGTCATGTAGTGTGGTGCTGGTGAATGTTAGAATGTAAAGAGTTCAGGATGTGCTAATGTGTCCATGGGAACATATTATGTGTACAATGTGATGTGAGCTCGTAGATTCACCATTTTCGCTATTTTGAAGAGCTTTGAAAGTATAAAATAGCGCTAAGTGATTAAACCATATTACGATATCCAACATCGCAGACTATATCTAGTCTCATGTCACCATATCGTTAAAGGGATGTTCCATGACCTGACGAAGATGTAATCTGACATCGAAACGTTGTCGTTTGTTGCTGTGCTTTGCACCATGTGATAAAAATAAAAAGGCTTAAAAGTTGCTCCAGACCTTCTTTATTCAATCACCATATGGTTATAATATTGATATATTATATTTCCCAGCCCTAATGGACACATTGTAGGGGGGATACAGCAGATACGGTTATAGTGGGACGCGATCCTAGGCCAGTGCAGGAACGGGGCACATGTTCTTCTCGAGGTCTTGAAACTATAAGCCAATGACGGGCACAGACGTGTCATGTAGGTGTTCTAAAACATGTTTAGATGGGTTCACTCACTGACTCATCGTTAAGTCAGGAAAGTCACACAAGTTGAGGCTTTGCCTGAAACAATGCGTCATGGCATGCATCAAGTCTGTGTGTTCTGTCACTGGGTGCTCAGCTCTGTGCAGTTTGAAAGATAAATGTGTATTGCTGTAGCTTATGTAGACTACATATACTGTACATTACAGTAGGCTGCTCAATGTGCTTTGACTCGTAAGACTAACACACACACACACACGCATACACGCACGCACGCACGCATGCACGCACGCACGCACGCACACACACACACACACACACACACACATACAACTAGCTAGCTAGCCCAATGTTTGTGTATTTGAGGCTTGTGTGCAGGTTATGCGTTTGTGGGAGTAGACAGTTTTGAGTAGTAGCCTAGCCTACTGTACATGAAAAAAGATCAGCAAAGATAAAGGCATTATTGGGAGAGACACTTCCCATGCTTGTGTGTTGCCTCGCGTTATGAGCTTGTAGATCAGCTATGTTCAGCACGTGAACCCGTCATATGACGCAGCATAACTTAAGTATTACTCAGGACTTTGTGATTGCAGCAATATATGCCTCTGGATCCAAGGCCGCTTTTCTAGGATATGAATATGTGATGGCACAGATGTAGCTTTCACATTAAAGTGACCATACGTCTACCATAGAGACGACTCAGTGGTGTGGACTGTGGAGCAGCCTACTTTCTAGGGTCTGTGTGTTTTGATGTATTTTCCAGATCGCTTTTCGAGCTAAATAGTGGCTCTGCTCAGGCGGTTAGGGTTGAGGAAAAGTCACATGAGGTGATTCGACTGCTAAAGCAACAGTAAGTAGAAAATCTATGTAGTTTATTATTGTGTGCATTTATATCAGTTATGTCCTCTGCCTTGTGACTGAACGTTGGTTTCCAATATGGGGTGTTGCAAATGGGTGAGATTGCACTTTATAGTTTGGGTGAACTTTGCTTTGATGTGGCCTTTGGCTCACATCAGAGAGCTCAACTCAGTTTACCTCCATTTAGTCCTGGGGTGAAGGTGGAGTGTATGGTGTGGGATGGTGGTGGTATGTGTGTGTGTGTGTGTGTGTGTGTGTGTGTGTGTGTGTGTGTGTGTGTGGTGGGGGGGGGGGCACAAATCAAACGAAGGGCATTGGCTCTCCTTGACTAGCTGGAAGTGTAATATTTGTCGTGATCCTCCAAAATGACTTCCCAGGCCCCTGCAGCTGCCAGAGAGTGAAAGACTCTTTTGTCCTGTGCAGCTGCTTGTGCTACAGAGTGATGCACCTTAGTGCTTTGTGCATCTTGCTTCCCATGCACCCTCTACGGTTCACCTCAAATGAGTCAGGTCTGCATAGGGCTCCATCTGTTCCTCCCACTGGCTTTGCTGTGCTCATATGTTTGTCAGAGAAGCCTTAACTTAGCAGTCAGCATACATGTTAACAGATAAGCATGAGCAATTGTCTTTAAAATGTACAGTAGCACCACCGGTTCTCTCACTTTGTTCACATGCCTGTATTGAAGCAAGCCAATATTGCAAGCAATCCCATTTTGCTGGATAACATTAACTTTCATGTCCTACTGGGGATTCAAACCCAGGCATGTGTCACTTTTCAACCAGTACGGGTCCTACCAGATCACAGGATCTAAAATTCTCAATAAAAGAGCAGAGAGACCAAATACAATGACAACAGTTGTGTTAGTTATATTTAAAATGTTAAACATACTCTACCATACAGATTGGTCAAAATAACTTAAGCCTTGTGTTGTACTTTTGTGCTACGGAAATAGCATGTTCGCAATGTTTGGAAATAAAATGGTTTAGAAGAATCTCACCTATAATGACATGACCAAAATAGGGGTGCCAGTTTGAATAATTGATAATTGAAGTGAATCTAAGGAAATTGACTGTGGTCTAGTATTCTACATACAGTAGCATGTATAATACAGGCAAATGAGGGACCAACTTCACATTGTGTGATTTAGAGACTGAAAAACACTGAGCTAGATAGCTGAACAAGGTAGCTCATGTCACAGTTCAACATGATAGTGGTGTTAATGCTTGTCAGAATCTAATTACTGTGTTCTGAAAGACTTTGTGTTGTTTTGTGGTTTTGTTGCACTACAGTTAAACATGCTTTCATTT
This sequence comes from Electrona antarctica, assembly GCF_951216825.1. Classification (NCBI taxonomy): domain Eukaryota; kingdom Metazoa; phylum Chordata; class Actinopteri; order Myctophiformes; family Myctophidae; genus Electrona; species Electrona antarctica. Next base: position 33,033,140 of record NC_136812.1, read on the forward strand.
TGTGTAATCCTCATAATTTCCTGTAATGATGGGCATAGCCCATATATGCTACAGTAGCTGTCAGGACTCAAGCACTGCACCAGTAAAAGACAAAACGGGGAATCCAAGAAGTCATGCTCAGGAATTACATGACCATAGACGATTTAGGTCCAGTTGATTGGCAGTCACTTTATGAAAGCAAATTACGTAATATTACATTCTTGACTACACACATCAATAAATGATTAATTCAGACCATAAAGCTGCAATCTGAAATGTTCTGTATCTGTATGGTACAGTTTTATAATATAATGGCCACATTTGCAGTGGATGGAACTGGCCTCCCATTGAGAAATGTAGACCCCGGGAGGTTTTGGGTAGGAGTCGTAGGACACCTACTGATTGACAAGTAGTAGGTCCCCTAACCAAATGGGGAGGCCATGGGGAAGGTTTATTGGCAGTGGTACAAAATTGATCTCTCATGCAGTGCCTGAAGAGTAAGACCCGGCTTTTACTGTAAATTCTGGATAGGACAGCTTTAAGGTTGGTGAGGGGTCCATTAAAACGTAACACTACTACTAGCCCTACTAGTAGTAGCCAGCGCCCATCTAAACCGAGGCTCTGCGTAAAAGGTAGTCCCATATGGAGGCGTGGGGTGACTAACTAACTGACGAACGGGAGATGCAGGTTTTCATAGTAAATGCGACATACGGTCGCAATAACACATGCCTCATTTGGGAAGGCATAGCTCCTTTGTGAGGAGCTCATGTATGTTAATGAACCACACCTTTGCTGTGATGATTCCTGCATTTCTTTGCCAAATATTGTCTAAAAACTTGATTTAAGGCTGCATCGAAAACATCCGCTTGAAAACTTACATCTTCCGTATTTGACAAAAGGTTGAGACTGACTGTGGTTACTGTGGCGACAACTGGAATGAACAGCCTTGAAGATGTCATGTGACTCATATCAGGATAAAACGTCAGATGTGTGCAACTTACAGTAATACATATTGACGTTTCTATCCATTTACTGAAAATGTAGACTTGGAGTCTACTTCTTGTCATTTGGTACACACAACATGTCACTGTGGAATGAATATAATTTAAAGCATTTGTTGTAAAAGCGGTCAGCAGAAAATTGCAGAGTAATCTGTGGTCTCTTCTGCCCTTTTTCTACCCTCCTGCAGTTCAGTCATCCCCCTCTAGGAAGCACTTCCAACAGTTTGAGATACACTTCAATTAATCCATTAAATCCATCAAATTTGGTCTCGTTAGAAACATTTCTGTGCTTCAAATGTGGACAATAATGTGATTATTATTAAGTGATGAATACCACCTCATCGATCTTGATGCTTAACGACACAAACCCAGCCTCATTATTAGGGATGGAGCTTGTTCATTTGTATTGATAACGAGCACCTTATCGATCAGGCTTATCAAGCCGGGTTCTTATCGAGCCCACTATCGAGCAGTGTAGTGGGCCTAGGGCCTGTACTAGGGCCTTCAAATACAATACTTTTCTAACAGCCGGAAGGCAATTGACCTTTTTACCAATAAAATAATATTAAAGAAACTGTTTACTGGTTGATATGTGTACCGTCACATTAAAAGTGTAATTTTGTTTACCTGGACAGCGCTGGTTAGCAGGTATCAAGATACACTTTTAGACAGACATATTTGTGCCAGCATGGATGATTACATTTATTTCCTGATCGCCTCTTGTCTTGATTGTTTAAACATGACGTCATGGGCCGCTATGCTCGATAACAGGCTTGATAAGCCCAAAGCTTATTGATAACAGGTACTCAATATGCTTGTTATCGGATTTTTCTTTCGGGTATCTGTTATCGAGCTCCATCCCTACTCATTATTCTGGGGGCGAACATTTGGCGGAAATATCAGATATAATACGCTCACTACGTGTCACGCTGTGATGCGTTGTGAGCTTGTAGATTGGCTATTTTCCGGAAACAAAGTGTAACCACCTTTGAACATTATGTATGTCTAACCTCATGTACTGTACCTTGCTGGTTTATGCTGTAGATCTCTGATCTTCATCTTTGCATCTCCTTGTTTTTCAAAAACCTTCACCCACTGCTATTAATACATCTGTTATGACAATAAAGTTAATTCTGATTCAAAGACATGTCATGTGCAGGGAAACGAGCAGGGGGCCTAGTACTATAGACACATGGGAGAAAATATAGGCTAGAATTTAATTTAATTTAAATAATTATTATTTTGCCTCATTTTCTTGTTCAACATGGAGTTTTGGGCTGGGTATAACTGAGAAAAAATTAGACCCTGGCCTCTATTTCAAAGGCAGACCCGCTATGTTTGTCATCCCTGGCTTGCAGAGTGCATCTCTTCTTTCTGACATGGTGGTCAGTGTGTGGACCAGTCTGGTTAAGAGTTCAGCCAAGGTCATGGCGTTTAGCACGGTTGCACTAAGCTGCTTACTCAAGACCCCAGTGGAGGACCCAGTATTTCCTGACATTCTTAATTAAAGTCTGTTAAATAACGCGTGTCATGTTCAACAAGTGTTTCGCACCCAGCAAGCCAGCTCGCCATCCCATGCTCTCTCTGACCGGCGGTGGGCGAGGGAAGGTGTGTGCTCTATGCGGTGCTTTGAAGCTTGCGTGACGTCCAATTAGCCCTCCTAGTTTAATCCCCCGTTCTCCAGACCGCTGTCTCCCTTGTCTGACCTCATCAAGGCCATGGGGGGATATTATACAGGCCCCAATTCCCTGCAGTTTGGTCATGCTATAGTAGAACGGTACCACCCAGGGGTTCCATTTGCTGGGGGGATCCATGCCCCTGCTTTTGATATCCCCTGTCAGACTGAATTAAATATGCATTCACCTTTGGAAAATGTTCACTAATTTGTTTGATATTTATGTTTGATAATATAACAAAAAAACTCGATCTACAAACGCATTGGAAGCTTGGCATATTTTCACAATTTGTTATAGAGGAAGTATAGAGGCTTAAGTGGTTAAGAATATTTCCTCAACTCAGGATTTTGTTACAAATCGAACTCTGCTACCCACCATCCATTGACTCTTCCTTGTGGTTCTCTTTGCAGCTGGCGCGTTGAGGCTGTATGCCCTTACACTGCTTCATACGAAGGTGTCATTGTGAAAACAAGGAGGTGGATCAATAGACGATGGCCGGAATGTGGAAACGCCCCTTGATACTTCTCGCCATGTGTTGCCTGGCATCAGCAGGTAAGTTCTGTTTCTTTATGAGCTCAGAGAATGGAGTGGCTCCATCATGTTCGCATGTTTTTGTTAGCATGTTTGTATATGCATCTAAGCAAGTGAAATGCTTTCCTCACTGAGAGGAACAGCATGTCATTTTTGTTGCGCAGGGATAAACAGATTAAACACACTCAAGTCTTCATAAGGCATCACTCCCATGTCAGTTTTGCATTACAGGCCCCATCGTGGAGTTTCTAGTATTGCCTGTTTTGTCAGGCAATCGCAAATTTCCCCACGCTATGGGATTTTCCGCTGTATCTCACCATGCCTTTCTCCGCCCTAGACAAGAGTATTGTGGAGGGGGGTGTGTGTGTGTGTGTGTGTGTGTGTGTGTGTGTGTGTGTGTGTGTGTGTGTGTGTGTGTGTGTGTGTGTGTGTGTGTGTGTGTGTGTGTGTGTGTGTGTGTGTGTGTGTGTGTGTGTGTGTGTGTGTGTGTGTGTGTGTGTGTGTGTGTGTGTGTGTGTGTGTGTGTGTGTGTGTGTGTGTGTGTGTGTGTGTGTGTGTGTGTGTCGTGCGTGCGTGCGTGCGTGCGTGCGTGCATGTGTGCGTTGTGGGGGGATTTTGCATTAAGAATGTGCTGACAGTTTCAATCTCACAGCGTGTCCACATGTATCTGCCAGATTGTAGAATATTTACACAACGGCAAAGACCCAATAATTTATTGATATTGGCAGGACAAACCAATCTGGGAGGGAGAAAGACTAAACTAAACAAGTAAACAGCTATGAAGATGCATGCAGAAAACCTGTGGTTGATTTGAGTCTGCAGTATATCACATTCATCTCACAGTGCATAGCAAATGCGCTTTGTTGTTTTAACCACGTAAGCCCTGCAGTATATACTTTGTCATATGACAAATGTATTGTTGAAAATGTTTGGTTAAAATGAAATGTCAAAAATGTGAATGAGTGCACTGTTATATGACCTACAAAAGATTAATTCATTTATGTGAATATGAACTTATGTCAGGAGTGAAAAAACTAAAGATTGTTAATCTGGGGCACTGAGACCATCCTTCATGTTATACAACTTCAAGTGACCCTGTCAAACAATGCATAGCCGTTGTGTGCAGGGGGGGGGGCTGCAGTCAATGGTGTGTAAACACAAGAAGGAGCTAAAGATGTATTATCTTATATTTTGGTGGGCGTGCATTTTCTCAAAGCCTTCAGTTTGATCACCGCCTCTTAGCTATTATTCAAGTGATTATTTTTCTACTCTCTCTTTGGAGGTTCAAACCACATGTCGCTCAGCCCTCTATTACAGAAACAATAGCCGTGTACTGTAGGTAGCATCTACTTTGGTTCAAATTGCATTTCTCCCACAATGCCTGGATCTCGAACACAATGAGCTTCTTTCCACTGGAACATTTCCACTGAACTCTTCCTTATAGAAAACGCCTGCCAGCATTGTTGTCTCCCGAGGGCCGGACGGCTGACCGCAAGAGACTAGTATGTTTTCGCCCCTGTCCGCCTGTGTGTCCGCCAGTCAGCTAATCTCTGGCACTATTGGTGATAAACTTGGCACATGCACACACTCCCAGTAGGCTAATCTCTGGCACTATTGGTGATAAACTTGGCACATGCACACACTCCCAGTAGGCCAAGGAAGAACCTCTGCCCCAACTGTACACACCATGCAGGGTGCACACAAGAGGACACATACTGTAGTGTACGTATTCACGAGTCTCCCCCTCACCTAACTCCATCAGGCCATTTGTCTGATTCCATTCTAATAAGCCTATCTCACAGAATTTCCCCGCCCCCCTTAATACGCCCCCTTTCGGGGTTAGTGGTGATAGCGTGACATCACTCCATAGACACTACATGTTAACAGAGGTAATTTAAGAAGTCTACAACTTTTGGTTTTCTCAAGGTAAGGTTTGTTCTATCTGTTCGAGCTGATTTACCATCTTGTTTGCTTCATAATAATATTGGTCTGTCACATTTTTACATTAGAAAATGTACTTAGATTCTCCAGAGAAAAAAACGTGTAAATGCTAATGTTAAAGACACCACTATTTACCGGAAGTGGGCGTGAAAAGCGGGCTGTGAGATAGGCCTATTGGCTATGACGGCTTCCGAATTTTCCTTAGGGGATTCTCCAGCCAAGTTGTTGATAGAGAAACCAATGGACCCTTGCAGGTCTGTATCTCCGTCTTCTCCGAGAGTGTACGAATGGAATATTGGAGAACTTTACTAAATGTATTCTGAGAATCACTGGTTAAAGTTATTGGCTGCCCTAGTGTAGTGGTTAGAGAGCATATGCCTTTCATGCGGAAGGTTGTGGGTTCGAACCCTGCCTGAGGCCAACGTCAGCAAGGGCCTGCGGTCGCAACGGTTTCCTAATGCCAAATCAAATGGGTTCAGATCTGAGCCAAGTCTCCTGAGGAGGCGCGTCTGAAGCCTGGCCTGGATGAGGTATCCCGACGTAAAATAAAATCCATTGGGTTCAGTTATTGTCCACTGATCCATTTTAAGGTTAGATAATATCACCTCATTTACATGTGGTGTTTACAAAGCTCCTTGGTTACCACAGTAGTGGCATGCAGCATCACCGTGGCATCTTTCACCTCTACTCCCTCTCTGTCTCTCTATGCTCTGTCGTCTGTGCCACATCATTTTGCAGCATCTGTGTAAACAGCCACATCTGCCTCTAAACTTGCCAGGACAGTTCTTACGTAATGTTTAGATTTGTCTGCAATGAGTCTTCGCTCATCGTAATGCGATCCAGGATCGAGGCTTCACCATAACTCTTAGAAGTCACACAAGAAGCACCTTGACATCCACCTTTCCAAGTGTGTCCTCTACTGCTTTCCTCTCCTTTTACTGTTTTGGCCTTTTTTGTGTGTGGCTCTATTGCTATTTTCCATAACCTTTCCCCACCTCGCCAAATTCTCTGTTTTCTGAAGGATATATTATGGCCATTTTATTTTTTATTTTTTTGTGCAGACTTCAGGTTTGGCAATGAAATAAAGCCCTGTGAGGGAGCTGTGCCAGATATTAATTTGAGGCACTTGCCAAAAACAGCTCCGACAGGATGCTGGTTGTACTGCAGGCACAACGCTGAGCTGGTGGTTTGCTGAAGGCTGAAACGCACGCAGTGACGCACACACACGCCCACACACACACACACACACACACACACACACACGCACACACACACGCACGCACGCACGCACGCACGCACGCACGCACGCACGCACGCACGCACGCACGCACGCACGCACGCACGCACGCACGCACGCACGCACGCACACACACACACACACACACACACACTGAGTGCAGAGACACTACTCCTGCCATGTATTTCCATAGTTTGTATTATCCTGCTGTGGCTCGATGAAGGAGAACACAATTGGTGAGGATCTCTCTTTAGTCATTGGAGCAGGAGTGCCAAATGCACAGATAAAGCAAATAGTGTAATAAGTGTATACACAGATAGTGATCTCACTCCTTTTCAAAGTCCAACCATATGCAGGGTGACAGTGTCTGCTTTTTTCTTGAAAATCAGTTATTTTGTGTGTCGTAAGTATAAATTTGGCTTATAGATGCTTATCTTTCCTCTACAGAGCTCTTTTTTGCACTTTTTATGTACGTTTAGTGGAAAACTCCACCACTTGGTACAGTATATTGCTCACTGATGCTTCAATATGCCAAAAAAGCTGTCGTTAATGCTTTCACCCACAGTTGAGCGAAAGGTTGGACTGTAAACTCTCATTGCTATCCGCAGGCCTTCCTTTCAGGCAGTGGGGACTGCCAAAAACCCTGTTGTGCAACTGCTGTAACCCGAGAGGAGAGAGGAGGAGAGAGGCAGACAGACGTAGCAGAGGGTCGGCCGGTCCAAAAAGACACACTCCACACACGTACAGCATGCCAAGGTCCTCCCAGCGCGTTAAACCCAGATGTTGCCGCGTGATTCATGCGCAGAGTCAGAGCGGCACGGCACAGAGGCCGCGCGCTGCTGCTAGGGAGAGTGGTAGAGATGTTTACATAGCAACGGGAGTCCCGTGTGTCTCTAATTACAGATCTGCCCTCCCCCATGGCGAGCCCTTTATCTCAACAATCCCAGCGAGGAGAAGAGCGAGGAACCCAATGCCCTGCGTTGGTTTATAATTGAGCCGATGGTTACTCCGTTTTATTATCTGTGGTTAATGAAAGGCAATCTATATATGTTGGTTTGTGGGTTTAGTTGATTTGGGATTTCTTAAAAGTGTGTTTTGGCTTGTGGTCAATTTAACCAGTTTCTCATTCTGACACGGACACTCACTCACACTCACTCACTCACACTCACTTGCGCGCACAGCCGCACACACACACACACACACACACACACACACACACTCACTTGCGTGCGCGCGTGTGCACACACACACACACACACACACACACACACACACACACACACACACACACACACACACACACACACACACACACACACACACACACACACACACACACACACACACACACACACAGGGGGGGTGGATATATAGCATGGGACCTGTGGTCTCTGTAGATAAACAAGTCACATCACACGTCACGTACCTCCCCAGCCTTGCAATAAGAACGCACATACGTCCCCTCCCTCTCCCTCCATAGTTCCAGTAAGCAGCCGTGTAAATAATTTCAGCCAGAGCCAGTAATGGGAGACAGCTGGGGTGATCCTGCATTTTCCATTGTGTTTCACTGGCTTATGAAAAGAAAAGAAAAAAACGCACACTGCTGGAGCTGGAGGGTGTGTGTGTGTGTGTGTGTGTGTGTGTGTGTGGGGGGGGGGGGGGGGGGTAGCGTAAGAGAGTAATGTGGAGTGTGACTTCATTGAAGAAACCGAAAGCCACAATAAATGAGTTCAACTCCCACTGGCACTATCCCTGATAAGAAGTTGGATATCCTGTTGAGAGATTCTTGATGAATTCACTGGTGTCTGTCTTGTGCAATCACCAAGCAATACCCCTTTATAATGGAGCCGTGCGACGCGTGACTGCAAAGCTTTTGTAATAATGGAGCTGTCTATTTGTGTAGGTATGTATGTCACTCTATCCAAATGTGTCCAGTGTCCACTAGAGCAGGGGTTCTCAACCTTATCTTTTTTTTGCAACTGAATGGCTGGAAATGTACACATAGTACATTAATAAACTTTTCTTTCTTTCTTTCAGAATTTATTTATGATGTATAGGGGGGCGGGGTGGGGGTCGCGAGACATGGCCAAAGCATGTTTTCGGGGGTCCCCAGCCAAAAACGGTGAGAACCCCTGCACTAGAGGGGGATAAAAATGGCAAATCAAACAATGCTCAACTATGCACAGCTCTATGTTATATCGGTCACAGTCACACACATATCCGTAATCTGTGGTCTAGGACTCGGGATAGTCATCTGACCTGTCATCTGTATTGTCTAGTTGCCTATTTTTTTGTTTTTCCAAGTAGATCCTAATTTTAACAACCACATTTAACATCTGTTACCTACAGTACTGAAGAGGCGATAACTTGTGACTGTGAGTGTGTAACTCTTAGCCTGCCTGGTGATGGTATTATCTGTGAAAACAGTCTTAGCGTAGGACGCCAGCTGAAGGCTACCAGGTGGTTTCTTTCGTCAGGCCAAACCCTCTCGGGGCCTCACCTCCACCCCCACCATCCCCCCTCAGATAAGTTGTGCTGAAAGACTGTGTCCCGATGTCGGAACATTTGTTTGGAAAATAGTGGCATGCTTCCAATGACACTAGGCCGACCTCGCTCGGTGCAATAAATAAGATGTAGTTTTTTACCTGAGCAGTGTGCGCACACACGCGCGTGCGTGTGTACACACTAATGGGTACTGCAAAAAGTACTCTGAATACGCACTCTGACAACGGGTATTGCATAACCGGAGAGGAGGGGCATGCGTTCCCAACAAGAATCGTTCCAAAACCAAAAGGGAATCTTCCATTTCCCCAAGGCCCAAATTATGTCTAGCTGCCGTGTGCGCAAACCTTTTTTTATTTTTTATTTTATTAATTAATTCATGTTAGAATAGATGTAGAAGACCTATTTGACAGTTGCAGAAACATAATTGCCTTCCTTGATGCAACATTTTTGGGAAAAGAATAAAAGAAAATAAATTGACAGAGGTTGGTGTGGGCTGGACAGTCCTCGCGGGCTGCAAATGGCACGCCTATTGGGGAACCCAATTTCCTTAAATTGGTCTTCCGTTGTCATTTCACTCCGCAGTTCTGTCCGTAACCATACTGTGCATTGTCTACGCAGCGGTCTAGCCAACTCATTATTCCCCCTGCATTCTTTATTTATTAGCTTGTCTAGTAGAAGGGGCCATCCCTCCCAGGTCCTTTGTATGTGTTGATACATGAGGCAGAGTGGCATTTGACATGTCATTCTTCTTTGCCCACCCCTCTCCAAGAAGACACGGAGCCCCAGTGGAATGCGTTCCCATTGAGTGTGTGTGAAACCACTGCATCTGCCCTGCCCTCTGTCACCTCTTCGGCTCCTGCACACTGGGCTCTGCACATTGGCACAAAGGCCCCACATTGTTTGGCTCTTCACACACACTTGATGGCAACCCGCTGGTTCTCAAAAAAACTTTTTAGTTATTACGTTTAATGAGATTTTTTTTGTCCCACCGTCAGACAAAAGAAATGCAAACATATCTTATTCGATACCAAAGCATTCTATAACCTTTTTGGGGGGTGAGTAGAGTGTTATTTTAACAAATCTGTTGTTAATACAACATCTCCCTGCATTTCTATTTAGACATTTTGATCCTATGGTTGACAAGTGGTATTGCATGAAGTTCAACACGTAATGTATCCTCTGGATTTCTGTATGGCAGAAATTTGGGGTAGGAATTAAAAGTAAAACAAACAAAACTGATTGCAGCTTTAAACAATTCTTTGCGGTCTTAACTCCCAATGATGGATGTCAATGCTGGCAACTGTCAGCTATCATGTTGTTTGTATGAATTGAATAGCAATTACATGTATTCCTTAGCATTCTAATTCCATCCTAATGTTTGTGTTGGAGAATGAGTTAAGCCCATGCTTATTCTGATGTAATCTACATGTCTGCACAAATGTGCGTTTCTATCACGATAACTTTGTTTCTATGCATCCATCCGTGTTTGTGTGTGTATATACTTATATACTGTAAATGATTTAAAATGTTGTAACACTGAGAAAGCAACTGCAAGCATTTTAGACTTGTGACAGTACTATTACCACTGTGACTCTTACCAGCATGTTGAGTTTTATGCTCCTTTAGGCATGTCGCAACATGATGCAGAACATACAAAAACATCTCAACTATCAATTTGTGGGAGTTTACAGTGTTTTATTTACCCTGAAGCCTGTTAGTGTTACTCAACCTTATAAGTTAGCTATAGGTATGTCAATAAAGGGCCACTTCACCCCTTTTGCAACCAGATCTTATTTTAATGATGTTTGGGAGACAAGAAACACTTTCCTGGGGTTTTTATGTGGGTAATTTAGTTTTGAGATATTTCAGTATTTCAAAGTGTCCATGGACTCCATGATGTCATGGACACTGGGCTCACTTCCTTCCTGGACTACAATTCCCATAATGCTCCGGTGCACTGCTTCTCCTTGTAGATAGGGGAGGGCTGTCTTACTGAAACAACATGTAGTCCAGGAAGTAAGTGAACCCAGTATCCATGACATCAAGGACACTTGGTGTCCCAAAAAAAAAGACTAACACAAAATCAAGAAAAAAGGGGATATTTTAATGGAGCTATCATAGGCAGTTTTCAAAAGCACAAACCTACCGCACAACTACTGTATCATCTTTTCACTTTCTGTTGACATCTTTGACAGCCCCATAGACCAGTCATCTGTGACAGCCCCATAGACCAGTCATCTGTGACAGCCCCATAGACCAGTCATCTGTAACAGCCCCATAGACCAGTCATCTGTGACAGCCCCATAGACCAGTCATCTGTGACAGCCCCATAGACCTGTCATCTGTGACAATTTACAATTTAGGCATTTAGCAGACGCTCTTAATCCAGAGCGATTTACATTAAGCAAGAACAAAAAGCATGGGAATACATCACATATGTAAAATGCATTTATCGCGAAACATGCGTAAGCTAAGAACGTGACTAGAACATATCTATATAATGACACTATACATATAAACTATAACTAGAACATATCTATATAATGACACTATACATATAAACTATACATATATGCTATACTATGCTGTACATATATACTATGAAGTGCTATGACTACATACAATGCACTTAATGTGCTGTCTACCTGACATGCTATAAGTCTGTTTCAAATGCTATATAAGGCTGTCTAAGGGGGGTAGGGTAAGTGCTATGGGCCATGATGGAGTCTGAAAAGGTGGGTTTTCAGACTACGGCAGAAGATCGGGAGTGATGCTGCAGTTCTGATTGCAACGGGCCCATTGACAGCCCCATAGACCAGTCATCTGTGACAGCCCCATAGACCAGTCATCTGTGACAGCCCCATAGACCAGTCATCTGTGACAGCCCCATAGACCAGTCAAGCCCCATAGACCAGTCAAGCGAGAGCCTGGGAATGAGGATCGAGCTCAGTTATTATACGGCCAATGGCCGTATTTTCAACGCAATACTTTCGCCGCGATACTTACATTGAAAAATAATAAACTCGGTTGTGCGTCCAAGTTTAAATCAGGCTTTACATTTGCTGGGGATTCACAGCTTGAATGAACAAGTGCTATTGAAGGCTTCAAGTGACATGGGAGGGAATGTCATGTATTAACCAGCCTGGCTTTTCATCGTAGGAAAAGGGGAAGAACATGAACAACAATGAGGACCGCCGGAAGGGCAGGTCATTCAGAAAAGAAGCCATACTGAGCAGAATCATGGCGGGACAAGTGGCATTCGGCATCCACACCCCCACTGGGTATGAATCAAGGTTAAGGGGCTGCATGCTCCCGAAACCCTGCCAACTGGAATAAAAGGCTGCACTCCTGTGGTTGATGGATGAGATGCCCTTGAAGTGTCAGTACATTCATTAGAACATTCTCAGTGCCATGAGAGGCCCTCTATTTCCCTTCCCAGTCTGACCAGTGAATGGAGAATTTGGGTAGGAGGACATTTAGTACGGTAGTTCTGTCAGCTAATATCACAGCTACATATTTCAATGTTGGCCATCACCACCTACATTACACCTACCCACTGTTTTCAAGGTTGGTTCCTACAGTATCTTGGGGCCCTTTAATCCTGCAGCGAGGAATACCATTAAAGCTACTGTAGATCTAAAATTCTTCAACCACATAATATTCACACTAATTTGCTTCAATTTACTGCCATTTTGAAATGGGATGTTCTACCCCTTGGCTTATACTGTGTGCACCATCTAAAATACTGTTTCTCGTTGCTGTGTAGCCCCTATCCCTCTTGTTAGATGCAGGAATGGGGCATTCTTGCTTCCTGTCTGTGTTGACAGCGTTTTGCTCTTTGATAGTGAAAGACCAGGGAGCACATGTCAGCACCCATCAGTAGGGAAATATACTGTCATGTGCATACGTGTTCTGGTCAAGGTCTCCCAGCTGTCTCATTTTACACTGGCTCCCATGTTCCTGGGGAACGCAGCCATGTCAACCGTCTCTTCAAAGACCCTTACTGATTTATGTCTGTGTTTAGGTAGACTTAGACTAGAACCCACCTCCCAAACGTTGGTTCTCTGTTCACCCTTGTTCGATATGCTGTTCATAATTGGTCATGCTCTGAGATGTTTTACCAACAGGTGCTGACTGCATAGATGTTTTTAGAGCTGCTGAATAGAAACCGGACTCCTTGTCTTTACCACAAGAATCACTCACTTCCACACCTCTCTCAGATCTGAGCCATCTTTATTAAACAAAGACATAAAGGTTGCAACTGATATCAGAGTGTGCTGCAGGAGCGTACTTGATTGCGCAACACCGGTTGTCAACTAAATATACTGTACATCTACTATACGTCTACTCTGAGAAATGGTACTGATGTGATTATTTCAGTCTTTAGTCAATGGGTTGATTGTTGCTGCAATATAGTTTATTGTTTAAGCACCTGTTAGGGTGCTCTGCAACTGAACAAAGCGTTGCTTGTGTAACCATCCTCCCATTTGCTCCCTAACTCGACTAGACAAGGTCTCAGCCAGTGTCCCTCAAGCTAGGGTTTCTTTCTATTTCGTGCCAGCCAACAACTAACCGGGGATTAATTTGTCATTGTGGAGTATTTGGGTGATGCTTGGCTGTAGACAGGTTTGTGGGACATTTGGCCTTGGATTTCACGCTTTGATGGGAAAGTTTATGACTTCCCTGATGGAGTTCAGGGCAACCGGGCTACCAACAGACTCCCCCCCACCCCCACGCCCCCTTCATCCCATTCCAACAACCTCCTCTTTTCCAATTTTACTGCTCTGGATTGCTTCATGATGAATCCTTTTCATAGGCAGTCCAATGAATACGACTCACTCTATCCCAATGAAAGGCTTTATTCACTTCCTGTATTTGTGGCCCATGGCTTGAGGGTGAGTGAGTTACAGCAGTAACAACACTGCAGGGCTAGTGATTCTTTAGTCCAAAGCCCCTTGGAAAAACACAAGCAGGCAGAATATTGTGCTCCTGAAAGTGTTTTTGCGTGGCCCATGGTCCATGGGAATCTTGCCCTGCAGTCGAGAACTCAGAAGAGTGCAGGATTGATTTAATCCCCTGGTTCATATGAGAACTAGGATGCCTCCATTTGGAGAGCAGACATATTGACACAGACAACAGTCCTATGAATCCCCCTGTCTCCTACTTGCCTTTGCTGTAATCAATCCCACCTGATGATGTCTCTGCAAACTTGAACAGGCTTATTCAAACTCCTTTTCTTTACGAGCAACTTTATACCGTGATTTTCAATACACAAGGCCGTGTTTTTGTGAAATAAGAGTTGTCGTGTCGATTTGAAGAAATCATATTTTTGTTTTGTTTTACTGAAAGATGCTGGGAACTAGAAACACACTGGGGGAAGGGCCTGTTTGTTTATCTTCGGAAATGGCTTTGTGGGAATATCAGATTTGTTCCTAACTGGCACATGGGCTGACATCACTTCCTGTACCCAGACCCTTGGCATCGTGCCAGACTTGAAGGGCAGCAAAGCACATTTCTTCTATTTCCTCACAAATGTCGCCCTCATAAATATATAGTTTACAGTACAGTAGGTCTGCTGATAGGCAGTTTGTGAAGCTGCCCAGAAAGCAAATAATTCTAATGAAACATATTCAAAAGCCCCTCTAGGTCATCCTGGGCCATTCCTGAATCATTGTGATGTTTAGTTTATACAGCTGAAGGATCTTGTGGTTGTGATATTCCTAGAAACCAGGCCAGGCCTGGAAATAGCATGTGGTCTGAGGAAAGGCGAGAAAAAGAACAGGGGACTCATCTGCACAGTAAACTTTCTCTGACCTCAGTTCATTATACATACAGTTCTAATACACAATTGTTTTTATCTCTGGGTAGATGATGATCAACTGTTTGACCGTAACAACAAAATCCATATAGTTATTGGCACTTGAATTTCACAGAAGCAGCAACACAGTATTTTCAGTAGTAGGAAGTTGATGACGAATATAAAGTGGCGAGTGACATCACTGCCTGCACCTCAGTGTGTTTAAATATGTCAGAAGCGGGTTGGCATCCACAGTATTTATACAGTCTCACTCTCCTTAAATAACATTTGGGTTTACTATGTTCACTTCCTCTCTTTCCACTCGCCCTGCCATCGGCAAACCCACATGCATTTTCCGAATAATTCGAAAGCGATTAAAAGCAATCAGGATCCTTCAATAGAAAATAAATTTCACATGTGCTTCTTGTAATGCCATATCTTGTAATGCCATATCCAGTGTTGCTGTTAGAATCAATCTGTGTATATTCAGTGATAACCGCCAAAAGAAGCATAACGAGAATAATAAATGCTCCTAGGAAGCTGCGGTGGTATTAAGGTACAAGGGACAACAATGAGTATCTTGGAGAAACACAACTCGTTTAAGACACTAATGTCTATTGTTTACATTATAATGAATATATATGCAAACTTTCTGTGGGCAATTTAGTCAAGGATCTCCACTGCACTACTGATTTCGGCTTGATTTAATTCTTTTACAGTATACTACCGGTTCAAATTCCAGAAAATGCACCAGATTCTAGTTTTTTGCAAATGTCAATTAAGTCTTACTTTAGTATGTTGTATTAAGTCTTACTTTAGTATATTGTATATGCCCTCCGCCACAGCCTGAGCAGGATTCTCTGCAGTAACGAGAGTTACTCATATGGGTCAGTCTGTAATTTTCTGACAGAGTGCCTCCCACTAATTTCTCACTTTCCCTCTGAAAACCGCACAGTGTGAACACACAGGCACATGCGGTTATTAACCTGTGACTTTGACAATTATAGGCCATCTGTTCAGATCCATCTCTGATATTGTGCAGGCCTAATTCCTCCAAGACAGTCAATTAAATGGCTCCTGCCCACTGTGCTTAAAGACAGACAGTCCTGTCCTTGTCTTGACCATTGAAACGTCCTCCTAATTTTCTCTGTCATTTTGTTGTGACCGTGGCTTGTTCAAGTTGCCCAGTTTCGAGACTTGCGCAAGTTAAAATATTCATTCATAATAAAGGTTTGACTGATATCTATTTAAGTACAGAAACTAAATGACTCTTCATGCTCACTTTAACACATTAGGCGAGAGGCAAGTTTACAGCACACACGCACGCACGCACGCACGCACGCAGGCAGGCACACACACACACACACACACACACACACACACACACACACACACACACACACACACACACACACACACACACACACACACACACACGCACAGTACTTCTCAAGTTAATGAGGAATCGTTGACACCATAATGTTAAAATTGTCTTTGCTGTTTGAGTTAGCCTCTTCACAGAGACGGAGCTGTGTTTATCCTCACTGGGTTCTGCTCATCTCACTGTGTCAGACTCTCCTGCAGCGCTGTTCCTCGGCGGCGGGGATGATGGGATGTTGATTGTTGAGTCTGTCCAGGCAGATCGGGAGCACGCTGTCTGGCCAGGCACACAGGTGTACTTTCTGTCCCACGCTCTGCACTGCACCCCTTCTGGGCCTGCTCTACTCTCCATGCCTAAGGAGTTCATCGCTGAAAAGATCCAGAGAAGACACAGGCCAATGAGAACTAAATCCCCTCATCCAACCCCCCTCGCTGGGAAATGTTTACCTGATTTGAGTAGTCTAAAAGGCAGCCCCAGGGTTCAACGTTAAAGCTGAACTTTTGTAGAACCCAGGGTTGTATAAGTCTATAAGACCAAACCTTTATTTTTTCCTTCTGTGCTCTACAAAGCAGAAGTAGCAATTCCATTCATTCACTCATTTCATGGTGAAACACATCTCAAAAGCACACTTTTAGAACATTAACGCACTGACACAAAGTAGAGTCCTGGACTGGCACATCCATCCATCCATCCATCTTCAACCGCTTATCCGTAGTTGGGTCGCGGGGGCAACAGCTCCACCAGAGAGCTCCAGACTTCCCTCTCCAGAGCAACATTAGTGACTTCCTCCTGGGGGATCCCAAGACGTTCCAAGGCCAGTGAGTCGATGTAATCCCTCCATCGAGGACCTCCCTAGGGAGACGCCCGAGAGGTATCCTAACCAGATGCCCGAACCACCTAAGCTGGCTCCTTTCCAGGCACATCACCTTGATAAAGTGAAATGACTATTTGTGTTATAGGTTAGGAAGTTCTTTAAAATCACACCTGTGTGAAGTGAGTGGTGCAACTCCGTGTGGGGGTCCCCGGGGGGTCCCCGGAAATTCCAGACCCACAGGACCACAGCCAGGGGGCCGATTCCGGCGAGCCGCCCCACGTCCGAAAAGGTTGAGAAATGACAGTTACCGTGTGGGGGTCCCTCTACTGTACCCTCTACTGTACTGTACTGTACTGTCACTGTACTGTACTGGCACACCCAAAATCATCATATATACAGTTAATATGTGCGTGTGAGTTTGTGTGTGTGTTAGGTTGCGCACAGGTGGTGAAAAACAACCATGCTGTTTTCATGCTCAGACCCAGGCACCCAGCCAGCCACCCAGGCACCCAGCCAGCCACACACATAGCTCCGTAAGGGAGTGGTTGCACCACTCAAAAACTGTATTGGTGTAATGCAAGCTCTGCTAGCAGTAGATGAAATGTGCCAGAGAAAATTAAGACTGATTTGTTCTTCTCCGTTTGCATTTGTTCATGCTAAAAGTAAGATTTTGAAACCTGTTTCTTTATACAATGACAATTGAACCACTAGTCTACTGTATGTCCTCTACCTCAATCACAAAGCAGATAAGCAAATTGGGCAAGACAGCTAGCTACAGTATATCTACAACCCAAGGTTCTAGCAAAGTTCAACATCACTTTAAAATGAGTCACACTGCACAATCTTGAGTGTGCACTGTGCAGTTAAACTCTCCTTTCATTCAACTCGCCATTTCTACTCGATAATTTATCTAGCAATTATTCAAATTTCTAGCTAGATTACATTGCAGCTTGTATTCTAAGCTTTCTTCCCGCTGCCAGCAGAGGGTTTTGAATTCATTGGAGAGATTACTATTACAGGTGGAGTATCACATTTACAATCAAGATATTGCTGCATCTGTTAGTTTTCAGGGGTGCCTGCCGCGCTTTGGCCTGCAGGAGCGTCTGGTGGGCTCAGGCCATGGAGTTGTTTTTCATCCAGACTGAACAACAGCGTCTCTCATTCCTCTCCTGTGGGCGTTCGGCCGGGCCAGGCGAAAGGCACCAGCAGCTGCTGGACAGCACGTCTCTGTGCTCCATCGCTAGCAGAGAGAGAGAGAGAGAGAGAGAGGGAGAGGGAGAGAGAGAGAGAGAGAGGGAAGAGGGAGAGGGAGAGGGAGAGGGAGAGGGAGAGGGAGAGGGAGAGGGAGAGGGAGAGGGAGAGAGAGAGAGGGGGGGAGAGGTATGGGTGAGGAAAGCAGGAGAGACAGGCAGACAGAAAGACAAGGTGACAGAAGAGAAGGCTGTGGCGAGGACAGCAGATGCAAGGTCTCTTTTTTTCTTTTATTTTTTCTCCTCCTCCTTGGAGGTTATAGGCTGATGGTGATAGCAGATGTGACGGGATTAACAGTTCTTTTGGTCTCATCTTAAAAAATGTTGTTTCAAAATCAAGAATTTCTGCAAGTAAAGTTTCACCTGTTTAGGACATATTGTAACCTTGGAAATAAATACAGGGCCGGATGGTTAGCTCAACCGTCTGGGCACCTATGCTGCTGAGCCAGCCTGACGGAGTGCCGCGGGTTTGACTCCCGATCCCGACGGCCTTTGCCGCGTGTCTTCCCCCATCTCTCTTCCCATTTTCCTGTCAGACTACTTTCATCCTATCAATAAAGGCAGAAAAGGCAAAAAAATATCTTAAAAAAAACAAAAAAAACATAAAAACCCATGGTTGTAACTTGAGTCCTGTAGGCCTTCTATATAATAACAATAACCATTGTGAAATTATCTAACAAAAAAGTTATTCTTCTGAGATATACACAATGAAAATCACTGCCACACGTAGACATTGTTTATTACTTCAAGCTCCGCTGTTGCATGTTTATCGAATGCCAAGTTTCCGTCTTCTGTTGTCTGAATCTGTGCCAGTTTTATTTTTCCAATAGCCCTCTATTGTCTGTTGTCTTTGTTTCAGCAGTTAAATAAAGAAATCATATTGCTGCCCAATAAGTACCGTAATCACTTGGCTGTCTTCCAGAGTTGAGATCATTTTTTTTGTCTGTTTGTCTCCCTTGGTGTTTGTTATTCCACAACTCCAATGTGTGAGTGGGGGTGGGTGGGAAAGCAGGGTGGGGGTAGTATACCCTCAGATGTGGTTGGTGGAGTGAGGCGTGCGATGATGACTGTGGTTGTAGTGGGACCCTGGTTTCAGTCCTGGGGGAGGAAAAGGGAAGAGAGAGGGGGGGTAGGTGGGCAGTGAGTGGAACGCTGATGCTCCACAACAAGGTTTTGCCATTAAACGCTGTCCTCCTTCTCGACACGGCCGACCAACGGTGACATGTTTTTTAGCGTTGGCTCCCGTCAAGCTGCTTCAAAGAGCAGGTCTCTGAGGAGGACGGGGAAAGGAATTCACTCACGCACCGAGAGACTTGAATAACAAAGTCTAGGTTAAGACGTTCGTCAAAGTCGTCTTGGGGTTTTATCCTCGGAGACGAACAGGAGCAATAAAAAAGTGTGTTTGCACACAACACAGGGGGGGTAGGGGTTGTCCTGTTCAGTATACTGTATCTGCCTACGCTGATCAAACATAGGCCTACAGCACAGCCACAGAGGGGAAACAATAGCTATGTGTTCAGAGCGAAGAACCTTTCCTCCCCCCACACACCCGCTGTTGAGGGACTGCCCAGTGTTTTTGGAGACTGTTGGGGGAGAATTTAAAGTTGTTATCTCCCTGTCTTTCACTTTGACTCTAATTATTTCCAAATGTTCCCTTCTGATTGCTATTGGCAACCTTTGCGTGTGTAGAGTGCTGTGTTAGAAACATGAGCGGTCCATGCCTGGCACAGGCCCGTGGGGTAGAGTGTGTCTGTGTTTGTATTTTTGTGTATTTTGTGTGTGTGTGTGTGTGTGTGTGTGTGTGTGTGTGTGTGTGTGTGTGTGTGTGTGTGTGTGTGTGTGTGTGTGTGCGACGACTGTGCGACTGTGCGTGCGTGCGAACACGCACATGTGTGCACAGGGGGGGCGACTGACCTGCAGGAAAACCTGGCCCACAGGCATCCCCATGGGATATGACGTTCTAATGGAAAAGGCCTGTTTAAAACCTCAGGGCCACGTGTGTGTGTGGTTTGTGTGTGTGTCCGTGCAAGCGTATGTGGCTGCCTGCATGTGAGATATGTATTTTCTCATGTGTGTGTGAATCCGTGCATGCACTCAAGTGGCTAAATCGGAGATGTAAAGGACGGGGAATGTTTACACTCGCACTAGCGAGATGTCAGATTGCGGCAGAGGTCGTTACCCACCTATAAAGCTTGTGGTCGGTGTTAACGGAAATGGCCTAACGTGCAGGGGTCGATCCCGGATGTGAAGTTTCTGTCGTATAAAGACGTCACAGTCTGGGTTTTGAATCGAGAGATTGAGACATTTCCCAAAGTGCTGAACTGCAGTTATATAGGTGCTGCTTTACTAGGCCAGCAGACAAAACTCTGACAGGGTTTAGGCAGGTTACACAGTAAATCCTCTTTCCACTTTCAATGCCCTATTTTGTGCTGGAGACTGGAGTTGCGCCTCTTTCAAATTCTACAAAATGTATTATAGCCTACCTGATGTGACCAAAGACCTGTTCATTGGTTAAAGTCATATTGGTTGTTCATATGAGTTTCTGGAAACAAAATTATTTCTATAACTTCATCGACCTTTATTTAACTCTCAGGAAATATGATTTTCAGTGTTGCGATTACATGAAACAGGTAATTAAAACAAAGCAAATTTATTAGGCAAAAACTAATTATATATTTTCAATGTTCCAGTAGCCTATACAGAATGAATCACTGCCTTGAAAGCATACTTTCCCAGGTCAGCTACATGCGTGCACAAGTGAGACACTGTTGATTTATTGTAAGCGTTAACCTTCCAAAGTATAGAGAGGAAATATTTTATGGAAACATAAACAAATAAATAAATAAGTACTGTATGGTTTCTATTCAAAACACAATAAGTACTACCACCAGTTATAATAACTTATTTTTATAAAGTTGTCAAGGTTTGATTTAAAATAGTTAACCATCGATCCAAATGCCGTTATAGGCAGTTAAAGTTCTTGGCTCTGCAGAACAGCATAATTTGGGGGTTTTATCAGCATAAAGAGGAGTTTTGCAAAAGTTATATGGGGGCCTAATGCAATTCCCCCTGCTTCTGTCCAATCTGTCTCCACTCTCCTCCTAGTGGTGGGTCAAGTAGAGGGCAAAGAATAGATCACAGGTCAATCTAGTCAATTTTGACAGTCTATCTACCGTATGTCAGAATTTTCTCTCTAAAAACCTTACATCTCCCTAACTAACCAGTTCACCCAACAGAACATATAGAAGTATCTTATTCATTCATAGATAATGGAGGAATGAAAGAAAACACCTCCTACATGTGACCTTTTTAGGAAACCGTTTTCGAGAGGGTGTTAATAACGAGTCCTGCTCTTTCGTCCAGTGGTGTGATACCTCTTTAATAATCCACACCTGGCTGTTCAGAGTGTGCTATACGAGTCGACCTGTGTGACACGTAGAGATGTGGCCAGTGTGAACCAGGTCATTAAATAGACCTCGATGATAATGTCTCGTGTCGCAGCTCCGACCCCTGTCACCAAGGCAACTAACAGAAGGCCAGGGCTAATGGCTAATTATGGGCTGTGCAACACCAAGTGCACCTAAGTGTGAAGTCTGCTCCTAAGTTATTAACGAAGGTCAAATTTGACCATTTAAGGACAAGAAAGGTGTGCCTGGGGGGAGAATAATTGGTGAGCTGTAGGTTCTCTAATTATAGTTTGTCTCTAGCACATAGTGTAGCCAATAGTGGGGGAACTCCACTCCTTTTTCTGTACTGACTATTATTGAGCAATGGATTACTGAGTCTAACCATATGGTATAAAATACATTAACGTAACAAGGATGGAAGCAACTGTTGTCATGGCCTGGTATCGATACATTATCACAATAACCATGACCATGAGACATTGTCCTGTAATGTATTGTACGTATACATTCACATAGCATTTTACAAAGGTCAATATAAATTATATTATTAATAACATGAAAATCATGTTGTTTTTCCTTTTCCCCACAGTGCCTGTGTCTCGCAGCCCGTGTGAGCTGCTGCCGGTGGGATTGGGCCACCCGGTGCGTGCCATGCTGAAGAGCTTCACCGCACTGTCAGGCTGTGCCAGTAGGGGCACCACTGGCCTCCTGCAGGAGGTCCACATCATCAACCTGAGGGGCCACGCCACTGAAGGACCAGAGGGTTCCCTGCCAGAGGTGAGTCACCATAATACCTCATTGAACTGCAACAATGTCACTCAACGAAAGCATCGGGTGTCGCACAAGTTCAATCCATCCATCCATCCATCTTCAACCGCTTATCCGTAGTCGGGTCGCGGTAACTTCCTCCTGGCGGATCACCAGGCGTTCCAAGGCCAGTGTGGCGATGTAATCCCTCCATCTGGTCCTTGGTCTTCCCCGGGGTCTCCTCCCAGTGGGACGTGCATCGAGGACCTCCCTAGGGAGATGCTCGAGAGGCATCCTAACCAGATGTCCGAAACACCTAAGCTGGCTCCTTTCCAAGCGAAGAAGCAGCAACTCTACTCCGAGTCTCTCTCGTGTGACTGAACTTCTCACCCTATCTCTAAGGGAAATGCCAGTCACCCGGCGGAGAAAACTAATTTCGGTCGCTTGTATCCGCAACCTTATTCTTTCGGTCATGACCCACACCTCATGACCATAGGTGAGAGTAGGAACGAAGATTGCTCGGTAGACATAGAGCTTTGCCTTCTGGCTCAACTCTCTTTTCGTCACAACAGTGCAGTACTGCGACTGCAATACCGCCCCTGACGATCTGATTCTCTGGCTGATCTCCTTCTCCGTCCTCCCCTCACTCTTGAGCAAGACCCTGAGATACTTAAACTCCTTCACCTGGGGTAATGTCTCATTCCCATGATCCTTCGGTTTCCTGCTGAGAACCATGGCCTCAGATTTGGAGATGCTGATCCTCACCCCAGCCGCTGTACACTTGACTGCAATCCGGTCTAGTGAGAGCTGAAGGTCTTGAACCGATGGTGCCATCAGGATCACATCATCTGCAAAAAGCAGTGAAGAAACCCTTAGCTCACCGAGCCGTATATGTATACCCGCATACGTATACCCTGTGGCGACAATGCGCAGCAGTGTTTGGAGTTACGTGCAGCAATGGGAATCAAACAGGTGAATGAAATTAGATTTTTTTATGGACTTTTGATATAAAACTTTTCCCATTATTTTGGCATCCAAGTTAGGTATGCCCATATGATGACCACAGAAATGGCATAATAGTCAAGAACCACATTTTAGTCTTTTGGACAAAGTCAAATGAGAGTGAGGTTAGAGCCAGGAAGCCTCTACAGTTACGTTAATAAAACTCCCCTGTATAACAGAGTTTCAGTTGCTGAAGTTCAGTTATTATGCAGGTGGCTAAGCCACATATCCAGTCGAGCCACTCAATATATTCAGCCCCAATTGAAATCTGTCACGTCTTCCCACTACCCTCTTTTGCCCTCATAGCAATCAGTGGCCCTGACGGCTGCCATCCCTTCCCCTTCCCCCTCTCGCAGAGAGGAAGCTAAAGAAAGGCTCGCTGGCCAAAGCAGGGGAGCAAAAGAGTGTAAACATCCGTGGGAGATCAGATTGTTATTTGAGGCTCTGCAACATGCAGTCAAATAAATCTGTTCTATCTGTGTGTGCACCGTAAACAGGCTTGGTTTACCTCGCACAGCACTTGACTTTCTAAAAGGCCAAAAAATAAGCCTGGAATTGATCAGCCAAGTTACAATGGAGGAATCCAAGTAGTACTTTTATTTGTTTAGAACAAAACTCTTTAGTGCAGTTGCACGTCCCTCCCTTGCTAGTGTTGCTAATGTTGATGTTAGATGTCAGAGCTCTTGTCCTGCTGGTTTAAGGTGCTCTGTGGCGATATCGAATGGCAAGGCTCCCCACTGTTTGCACTAGTTCAAATATGAGTCACTAGGCCCGCAGCCTGGCTCAATGTGCTACGTCTGGATTTTCAGAGGGTCCTAAATTTCCAACCCCTCTTAGTCATGGGTGTGTTAAATGCGTGTATAGACTTGCCAATGCAATTCTGCTGCTGATGTAGGCTTAAACATGGCCAAGGCCAAATGAACAGAAACCCCATCTGTGAGTGTGACATTCAGTGTGCTGCATCAGCACTCTGTCACACACCAGTAAATAACTCTGGTGAGTGTAGCTCTGTGTCAGGTCAATGATCTAGTTGCTACATGTTAGAAGAATACAGGAATTATGTGTCTAGATCAGTCTGGCCACTATACAACATTATTTTACTTTATTGACAACATGACATGGGTAAATATGCAGCCGATATGTCCTGATTTGTAACCACTTTCAGCCTAATTTTGGCATGTCATTGTTGTAATTATAAAGTTTTAAAAATTGTAATAAACTTCAATACATTTTTTTTATTTTGTGTTTTTTTAATACATGATATCTATCTATAAATCCACCATGTCTTTGTACGTCTGTACGTGTGTATGACTGTAAACCACATAACTCGAGAACCGTTCGCCCCACTGACACACGCGTTCCACACCCCCACAGTGAGTACAATGCCCGGTGTCGAGTCGGTCGGACCCACGGTTGTCCAGAACCACCACAAAATGCCTCTGCCCAGGCTCTCTGCCCAGCCTCTGCCCAGGCATATATGGGCCTAGGGTCCATATATGGAGCTGGCCTGTTCTGACATCACAACACTCCATATTTGGGCATGCCCTAAAACAGAAGTCCATATACAGAAATCTCCATATATGGGCATAAAAGGGACACAGACAACGGGTAGCCTATTGCATAGCCGGGTGGGGCATGGATCTCCAACTTCCATTGTTACCGACTCTGTTAGCCGGGCACTGGTCTAGTTAGTCAAAAGATCAGTTATCAATGGTCGATGACTTTCCATAATCGGGATCGGCATCAGACAAAAAAATCTGGCATTGATCAGGCTCTAGTTAGAAGAGTACAGGAATTATATATGATCCTCTTCTGATTTGACTGAAATCGATTACTGTCAATGAGTCAAAAGAACTCCACCACCAGCACAGCGTGAATTGCTGCCGATGTGAATGAAGTTATACGCTCATTTGTCTCTCTGAATTGGCGCTGATGTTGTTGGAATCAATCTTTGGCAGTTTGATCGATAGATTCCTGTCCAATTATTTTATTTGGAGCCCCTATACAAATCTGCCAACGAGTTGCCCTATGCGAAGAATAAGATGTTCAGACTCGGAGAAACACATCAAAACAGTTGTTTCACTGAAAAGAAATTCACTACGGTTACTTTGGCCTAGAGGTGCCATGCCTGTCACCACTCTGAATTCAAAACATCTGTTCCTCTCAAAGCAGTGCTCTGCTTGCTCTGTGGTGCTGCCAAGTGGAATGCTCTCGCTGCGTTTCATCACAGAGTGGTTACGGATATCGTCGCTGTTGGGTGGAAACCTTGTATGTCCAAAACCATTCCGTTCCACTAGGAGATGGACAGACTAACCTGTGTCCCAATGGAAACAAGTTCTACTTCTAATTGGTTGAATATTTATAAAAC
The DNA here is from genome assembly GCF_951216825.1 of Electrona antarctica. Classification (NCBI taxonomy): domain Eukaryota; kingdom Metazoa; phylum Chordata; class Actinopteri; order Myctophiformes; family Myctophidae; genus Electrona; species Electrona antarctica. The sequence goes on from NC_136812.1 coordinate 33,058,776, forward strand.
CCACTTCAAACCTGGTGTCCCTATTTTGGGCATGTTTATAGGTGAAATTGATTTAACCGATAATGAAAATCTTCAAAAAGGTTATTCAGAATCTTTCAAAAATAATGGAAATACCTGATATACTAGTCCACAATGTGTTGTGATGTGATGTCCTATGTGAGCTTGTAGATCGGCTATTTTCGGTAGTGTACATTTGTGCGACACTGTCATATGACAAAGAATAAAATAATAATAAACAAATATGTATTTATTAAAACAAATCATAAAAACTAAATACAGAGATACAAGGTTTCTGCTTGACTGCAGCAATATACTTATGCCAAGGTGAATTATGATTTTCCGTAAGATATTTCCACCAAAGCCAACCTGAGCTTGAGTTTTGTCTACAACTGACGACAGATAACATTGTGCTCCTCGCCGCATACCAAAGCCTCAGGTATTTTGTCCACTTTGATATCTCTGACATAGTAATTATGTGGGTTACTTTTTTAGATTTGCGTGGAGGTTTGTTAACGCAGATCAAAAGGTGAAGAGGATCTTTGTCTTAAGCACAGCAAGCTTCTATCCTGTTTGGAAACCGAAACGAAATAATAACAGAGACTGAGTGAAGTAGTAATCTCACCTTGTTGGAGGTGGCGTCTAGTAGTGTATGAAACATGAGCCATGGGCTGCATGTGTTCACATTTTTGGAATGATTTTCTCTCTTGAGACCTTAATTCCTCTGTTTGTAATGACAGACCAAATGATGTTTCAAAAATACTAGTCATCTATTTCTGCCTGGGAGGTAAAACAAACAGACCTGACTGGGGTTAGTGTCATCTCCCATGACATTTAATATAGTTATGGATGTTTGGGTTATGAATTTAAATATAGTTTCTTGTTTTTGTTAGACATTTAGGCCAAGCTTCATATTTTTGTTCTGCGTCTTGCCTTCTTACAGACTGAATCAATAGATTTGTTATAGTTATATCCCAATGTGTAGGGAGGGAGACATTCCTATGAATTCCTATGAATAATAATTTAAATATGAATGTGAAAATAACACTGTTCAAATAAGACATTCTTGAGCTGCAAAAAGCAAACTACGTAGTAAGCGTTGTCATGGCAGTTCTAACATTAAAAACACACCTAATTCACACACCTGTTGGTTCACTCAATATGAAAAGCACATTAGGGTGGCGAGAAACAGTGGGTGTGATGGTAAAACAGGCTAGGTCTCTAGGTCTCTTCGTCATTTTTCTAACAACTTTTCATGAGTTCATTTTACTTTGAGCTCTTATGTCACATTATTCCCAGAGGGCTTGGGTTTGGTCTGTTTCCAAGATGCACTCTCTTTTCTTAACAGAGACACAACGATTTCACAGTGTTACGTCTATGTACACAACACACGGAAACATTCAGCTGAAAGATGCTTGAAGGTCTGTGAAGCAGACATGTGTTCACCTGGTCTTGTGTGTTCCATCGCCTGTTTGGTCCAGTGGAGAGTTATTAGCAGTGGTGTAAAGTAACTAAGTACATTTCCTCAAGCACTGTAGGCCTACTTAAGTTGAGGTACTTTTACTTTACTTGAGTATTTCCCATTTTCAATACTTGTACTTCTACTCCACTACAGAGGCAAATATTGTACTTTTACTCTAGTACTGCAATTATTTTAAATCTTTATTACTATAGTTACTTTGTAGATTTTATTACAAAACGTACATTAACCACTCCAGCCCCCACTGTATTTAAACTAGCTGAAAATAGCGGCTCTACTAAGCTTTCAACATGTCACATCACAACGTGTTGTGAGCATGTAGATCTGCTATTTTCAAATTAGGTTTTTAATACATTTTATACTGTACATACCTTGTGAAATGGGACATTCTGCACAATGAGTACTTTTACTTTTGGTACTTTAAGTATATTTTGATTCCAATAGTTTTGTACTTTTACTCAAGTAAATTTTGATTACCCGGACTTTTACTTAATGCAGTATTGATACTTTTACTTAAGTAAAAACATACTTTTTCCACCACTGACTGGTTAGTAGGAGAAGACATTCATCTTGATGTCTGTTCTCCAGCTTTATGGCCTTGTCTGCAAGGCCACAGTCTCTGTTAGAGATTAGTTGGCCCTGAATCAAGGATCATCCTGTGACTGTGGGCTGGTGTTTATGATTAGATAAGATCGACATAACCACTTAGCCATATTTTCATATTGTCATATGATGGTATCGCGCGTCGTCGTATGATGGTATCGCGCGGCGAGCCGGTGACAATATCGATTTACAAGCCGATCAAACATCTGCAAAAGTAACCAAAATAGCGTCTCTACAAGCTATCGACATGTTGTGATGCGTTATGAGCTTGTAGATCTGCTATTTTCACTATTTTAGCTACTTTTGAACATTTTGGGAAATTCTTTGAAAATCTAAATCTATAATGAAATTCCAAAAATAGGGACGCCAGGTTGGAAGTTGTTAAAGGACATCAGGAACTCTGGTCCACTCTGGGTTCTGATTGCCAGTTCCACCTGAATGCATAGATACTTTTTGGACACAAACCTGAAACCTCCCTTTTCCCCTTCCGTTAGACTTGTCCTTGTCCTTTGACTGAAATGCACTATGTTGCCTGTATCACATGTCAGCTCCAGGTTCTCATGGACACAAGCTGCCTCTGATCTGCGATGACACAAGGTCATTAAATATTAAACAACCAACCGAGAACAGGAGGAGTCCTAGTATGTACCGGTAGCCATGGGGTACTCCGTTCAACGACGGTTTATTAATGAGTATTGTGTTCCAAATCAGCCTACATATATGATTAGTTGATAAGATCTCTTAACAATGCAAACTTGTTCTGTTCAAATCTGTAATCTCTTAGCCCTCAATAGCTATTGACATTTTCTCTCCAGTCTCCACTCTTATGCTATGGCCTGTAATTAGATTTGAAATAAGCATAACCAGTTTTTTTTGGGTAGCTAAAGATGTATTCTGTGGTACATTCATTGATCTTCAAATGTTAATCTCATGTAGGCTACTAGTTTGGTAACCCATTTGAAAACTATTTGGTTCATTGTGGAGTAACATTAAAACATATACAGTACAGTTCATTGTGAGGAGACATCAGTCATATAGTAGTCCTGGACTACGTGCTCAGGAAGGCCATCAGTGGATGAGAGCAGGATATTGGCCTCACTCTTACACCAAGGAGGTCAAGAAGACACCCTGCAGTAGTCCTGACAGACCTATAGACTATGCGGATGACATCAGCCTGCTCTCCAACCACATGGAGCAAGCACAGGAGCTCTTGAGCAGAGTGGAGTCTGAGGTTGGCCTTCGGCTGAATGCCAAGAAAACTGAGGTGATCACCTATAACATCCAAACGGAACATCCACCTCTCACAACAACAGGAGGCACTGCTCTGAAGGAAGTCAATGACTTCAAGTACTTGGGCTCATGGGTCAACTCAACAGAGCAAGATCTAAAAGTGAGGAAGGCACTTGCATGGAGGGCCCTGAATGGCATGGCCAGTGTATGGAACTCCAACCTCCCCCGACAAATCAAACTCAGCTTCTTCTACGCGACGGTAGAATCTGTTCTTCTATATGGCAGTGAATGCTGGACCCTGAAGCCAACTCTGCAGAAGGCTCTAGACGGGTGCTACACCAAAATGTTACGTGTAGTGCTCAACATCAGCAAGAGTACACATGTTACCAACGAGAATCTGTATGCCGGAATATTCAGGGTGAGCGACAAAATAGCAGCTAGGAGAATGAGACTCGCAGGACACTGCCAGAGGCACCAAGAGCTCCCAGCCAGCAAACTGGTGCTGTGGGAACCAACACATGGGCACCGGTCACGAGGACGTCCCATACTAACATATGTGGATGTACTCAAGAAAGATCCAGGAGTGCAAATCACCAACGAGCTGGCCGGATGTATGGAGAACCGGGATGACTGGAGGTGACGATGGAGGGCTCGTCTGAGGACAACCTAGAGAGAGAGTCATAACATCTTGAAGCTCATGTATCATTCTATCAGTCTATAGGCTTGACTTAAGCAAAAATAAACAAGAAATATGTCAACATTTCAGTAATTTCTACTTTCTTGTAGGCTAAACATAGGCTCTTTGGGGTGATTATATAATTTAAGTTAGGCTATCATTTGCTCCATGTAGCTTAGCATCTTATGTTAGTGTAACGTAACATAAGTTGCAGGGTTATCTAGGGCTGTGAAACTTTATGACAATATGGAATCTTTCTTACCACTGTGAAAAAGCTATTTAAGGTGATCGTTTTAGGCTAGCATTTGCTCCTTGTATAGCCTCACTAAGCAAATAGGTTATATGTTATTATATTTATTATCTTGCTTATGTAATTGCAATGAACCACAGCTACTACACAGATGCAGTGTGTGGTCACAGCATGCTAAAACTCACATTTTGATTTTAAAAGAAACATTTTATCTATTCTAGCATCTATTCAAAACACAAATTACTTTTGATACAAATTGTCTACCAAATTATTATTGACCAAAAATACGATTGGAAAGTCTTTCTTTTATGATTGGCAAGCACATAGTTTCTTTACATCCATGAATGTCACGCTTTGATAACTAATTTTTGACTTGGCTTACAATAAAATAAAATAATGTATATTATTTTGTAACAAGCAGCTTCATTGGAAGAAACATCACACAGCAACAAATGCTAATATAGTTTTTTATTTTATTTTATCTGTCACATAAATTGCAATGGGCTTATACAGTAAGGGGGTAATAGGGATGTTCTCTCACAGGCTGCCTCTGATCTGCAATGACAAGAAAGTTGCTCTGTCATTACATATTAAACAACCCGCAAGACACAGTAATTACAGCGTTGGCTGATTTCTCGATCTCAGGGATTCTCCAAACATTTTCTCCCTTACATGTATGGGTTTATATTCCTGGATGGAAACCATAACAGATCCATGTTTGGCTAGTAATTCCCTCAACAGTGAGGTTGAAAAGCAAGACTGCACTGTACAAAGTAACATAAATAAGTTATTCCTAATTTGTATTTGGACCACTTGAGATGCCATGCTTGGAGTCGACGAGACCAACTTTGGTCTCGTCGACTAAAACACTAAACACTTACAGTTTAACTCCGGACCCGTTTTTACACTCTCAGGGTTAACATAGCTGGTGTCAGGATGTCCAAAGCGGATGTACGTGCATCTTTAAGGGTTCCTCTTCCTGAGAATCTGTCTTCATTCTTCAAGTCTCCCAGCTCTGTGCATGCCAAATCAATGTTTCCTAAACGTTCTCTCATAATAAATCATAAAGTTAAAAATAAGTCCGCTTTGCTGTATTGTGACAAATCTGAGGACAACTTAATTAGCTAATTGGAAGGTTTAACCCATTTCAGTCAACAGTTCCAGAAGCATGCAAATTCATCTCACTCTCAGTAATCTGCCCTTTCCTCTGTTTTCTTTGGAATGTACTGTACTGTACCTCCCGATGCTTGTTTTCTAAGTCAGCAGAGAGGTTGATGGTCAGTCTGTGATTATGTCCATGTTTTTTGAGTCGTCCTCGACCATTCCCGGTAGAGGGGGGGTGCGAGTCTGGGCCACAGAACAGACTGTGTGTTTGGGATGTTTAAATAGTGGGCCGCATTACAAGAGAAGCCTGTGGCTTTGCCTTGGTTGGACTGAACTCAGACTACTGGCTGTTTTGATTAATTTATACTCGTAGTCGTACGATGGTGTTGCGTACGGTGGTGTTGGTGAAGATCAACAACGTGGTGCATCGGGACTCGTAGTGAGCTTGTATATTTTCAGTTTTCGACCTGTGACACCATCGTAAAACGTTAAATCTTTTGTTTGGGGGCGCTGTAGGAGAACACGCCGTTTGCTGTCCTCAACTGTGCAGCGGTGAATCTTCCCAAACAGATAGTGATGAGATGGGAGTGTTGGCTATAGGCGAAGGGGAATAAATCTACATGTGCACGTTGCACGCATGCAGACGTGAATTCACACAGCGACGATTCCAGGCTGTGTATAGGCAGGCATATGTGTGTGTGTGTGCGCACGCGCATGCACGCACGCACACACACACACACACACACACACACACACACGCACACACACACACACACACACGCTCACACACATCCTGCAGCTGCCTCTGCTCCACATCCCTTCCACATGCGTGTGTGAAAGTCTCAGTGAAATGCTCGCAGCTCCTCCACATCTCCAGCAAAGGAGTGAAAGAAATGAATCGTTTCCTGTCTGCTCCAGTGAACTCGCCACGTACAGTATGGGTCTCAACCAGAAGGCCTAAAGTGTTATCCTTTCAATAACAGAAAGAAATGCACAGCTGCGCGCGCTGCACAATACGCACCCTGGCACCGAGCCAACGTCCATGACTAAGTTGATTAATTAAGTGCAACAGAACACCTCGGTGGTGTGCAGACTGCCTTAATGGTCATAAGCTCACATTTACAGCTCTTGCTCTGGACTAATGATAGCAAATCATTTTTTATGATGATATATTTGCTCCCTACACATATGGTAAAAGTATGGTTGACCTTTAGTAAAGGTTGGAAACGTTAATGCGGGGGTAGTACTCTAGCACATGGTTCTCAACCTTTTTAGTTTCAAGGACCACCAGATTGATATGCATTACCCCTCAGATGCTTATTTGATAGGACTTTGTACACATGGAACCAAATGGACTCATAGGGTTCATATGGTTCCATTTGTACCCTATTGGAGTTGGCAGGAGATTTGCATGCTGGAAACACAGTGACACCTTCATATGTTTTTCCGGTTCAAATCTGCTGCTGAGCAAATCAAATTAAGCAATGGGAAACTGACCCGGAACAAGAAATGTTCAAAATTATGTCATTGCATTTAGCATGTATCATAAAGCTGTTTGCTGGTTGCTTGCTATATAATAGAATGGCTGTGATGAGTAAGAAGAATTTATTATTTTTACACGTCCCATGAATTCACGGAGATCTGTAACTTATTTTGATGAATGTTTTCTTTTTCTTTTTACCTTTATCTGTATAGTATGGTAGTCTGTTAATACAATACTGTATAACTAGCACATGCTGCAGTGGTTGAGTAACGGTCTCTTATTCACGCGACCTGAGTTTGGATCCCCTTCTCCTGCATAAAAGTTGTGAGCTGCAGCTGTATCAAAGCCAGGGCCCAGTCTCGACCGCCCAAATGGAAATACTATCTGTTTTCTTCACGGCTGAAGAATTTAGATTTTTACGTCCTACTCTGCTTTCTCACTCAACACCACCATCATATAGACAAAAACACTGACTGTGCTACTGTCCCTTTAGCCCATGTCGCAGTCCATAAAATACACACTTCAGACGCTTCTCAAGCAGACAGCATTGTTCACAAGTCGTCCCTCTCAACCAAACAGTGTTGAGTTCATCGGCTTGGCCATGATCAAAGTAACAGGACGCTTGTCCTCCTTCCCATGCATGTCTGAGTGTGAGTCCAGGAGACTCTGGAATGGGGCTGACAAAGCAGCCATTCTGCCCCAGCCAAGGCTTCAGATAGATAGCAGAGTTTGACTAGCTGGGGGCTTGTCTCTGCATTGGATATCCCATCCTCTGGTTAGTCATTTTTAATGCCGGTGGGAATATGCTTTATCCCTGCTTCTGGACAGACTGAATTAAATACATTTTAGGAAATGTTTGATATTTAAATTTGATAATATCATTTTAATTGAAATGTATTTACCCCTATTTTGGCAGGTCTAACTATAAACAGATCTCCCTAAATAGAAGATGCCAAATGCTATTTTCGATACTTGTTGTACAAAGAAGTATATAGGGCTTAAGACAATGTTCAACTCGGAGAGTAAACATTTTTACACTCTGTTATACATTTCTGAACTCTCAAAGTGAAATTTAACACTGGATTTTACTGTGTGTGTGTGTGTGCGTGCGTGCGTGTGTGCGTGCGTGCGTGTGTATGAGGAGGGTAATGCTGTTCTCTGATAAAGTCAGATTTATTTATTTGCAACTTGAACACTAATGAACATCTCGTTGCAGGTAAATTAATGGAGCGTACGCCTTTAAACCCCCCTATAGTGGACAAAAACTGAGATGCCCACACACGTGCACGTATACACACACAAACATACAAACACTCTTTTGTGTTTCTATCATGTTAACCACTTACGCCCTATACTTTGCTGATCTACAAACACACAACGTGTCGCGGTGCAACGTGTTATGAGCTTGTAGATCTGCTATTTTTGAAACAAACAACAAAACACGCCCCCTTGTGATCTTTGCCCCCCTTCAAGGGGGCCTAGACCTCAGATTGGGAAAGACTGGCGTAGACAACTCCGGGGGCTACAGTCAACATTATTTCAGAGACTATGCTCACTGCTCGTTTATCATCCCAGCTCTAAGCCCCCTGTGGGTTTTCATGGCAAAACACCTTTTTTTTCTCAACAGTTTGCAGTTTTGACCTTGAGGTGTGTTGGTGTTTCTTTGCCCGTTTATGCTCCTGCAAAACAATGACCTCATCTGAAGTGCACAGTTGTACTACCCTGTCCTGGAGGTACATGGGGTATCCAGTTTTTATCATTTTTCCATATGCTCCTTTCAAAGTGGCCTTCTGAAGTCACCACCGTCTTTGTGAATGGAAAGAGAAGGACATTAGGGTCATGTTTCCTATGCTGCTGCTGTCTATGGAACACAAATACGCACTTATTTTATATTACAGGCAGAATTGCCTGTAATACAAGGCCATGGGGTTACCAAAATCAGTAGGGTTCAATCGGCCAATTCGATTCACCAAAATCTGTAGGGGTCATACTCTGGGGAGCATGCATTGCATGTGCTCAACAGTACAATCTGCCCATTACATTGTGAGATATATTGTGTGCAACAGGACATTTTGGCCTCCTATCCTTAGGTCGCTGTTTCATTTCTGTGTCGAAGAACCATGTTTGAGTAACTAGCATACTATGTTGCTAGTTACTTAAGTCTACAGACCAAAAGCAAACCAAACTCAACCCACCTCTCAACTAGGCAGGAGGAGATTTACAACAGTACTGAACATATAAGGAACAGGGAGGTATAAGTAAGGAAAAGTACATTTTGTATATTTTTGTAGTTTGGGACGGTGGGACCACAGTTGTGCACTGACAGATGGACTGACATTGCTCCCCTTAGAGACCCACCACTAGCAGGGCTAGAATAACAAGCGTTGTTTTGTAACAGTGGCGATACTGGTGGGCTGATCTCTGTGCGCTCATCAGGGCTTACGATTGGGGCGATAGGGCTGAAAATAAACAAAAGGCTCCTGGTAATATCTCCAATAGGCCATCTCTCTCTCTCTAATCAGTTTACCAAAGGCAAACATCAAACGTGGGCCCTTGGCGCTGAATCAGTGTGAGGCTGAGCAGATGATTGTTTTATCAGCTGGAATTCTTAGATAGCCGTTCCTGTGAGAGTGAGTGGACTGTACAGCTCACCGGGCACAAACAGCTGGTGAGAGCAGCACATACACCCCCCCCCCCCCCCCCCCACACACACACACACCCTGATACGAGTCACACATGGAACACAAAAGACAGGCTGTAACACTTTCAACCATTTCTATGCCCTTCCCTTACGTTGTCACCAAAATGTCAACCACTTGTTCAATGACACATGTCATTCAAGGTTACTTAGAGGCTTATTCATCATGTGGCATTGATGTGTGCCCCCCCCCCCCCCGTGCAGAACGTCATAGCTTTCCCCTAAAGAGTACTCATCATAACGCCGGCATGAAAACATATTTGCGATAACGCCAGGGAGATGTAAAGAGGACTCCAACCACTTAAGCCTATCGCCGTGGGATCTGTGACTGCTGCAGCCTCCCTGATGCTGCGCCGCCTCGCTGAGCCATTCTGCTCTATCGGAGCGAGATCGCTATCTCTCCCGAGGCCTCGTCTGCCTCTGACGTTCTTTCAGGCCGCTCTCGCCAGCGGGGCGGATTGCCAGGGTCGGCAGACTGATTACCATCGCAGTTTGGGGGGGGACGGGGGGCTCCAGGTAGCGGACCCATCTCATCCAGATCAGCAGGGTTGATGCAGATAAAGAGCAGTCAACAGGTTCTATGTCACCATGCTCTCCCCCCTGCTCTGGCTTCCTGTCTACCCCCACACCGAACCCTCCCTATGAGCACTGATCCAGAAACAACCAAGATTCAGACAGACGAGCACACACGCACAGAGCATGCACGCACGCGCACACACACACACACACACACACACACACACACACACACACACACACACACACACACACACACACACACACACACACACACACACACACACACACGCGCGCGTGCGCACACACGCACACACGCACGTTATCTATCTTATAAAACAGATAGTCTTGGAGTTCTGAGAGGTACGATTAGTCCAGGCATGTGCTTTTCTCCTCAGCCAGCTTTGACTTCTTTGCAGCTCTTGTTAGCTGTGCACTGTTACATTTGGAGTGTTAATACACTGAGACTGTAAATATGGACCCGCAAGTTGAATTAACAATCAGGAATTTGCAGTATACTGTTACATGTTATGGAAAAGGTTGTTCTTTTTTTCTAATCTCTGTTGATTAGTGTTATGTTTTGCTGGGAGAGAGAATGTATTTCTAGATTAGTCCCTCTTTGTGACTAATTAAAGGATGTTTTGCATTTTCTCTGAGCCACCAAGGACAGTCAGGCACTTAATCAGTTCTGTCAATAAAGGAAACTCCCTTTTCCTGCAAAACTAGCAAGTCCCTCAAGCCTGATTTGTAGTGTACTTTTTAGTACGATGGTGTCTCTTGCTGAACATAGCAGATATACAAGCTCGCGGTATGTCGCGATGCGCCTTGTTGTGAGCTTGTACGTCAGATTTTTGGCATGTGACACTCACTGTGTAAGGCAAGCTCAGACTGCCAAGAGGAAAATGATTGACCAGTAGTTATTGCTGGATGCAGTATTGGACCAGGCGCTATGCGGTTATGAAGGTATCACTTTACAGTGCTGACGGCCGGGCTGTGTTTGTGAAGCCCACTTGAAGCCATATGTAATTTATCATGGCCCCAAAAGGTCATGAAATTGCATTCAGATGCTTGACACGGGCCAAATGCTTTGGGATCATCCAGTGTAATTGCTGTCTGCCAGCCAAACACTATCTATGTTCAAATCTGGGCATGGGAATCGAATGGAAAAGAAAAGGCTTACAAGGCATCCATGTGGTATTCATTTGTTGTTTGCATGTATACGTTGAAGGTCTACTTTATTATACATCTCTTCCATTGTTTACGTGGGCTCTTCCCATAAGTAACACTATGCTTTCAGAGAGGCCTACTCCAGCTGTCGTCCCCTGTGTGGGTTTTTATTTCCGTAACATGATAGGTGGCGGCGCAAACAAGCCTCCACAACTCCTCCATCCCTGGTCACTGGCAAATGTGGCCCGTAACTGTAATGGACACCCCCCACTCATGCTTAAATCGCTGTACCAGCCTCCGGATAATCAATCAAGCTTGGCTTCCCCTCTCTGCAGGACCCCCTGAAGGTGGCTGCACTAGGGGCCGCTCAACGCCACCTGATCCGTGTGAAACGAGACGTTTTTGATCCTGCGGCGTTACGGTTTTTGTTTAAACACCCCAGGCCGTGTGGCATGTTCTGTTACCATAGACACCACTCCTCCGCCCTGCTGCAGTGTCACCATGGCAACCCCCCCCCTCCCCCCCCCCCCCCCCCCCCCAAACTCACGGTGGCATCTCAGCCTGTGGGCACAGATGCATGAGCGGTTACTCGCCTGCCTGGGAGTGTGCGCACACGCGTGGGCGTGTGCGCACGTGCGAAACCGGCAGTGACAAACTCGGCCCATAGATCGGTTATCTTGTCATTTACTTACTGAAGCATTATTGATCTAATGTGCGTTTCTTCGCTTTCTGGCGTATAAGTGTGTTTACGCCAGAGTTTTCAGGTGACTCATGTCTGTTGGAATAGTTTCTGTCTGGTTCTAAAATTCCGTTACTTTTACAACTCTCTTGCTTTCTCTCTCTCTCTCCATCTGTTACTGCCTCCCTCTACGTCTTGACAAAGCCAAGGGCCTCAAAGCCAGGCCACCATTACCAGGTACGCTATGATTATATCTTGGTTGTTGTTATCCTCAGAGGACCGACGCACACGCTTTTTCCAGTGTCTGGACCGCTGGGGGAGGCAACCGTGAAGAACAAAACAAAAGAAAGAAAATAAAACAGATTTGGGAAAGAGAGGGAGGCCAGAGTAGAGGAGGTGAAGTAGAGAGCGGGAGGGATGTGGAGGAAAAAGACAGACAGGGTGACAAAAGAGAGAGAGAGCAGTGAGACTGGTTGATCTGTCTGATTTGTATGGAGGAGCCAGCCAGTTTGCCTCATAGATAAGTGTTCAGTAATTTCTTCCATTTGCTTCTCTCCCAGGCCAATTTTTTGGGAAAGGGTTTATACTGCAACACTTTTATGGACAGCATTGCTAGATATCCTCATTCAAGTTTGTTTTCTCTATGGGGCCTTAGATCTGTGGGAGACTTCAGTTATTAGGCTTTGACATTGTATATACTGTGTGAGTATCTGGGTTTATCTATGTTCCTCTCTGGTTCTCAGGTCCTCATTGAGAGTCGGAGAGACACGTCTTTGAATGCCAATAGCGTGTCACAGACAGTAGATAAATATGTCACTCTCTTGGGCAGAGCACAGCTCTCTGGTGGTACTAAAGAGTGTGGATTCAACAGTCTGGCGTTGGCATGGTGAATCATTATGTGTACAGAGAGAGAGAGAGAGAGATCTTGCTCTGCCGACATATAAAACACAAAGTTGTAGATGAAAGAAATATGCGAGGGTTGAAAGCAGAAAAATGTTCTCCCGGTAGTATTTAGTCTGGTTCAGTACCCATAACCAACCAGCTGTTACAGTAATAGTAAATAGTTTACATTTGTCCCCGTCTGAATACCTCTGTTTACAACCGTGGTTAATAGTGACTGATTTAGAACATATAGGAGATCTTTTACAGCAGTTTACTCAGGGAAACAGTGGATGGTTTCATTTTTAAGATAAGGATCACAATCTTGATAATGTCCAGGCGGGTCCAAATTTCCTCTGCAATTTTTTCATGGCTCTTACTTATTAAGTGATTTTAAAAAGCACGCATGATTGCAATTTTGCCACTGTAATTTGCTATCTCATATTTCATAATTGACATGTTTGTGATTTCAGATAATTTGATCATCAAATGTAAACCTGCATGATCGTGCAGTAGCGAAGGAAAAAAAAATCACACTCCCTGACTGATTGAGTTAGGGGCTGTTAAGGTCTTAATGTGACTATGACAGGGGCCCTTGTGTTTTGAGTTAGAGATTTACAAGAATGTACCACTTATACCCAGGAAAGGCCTAATATGATTAGCCTGGGAATACAGGCAGAGAGATCAGAAGGATGGAATGGTAACAAACCAGACCCACGTACCTTTCATTATCAGTATTCATCTAAACGTAGTCATGTTTTGGACTTTATGCTTACTTTTGGTGCCTGTAATGCCAGAAATCACCCCTAGGTAAACTTCTGAATAATGTGCAGTTGCAACTAATGTTTATATTCATAATTTATGTCTATCTTTATGTAAATAAATCATATTACTATTAGTAATTCAAATGCTACAAAATGCTCATAAAATACCTGAACTTGCTTCATATGGATGATATTTTTTAGATAGACAGAAGAAACATTACTCGATGATGGAGTGCTGGATCTCAACATAGCTTTAGATGTGTTTTTTCTTTCTCTAGCCATAAATTACCCAGATAGATTTGATCTACTATGTGGTATTGTAGGTCCAGACAGGGTCAACCTTGGAGAAAAGTAGAGAAACAACTGCAATGCAGTCCCAAAAGAGTGAGTTTGTTTTCCCCATGTCACTAATGGACTGTGAAAATCAATTTTAATGACAGTCAGTGCTGCATGCTGCGGGGTTTGTAACGGAGAGACCCCGGCCACTTCACTTTGTTCTTGGCTAACAAAGACCCCAGTGTGCTTGAGTTCAGATACTGCTGAAATGTCATATCAGAGCCATGCAAAGTTGCCTTTTAGGGAGAAACACAGCATGCTGTCTTTGTGAGTTTATCAGCAAAGTGAATGCATAAACAACCAAAAGCCTGATAAAGAACAACATTCTGTAACATGAGATTGCCTTAATTACAGTAACCGTGTGTGTATCCCCTAATGTTTTGAGAGTATTGAAAGAACACAAGCAAATTATAGCTTTGATATTCGTGCTATGAAGCAGAATGGGCGGGGGGGGGTTCATGTGGGCTCGATGGTTGTTAGTGTGACTCTCTGTGGTTTTAACGCTTCGATTTTGCTGATCCTGTTCAATCACATTAAGCCTGCATGGCATCACTATTTTGGGCATGTCATTACAGGTGAAAACGAAATAAAAATTCTAATCATTAAACAAAATTCAGTGCTTTGTGAGCTTGTAGATCAGCTATCTCTGCAATTCTTTTGTACAACGTACTGGATTGAAGTGATTAACGGTCATATTCCTGCCACCAGGTGCAGTATACTGTACGTGTGCTTATTGTTTATGTGTACTGTATGTTCTCCTTGATAGGTGGAGCTCCATCTGAAGCCCATCCAGTCACTGCTGCTCCACCAGAAACCGCTGGTCTTCGTGCTCAACTCCCCACAGCCGCTGATCTGGGAGATCAAGACGGAGAAGCTTGCCCTGGGCATCAAACACACCTTTCATGTGAGTCCCCTGTGTCCCTAAAACCCTCCAAATCTTTCGCTCTCACAGCGGATTTACTTCTTCCACAGTCCAAACCATATCTTCATTTAAGTGGCCCACTTCTCCAAGGAAGGTATTTTATGGGGCTGTTAATTTGCGGAGGAAGCCTTTCCACGCTCCAAAAGAGTTTGATCAGGACCGCATGCGCCCGGTCTGTACACAACAACCACAGTTGCCCATGTGCATTGTGGCGAGACGTTAATGTCTTTATTCTAGTGCTTAATGTGCATCTGTGGTTTCGCTGGGGATGCGGACTTTTTAATACCCAGCAGATGTAAGCTTTCTCCTTCCTTTAGCTGTAAACTATAAATGGTAAACAACCACGTCACTCTATCATGACTGTCGAACCAGATTTAATCATTGTTGCAACTAAGACGTTTAGGTAATTTCTTAAAAAATATATGCCCTGTGATTAGATTTTTAATGAGTTAAAAAAAGAGATTTGCTTCCAATTAGGAAAAGATTCAAATTGGGATTAGGGTTAGGATTAAGCATTTAGGGGCTAGGTTTAGGGGCCAGGGTTGGAGTTAAGCTTGATTTATTAGTTGCACAGCAGTGCAACACACCGACATGATCTACAAGCTCACAGTGCATCACAGTGTGAAGCGTGTTGAGCTTGTAGTTCGGCTATTTTCGTGTGTGTGTGTGTGTGTGTGTGTGTGTGTGTGTGTGTGTGTGTGTGTGTGTGTGTGTGTGTGTGTGTGTGTGTGTGTGTGTGTGTGTGTGTGTGTGTGTGTGTGTGTGTGTGTGTGTGTGTGTGTGTGTGTGTGTGTGTGTGTGTGTGTGTGTGTGTGTGTGTGTGTGTGTGTGTGTGTGTGCGTGGCACTGCCTGCGGAATGTATATATCCAAATAGATCAAGTGTGGTAATGAGATCAGCTTTGTTGGCACCGCTCTCCTTAACAACGTTATTGTTTTGCAGCGCCTATGTTATACGGTGCTGGGCCGTTTCCCGCCCGCCTCCCTGCATCTTCTAAACAATCCTGTTGACAGCCGGGCAGCTGTGCAAATCTGCCAGGGCGTTTCCTCCTATCACGGAAAGGGGAAAAAAGTCACAGAAAGGGAGGGGAAGGAGGGGATTGAGGCGAGGTACATTAGCGTAGCATAATGATTCCCAACGCTTTTTATATGCATTAGGCCATGGGCTCCCATTTGATATGATTGTTACAGTATCTCTGGGGCCCCCAATTTACATAGTAAAATCCATAGTTTGAATGAACTCTGAAAGAGTTACAGACCTGTGAGGTTCTTATGGTTCCTACTGTACCTATCCATCTGTTGCTGGGCACCCCCTGGAACCCAATTAAGGACCCCTAGGGGTCCCCGGCCTCCAAAACAAGCTTGTGAGGTTACTACTAAAATTGAACCCCAGGTCTCATCTTACCTCTGCCCACTTTAGTAGCCTGGGATGGCTAAGAGTGGAGGAGAGAGTATCTCAGCTCTCATTGTGTCTGGTCTTCAAGATCCTAGATGCCTCTGTTCCTAAGTACCTGCTGGGCTACCTGCCCAGAGTGAGGGATGCTCACAGGTACTCAACCAGAGGAAGTCCATATGATCTAGTTCCCCCCAGTTTCAAGACACTCAAGGGAAAAAATGCTTTTTACTACGCAGCCACTACTCTGTGGAATGCACTCCCTCCAGCCCTGAAATCCCTAAATTCTATTGCAAGATTTAGGAAAGACCTGAAATCATGGCTCCATCTACACACTAACTGGTCATAGTTAGTTTCCGACCCTGGATAGCCCATCTCCCATGCTCTGGACTATTCTCTCAGGGTACCTCTTGTCCTATGTATATAGCTCCCAGCCTTATATATAAGGATTATTTATTATATGTTCCATGGTTGTTTTGTTTGTACAGTATGTTTGTGTATAGTTTCATGTTACAAAGTAGACCACAATGGAAACAAGCGAAGGCTTTTTTGTGTCTAAGTCCATTTGGCGTTTTTTAAAATGATGTAATTTTCTGTAATTGTCTTAAACTGCCAATAAAGTATTCTATCTATCTATCTATATTGAGAGAGAGAGTAAACAAAATAGAACCTCACTTCAAGGATCTGGTGAGGTTTCACTATTTCACCAGTACATTTCAGA
This sequence comes from Electrona antarctica, assembly GCF_951216825.1. Taxonomy (NCBI): domain Eukaryota; kingdom Metazoa; phylum Chordata; class Actinopteri; order Myctophiformes; family Myctophidae; genus Electrona; species Electrona antarctica. The sequence goes on from NC_136812.1 coordinate 33,075,672, forward strand.
TTGGAGAACTATATGCACGTGACATCATAATACCCGGAAGTTATGCGGGAACGCCTACTGAGTAGCAAAAAACTACTTTCTGGCTTGACAGCTAGCCCATACATCCAAACAGAAAAGTCCTATCTGATTGCATTAAATTACGTAAAATTCACTTTGACACTCACTTTGGCACTCTATTTGCCAAAGTGAGTCACTTTATGTATGCGCATTCCCCTCTATTTTGTGTTTTGGTTGACGCTTTAAGGTTAGACTTCACGCTCTGACTCTAATCAGAACATAGTTTACTCATTGCCCGTATAAATACAGGTATATTTTTACACTTTAAGAGTTAAATGAACTCTCAGAATGTTACTGTGTAGCTTTCCCAGACTCTTGTTGTGACCATGGAGGCCGCTTTTGGTGAAGGCTTTTCTGGGAGTTGTGAGAGCCAGGCCCCCTGGAGAGCCAGCCGTATTTAGTAGGGCGACCGGGGGGCCTTGCTGTGAAACTTAATGAAAAATTGAGAGTGGACCACTTCAGTACTCTACGTCTAAGCCTGTGTATCCCACGAGAGAAACGCAGGAAAATGAGACACTAGGCCTCCGCCATGGCTTAACCTAAACCATGCTGGTATGAGAGACTTCTAACTCTAAACTTTTATCTTGCCTTGTATTCTCTCTGGACCTTCACGTATTAGAGGGGTTAGCAGGAGGAATCCATTTTAAAATGTATTGTTGACGCTGTGGCATTCAGCATGTGGGGGAGGTTTAAATTACTTCCATCAGTGTTTACTCCTCACATGCAAAACATCCTAGCATGAAAGCCAGTGAGACGCGGAGATGAACACATACCCCCAAATCTGTGCCTCTCGCACACAAGCTCATCCTGGGCCCATAAAGGTCCCTGCATGCACGCACATTACACATATTAAACTCACTGTACTACTGTATAAGAACCACAGGTTATTTGAAACACAATAAGGGCCTAATGTGGAAATCAGCCCTCTCTGTGGTTACACCGTTTGACATTTATTACAGGTGGGAGACGTTCATATCACTCGTAGTCTGCTGACCGTAGTCTGCTGACCTTGGTGTGTGTCTCTGAGGGCTGGTGTGAAATGTGACCGTCCTCATCATGGAGGAGCTATTCCTCTTTCATCAGCTTTGTGTTGAGCCTCATTACTGCACACCCAAAAACCCTGTTGTTGCCGGGCAGCTGTGCAAATGCGCCAGGGCGTATCCTTGCATCACCCAAAAAAAACTAAATAGAAAAGAGCTATCTTAGCATAATCAGAAGGTCAGCGAAAGGTTTACTATAGTTTGCTTCTTTCCATGGCTCTGGAAACTTTTTGTGAGAGGGTCACAGGGTTTGCAGGTTGACTGTAAGATTAATCCATATTCAGATATTTTTCTTAGAAGCACTTTGAGCTAAATACAGGACACTATGGTTGGTTGGTTATGTGTGTTGTGTACTGTGTAGGTCAACTCAAATATTAAGGTATTGATACATTTTTTGTGCATGGTACAGTAAAACCATTATTGAACTCTGTTGTAGGCCTATTACAAAGACAAGCCAAAGATTGTTTAACGGATAAAACAAATAAAATATTATTAATTCATAATAATAATTAATTATTAATTATAGACTATGCTGTCTTGTGAAGTTGTCACGACCAACCACATACACTTAAGTTTTGAGCAGCGAGAAACAATTATAGCAAAGTAGCAAACCCAACTTTCAGTTTGTCCCCATCCATCTCAGAGGATTGCTTCTGCAAGGCCTAAACGGCACAAAACACCCATTTTAATTGTGTTATTTCCTGAACTAAATGGAAATGTTCTCCTGTCAGGGGAAAGGACTATATTTCATGCAGACAAATGTGCATCTAGCCCGCTAGTGTTCTTTAAGCTGTAGCAGTGTTACAGTTAGCACAGCGGGCGTCTCTGAGGGGACCAGCAGGTTAGCGTCATAGTAAATGTCTCTCCTTGTCAGTGGTGGCAGACAGAACACAGCTGACACCCGTGAAGGCCTGTAGTCCCGGGCTGAACTGTTGCTGTGTGTCTAATGACGTTGGACATAGGATATGACATGGGACACTCTGCCACCTTTCCCAGAGCCGAGGAGGCGAGGGAACCTCACTTTGCTTCGGCCTCACAGGCTTGCGAAATAATGATGTACGTGTTCTAAAAAAAAAAGTGTTTGTGTTTCTGGTGATTCTGGGTATTTTCAGATTCTATGCAATGTGTTACATTACTCAGGAAGAACCATTCGTCTCCCACTGACTTCATCTGACACTGCTCTTTGCTTAACCCATTTTGACCTGGGAACGATTCTATAAATGTCTTCTAAATCCTGACAGTTTTCTGAAAAAGCTATGTTCCTATGTCAGTCGTTCTTCGATTTTTCAAAAATAGCAGACCTACAAGTTCATAGTGCGCCACTCGGTGGCGCGCTATGAGCTTGTAGATCTGCTATTTTTCAATGACTAAAGCATAACATAATGCCAACACCAAAAGGGGTTCCCGCCAAAAATGGGTTAAGCAGTGAGAGATAAAGCTAATCCACATAGCGGTCCCTCCTGGTGGGGGGGGAGTAAGTGTTTGGCTTCTGAGTGACAGGCCCTGAGCCCTTTCTGCTAACGTATAGAAACACATCCTATCCACTGCACAGTGCTGCAACCTACTGTATGTGTTCATTTAACTTTTCAAAAGTCAAATTAAAGTTAAAAGGCTGAAGGGTGAATCCCAGGAGCTGCCCCTCGTCTCAGGTTTTCTCCACGGGGTAAACCTCCTTAACCCATTGAGACCTGGAACGCATCCATGTCACGTTAGCGTTAGCGTTTTAAACATTATGTTATAATTTAGCTATTGAAAAATAGCAGATCTAAAGCTCATAGCGCGCCACCGAGTGGCGCGCTATGAACTTGTAGATCTGCTATTTTTGAAAAATCGTTAAAATGTGCCTTTTTCTTTCCGAAAATTGTCATGATTTAGAAAACTTTTAAAAAAAAATGTCGACGTCAGGCCTGAATGAGTTAACGTGCTGCCGCTGTACCAAAACACGCCTCCCGTTGGAATAGAAGATGGGCCTCTTCAATGTCAGCCTTCCTTCTGTCTGTCCTCACTCCACTTAAATGGGCTGCCTGTGACAACCAAAGTGTGACAGGCAGTCTCAAAAAACGACCAGCTCAGAGCCCAAGAACACTTAAGCAGTAACATATGAGAGGACCACGTGCTGGAATGTCAGCGATTAAGCGACGGCACCGAGTCCCACGGGCTTGGGCCCAGTGCAGGTAGAGCAGAGACAAAATATTGAGTGTCTGAGTGTCTGAGTGTAGGAATGGTTTGTAGGTTCTAATGCTCCAGAACAGAACCCCAATGCACCACAGCCAGACCTCCCTCGCTTTGGCTATTTCCTGGGGCTAATTGTAGCCTTCATTGGACCTGCCAGTCCTTGTTTCCGGGTCACAACAGGGCTCCGTAGACACAGATGGATCGTGGGGCCGCCTGGAAAAGCTTCAGAGTGCTGTGTTGCTGTTGGCCACCGGACCCTCTTGCCTTTTAAAATGCCAGAATCTCGTTGTAAAACATACTTGTAAAACATACTGTCGCGCTGCCTGTCAATCAAATCAGGCATGAAACAACACTGGACCTGAAATGACGAGGATGGACAATGGAAATGGAAATTACCCAATTTTTATATTTCTCCAAAGCACAGTTAAAATCCATGTTTCTTGAGTATGTGGGCTTTACGCTGAAACATATTTATTGTGTGTGATCTTCCACACATCTAACATATTTGTTTAGAGAGATTGATCTGGAACACATTATGTATGACTTTTGATGAAGTAACATTGCAGAGATTCGCTTCCATCTGTTTTCCTTTTCCTTTTATTAGTTAAAGATTTGTGGTGTAAGGCCCCCCTCTGCTCCCGCTTATTCACACACACATCCAGCACACACGCACGCACGCACGCACGCACGCACGCACGCACGCACGCACGCACGCACGCACGCACGCACGCACGCACGCACGCACGCACGCACACACACACACACACACACACACACACACACACACACACACACACACACACACACACTGCATACAGCGACCACCTCGCTCTCGCTGTGATTGTTAATTGAAACCATGGGTAGTCGGTATTGGTTTTTAGAGCGGGCGAAGGAACGCATCAGAGTGGCACCGAGACAGATGGGATTGTTTTCTACACACCAGATCCTGCCAGTTCACAGGAACACACACACGTCTGCAGCCAGCAGCCGCCTGATTACCTCTCAGCCATAGCGGGGCAAGGGGATCAAATCAGCCACAAAAGCATTTATCACGTTCATATCACCAGAGATGTATTGCGTGCTCATTTTTCTTATCTAGGAGGCCCTCTCTCTCTCTGCGCTCTGTTTGTAACACCTCCTCATTTCCAAACAGCCGTGGTGATTTCCCAGGCCCCGAGTGTTGCTAGTTAGTGAGAAGACTTTGGAGGATTGCAGCTTTGTGATAATTGATAGAAGACATTTGGCACGCTATCTTTTCAGCACTGCTCGTATTGCACATATGGCTGAAAGACCAGGAAATGAGCTTTTTTTTAATGCTTTGGACCACGTCAATGATGCCATGTGTACAGTAAACTTTCAAAACTGTACGGACATCTCTATAACAGAGATGACGAACAGCATCTGCAGACAAATACTACGCTTTTTGTTCAAGAGTGAATGAGTGAATTCATCAGTGGATGACATTTTTTAACATGCTTTCCTGGGAATACTGGTATAATGACTTTTGAATTTTGAATCCTAATGGCATGTTGCTTTTGCTAAGTGGGGGTCTGAGCTCCCTCCTTTAAATGGAAAAATGTTATGCTAAAGCTAGCTAACAATTTGAATGTATTTCCAGTTCCTTTCATTTGTTAATGTGATTCAAAACCTTTCCAAACCAGATTAACAGCTCCGATGTTCAAAATCCCGCAATCTGCATTGGAGATACTCAGACTTGTTATTTGACAGGTGACTTGATGAACCACAAAGCTGGGGAGGTGTTATGTTCTGCATTGTGTTGATGTTAATGTTTTGCTTGGCGGAACGCCATTCATCTCACCTCCATATGGACCTCGGTCCACATAGACAGGAAGCCTTAGATCCAAGCGCTGGAGGGGCAAGAGAGCATTATTATGAAACCAACCCCGGGATAATCTGTCTGTCTAGAGTTGCCTGATACCAGGACACCGATAAACAACACTTGATTTACGGAACTGGACAGATAGGGCCCTTCAGAATGTCCAACTTGGTGTCAGATTTCTGACTGCTACAGTTGGACACAATACAAAATGGAGACTTTGATTGATTCTAGTCTGTTATGCCTTTGAACCGCTCTTGATAAGGCTTCATTTAACAACTTCAACTCTAGCTGAATACTTAATTGACCGGGGTCCCCCAGGGGTCCATACTTGGCCCCCTCCTTTTTCCATGTGCACCTTAATGTCTTCATCGGAAATAACGAATCTACAAGGTCCAGGTGCCTCACATTGTGAGCTTGTAGATCTGAGTATGTTTTCATCAAACTTTCTCCTATTATGAAATGCCCAGAATAGGGATGAAAGGGTGTAAATGGTTAAACTCCACTACTAGAAGATCAGTAAAGACCCATTTACCAGCTTTTTGGCTAATACTTGCTTTGAAATGCCATTACTCACAAGCAAAGCTCTACAAAGTCTTTATTGGCAGCTTATGTTTTCCTGCAAAATTCTGAAACTATTGGCTATTTATCACTGCTGATAGCTATTACTGAAAGACTATGACATAAACAAATTGTTTATTTGAGAATTTCACATCCCTTCCCTCTATCAACAATGTGCAGAGAGAGAGAGGGAGAGAGAGAGAGGGAGAGAGAGAGAGCGTGTGTGAGTGTGTGCGTGTGCGCACGCGCATGTGTGTGTGTGTGTGTAGAAGCCCAGAGTGGGTCCCTTGCCTCCCCATTTTAAATTCCTGAGGTTTCCAGAGCTCTGGAAGGCCTGGAGCTAATTTGGCTTTCAGGCTTTCCCCCTCTAATTCCTTGAGACTAATTACAGTCGTATTCCCGCAATTAAATTGATAAACTCTGCTGAACTTGGCAAGGTTAGTGAAGAAACCCCGGCCCCTTTCCCTGGGCTGCTCCGGGTCTCCACCGCACTGCCCACCCTCGCCACGGCAAGGAGCGGCATCACGCGTGCCACCTATCTTAACAACGCTCCTCTCTATTCTTTTCATGCAGTAATACATCCATAATGCTCTCCCCTCCTCGCCATATAGTAATCCTCGCTAAAAATAAAAGATGATCTGGACCTTCTTCGATAGAGCGGGCCTCTCTGCAGGCCTCACAATTTATTGCCTCTGGTGACAATGCCAGGAACGCCGCCGGCGCACACAGCATCCAGAGGCCAGACAGATGTTGTACACACAGAGCAGGCAGCGATCTGAAAAGAATCTAAACACCCCATAGGGACCCACTTTTATTATCGCACCATCACAACTTGGGGACAGCTTCTTGGCAAAGGTGTCATCGCTGAATGAATAAGACCATTTGGGGGCTGCAGCTCTTCTATCCATAGGGTGCAACCCTCCCTGCCAGTTTGAACATTAGGATTTTAATGTTTTAACCCATTTTGGGCGGGAACCCCTTTTGGTGTTTTAAACATTATGTTATAATTTAGCTATTGAAAAATAGCAGATCTACAAGCTCATAGCGCGCCACCGAGTGGCGCGCTATGAGCTTGTAGATCTGCTATTTTTCAAAAATCGTTAAAATGTGCCTCAAATCTTTCCGAAAATTGTCATGATTTAGAAAAAAAAAAAATTAAATTTCGACGTCAGGCCTAAATGGGTTAATTGGGCCTGCCAGCCGCCATCGCGGCCGTACCGTCACGCATCGTACGGAGAGGATACCTTGGGAATGAACAAAACAAACACACGGCAGCATAATGAGGTGGACTGTCTAGACCGCGGACGTGGACTCATTTAGTCGTACGGCGGGTTTAGCAGCACATGTGAATGTTTATCTCTCTGAAATGAAGCATATGGGTTAAGCTCCATTAAGAGCCAAAGGGGTGGTCCCCGCTCTGTCGCCCTATACGCCCCAGCCAAAAAACAAATCATCACTTCATTCATTGCCCTTTACACATTTTAACCACTTTCAACCTGGCATCCCTATATTGTGCATGTTATTACAGGAGAGAATGTTAAGAAAATATCCCAAGATGTCCAAAATTCTCAAAGATAATTGACAATGTGCAGCCTCACAATGTGTCGCATCACGTTGCATTGTGAGCTTGTTAATTGGACATTTTTTTCACTATGACGAGGTAAATACAGTAAGTCCCCGCTCGCTGTTTTTATATTCATATTTCTTATCATTTTTTGTTTTTGTTTTGTTTTTTTACACTCACTACATTTCACCGTTGGATGTTGTGCTTTGGTGGCGTTACTATGGTGAATACAGTGCCCAGTAGTATCACGCTGGTTGCTTTTCACTGACCCTGTTACTATGGAGCAGCACAAACTGCACAACGTCGCTGCTGGGTGGAAACCAGTCCAAGTCCAAAACTGTGACTTTTCATGAACTGGAAAAGAGAACCTGTGTTCCTATTGATCCTATGTAGTTATTATTTAGTCACAAGATCTGTCAATATCATATACTGTCAATATTTATCACCACACGGTGTGAGATTGTAGATTGGCTACTTTTATGCAACACTTTACAGTAGTACTGTATGACTAAGTACTAAAAATCATAAAAAGTTGAAACATGGAGATACAAGGTTTCTGCCTAACGATATAATAGCATGGGATCCAATATGTGCAAGTTATTGTCTTCTGGCAAACGCTGAAAGTCTGGATCCACTCAACACCGCCTCCATGGATACCAGCGCTCACTGTGCAACAGCACGCATGTGTATTGAATGAGTGTGTGCATGGAAGTGTGCATATGCTGCATGTGTTACTTACTGTGTGTGTGTGTGTGTGTGTGTGTGCGTGTGCGTGTGCGTGTGTGTGCGCATGCGTGCGTGCGTGCGTGTGTGTGTGTGCACATGCGTGCACATGCCCATATCAGCCTGTATGTCTGCCAGTTTGTCCGTCAGTTTGTGTTTTCTTGTTTTTGTCTTTGCGGCCATTTAAAAAAACAAAAGCAACAAAAACCTGGCACATCGGATGACGCACACTAACATATTGTACTACGGCACATAAACAATAGAAACCAGACACCTTATTGTGACAGAGGAACATGTGTGAAAATAACACAGTGTATTTGCAGAAGCCTTGAAATAACGGTGGGCTGGGTTGAGTGTAAAAAAGGATGGCTTTTGGCAACGTTTAGATAGTGGGTTTAATTTTGGTCTGCTGCTTTATTCAGTCTGCCTGGAGGTTGTCCTTTGTTTAGTTTTAGTTTTTTTTTAAGCGTCTCATATTTCTCTTCCCTGTAAAATGTGGAAGAGCGTATCAATACGGACTTGGGTTTTACGCCCATATCTTTATCCACAAAGAAGTCATTGTAAGTGGGAAGTCTTGAAAAGTCGTACTACAAGTCAAATAGAAAAATACCATAAATCGTCTGTGTTTTTACTATGAAGTCCACCCTCCGTTGCTCACTCTGTGTCTCTCACATTTCTCACTCCAGTAATTCACTCTGACAGGGCTACTCTGAGCTAAAAGCTAAACGCTACAGTGATAGTATATACTAGTATTACTCAGATATCTCCTTGAGTTACTGAAGATTTTAATTCAGATTGTACCTGTTGGGTGCACACTGCTGCGTTCTATTAAATGGTGATAGGTGATTGAAGGAAAATAATTACCGGTAGTTTCCCTCCTCCTCAGGTGTCTGAGTAGACCAAAACCTAGTAAATTGTATACTGATAATATATTAATAATATATAATAATATATATGATAATAATTACATGTTGTTGCTATCGGGGAGAAACCACCTAACTCGTTTTTTCAGTTTTTATTTATTTTTATAAATCAATGCCTTTTACATCTGTGTGTTGGTTAAAAATATTCAACCAATGAAAAGTATTAAAAAGAGCTTCTGACAAAAGCTCATAACTCCATTGGACCCTCAAACTGTGTGCTAAAGCAGCTAACTACCTCCCCCTCTCATGTAAGTAATTGACAATATAAAGTCACAATACCAACTTTGATGAGGCAGTATTGCTTTGTTTTAAAAAATATAAGGTTTTCTTCTTTTCCTGATTTTTTCTTTTTTTTACATTTCCTGAAAAATTTGGAGTTAGGTGTTTTTTTCCCGACAGCAGCGATATATACTGTATACATCTTTGAAATACTAAATAAGCTAATGCCATATAAGACTGTACATCTCCCAGTATTCATGGCAAGTTCTATACAACTGTGATACGTCACCATACCACAGCCTCTCTTGGAAAACTTCTTTCCTTTTAACACAAGTACGTTTGTCTTCCTCAAAGGTATCCGAGGGCTCGGAGGTACACTTTCAGCCGGGGAACTTCTCCCTCACCTGCCAGATCCACAAGGAGTCGGCGCTTCCCCACGGCAACGAGCACCTCCTCAACTGGGCCCAGAAGAAGTACAGAGCGGTCACCTCCTTCTCTGAACTCAGGACGACTCAAGACATCTACATCAAAGTGGGAGAAGGTGTGTTCTGTCTGGCGAGAATTCCCAATCGTAACTCCGGGCCGGAGGGCACCCTTCTTCCCCTTGTTCCAACATAGAATAACTCCTTTTTACCTGGTAGCTCTTTCGATATTGAGGTTGCTTCTCATTCTCATTCACTGCCTGGCCAAAGGTTTATACATCCCTGTGAAATGTTCACATTCTCTTTCAAGTTTATTCGTCTGATAGACAGTACAGGGGTACAAGTGAGGAGAGAGTGTATTAGTTCCACTAATGTGGAATCAGATCCTGGCTTGTTATGTTGTGTTTGTCTTTGAGAGTGAGCCCTGTCCTTTGATTGCTAGTTTAAGACTGTCATGTTTAAAGCTTCTAGTGTGCGTGTGTGTGTGTGTGTGTGTGTGTGTGTGTGTGTGTGTGTGTGTGTGTGTGTGTGTGTGTGTGTGTGTGTGTGTGTGTGTGTGTGTGTGTGTGTGTGTGTGTGTGTGTGTGTGTGTGTGTGTGTGTGTGTGTGCGTGCGTGCGCGTGCGCGTGCGTGCATGTGCGCGTGTGTGTGTGTGTGTGTGTGTGTGTCAGAGAGAGAGACAGACAGACAGACAGACAGACAGACAGACAGACAGACAGACAGACAGACAGACAGACAGACAGACCAAATTAATGAATTACATTTATTATCAATATAATGAAGCTTAAACACATTTTAACAAAAATCTAAAGAAAAAACATGTATCCAAAAATACATTAATATACATACATACAAAAATATATTTGTCACAAGATCTGAAAAACAATATTTAATAAAAGGGAGATCTTATAAAAGTAAAAAATGACCCCCACATTGTAAAAAGGCTCTTAACCACATGAACCCTACCGGCTACACGATAGCAGATGTATTTAAGCTTGCATCGCAATGCGACACATTGTGAGCTTGTAGATCGGCTATCATCAGCGAAGACATTTGGAGTAGAGGGATAAGAGTAAAGACTCCTGGGGACACACTGGTCAACAATGTATAGTGTTTAAACTTCAAACTCACTCTTACCCGTGGTTGCCACAAGACTGGCATTACATCCTACTTTGCAAGGATGAACATAGAAATAAAAACACTTTGAGGCATGCCGTGGACGGCATAAATGCGTTTAGCAAATGTGAGCTGTTCCTTGATAACTGCGAGTGGAAACAAACTGTCAGAGGTGAGCCGAACCAGACAGACGGATCCTCTCCAAACTCTGCTATAAGCAGGGGGGGCAGGGAGGCTTTTGAAGTGAAGGAAGAAGCACCAGGGGGGGGGGGGGGGGGTGTTCTCCAGGGAGTGCTATGATTGATACTCACATATGTTTGCCTGGGACGTACGATGCCTCACTCCCTACTAGCGCTCCTTCATAAAGTGAGCAGGCCGCACGCCCGACCTCATAACGCGCCAGCGTACAGACGGGACACCTCGTCCTTAACGAGCATCTTTCACCGCTCGGAAACACTGCAAAGCAGGAGCATGTGGCGGAATGGTTGCTCCACACACCACCGCCAGGTATTAGCGGTCCGATGTCTCCTCGTCGCTATGGAGAACGACTGCTTTGCTTTGCCTCTGAGCATTTAGGCCTCTGTTATTAAGGCCCTGTGGTTTGGCAGAGGACCAGCGTGCCATGTTTACCACGAGCGAGGGCTGCAGATTTCCAGTACCCTTCTCTTCGTCCAATCGGTGTTTCTTAAGGACAGACAGATTTCCGCTCTGCTTCCTAACCAGGCCCATGCACAGGCTCTCTCCCGGCCTCTTTAAAGTGCCATGAGGGTTCCGGAGGGGAAGGTGCCAACTCTTTAGTTTATACTCTCCGAAACTGCTCTGTCCAAGAGTCTGTTTGCCAAATAAGGAAGCATCTGTCTTGTGTTTGCTCCGAGTGTGGAGAAAAAGGGCAGTTAGTTTTTCATGTTCTGCAGCAGACAGGCAAACTCCATTGGCAGGTCTGGGATATTTGTACAAATTCACCAGGCAACATTTTTTAGAGTTACTGGAAGGATTGGAAGACGTATTTATGGATGTTGTTGTCCAAAGTGTTCCGACAAAATAATGACGTTAGTTTCCCATATAAAATTAATCAAACTGTTTTACCATCTAAGTGAGAGACGGAATATAAATGTCAGCCACACATACTTTTACCGTCAAGTCCTAATATGCACTGTGACCATCTCCCCGCTCTTTTAGATCCAGTCTTCTCTGACACTTGCAAGATTGACAACAAGTTTCTGTCCCTGAATTACCTGGGTGGCTACGTGGAGCCACAGCCGTCCAAGGGATGCGTCCTGTCCGGCCCAGATCAAGACCAAGAGGTCCACATCATTGAGCTACAAGCACCAAACTCCAGCAGGTGAGAGCACCAAACAAACCAAGAGAACTGGACTTCAATCATGTGTTTCATGCTGTGATGAGATGCTCTTGTTGATCTCTTTTGAGAGTTTGTTTTGGAGACTCATGTAAGGGGGTTTATTATTGACCTAATGTTCTTTTGAGAGCAGTATCTCAGACCTAAGTCAGTATCTCAGGGCTGCCAGATAATCTTCTCTCACTCCCCCAGAGGAGAGATTACATTTGTATGTGCGCAAAGATTCCACAAATCAGAGAATGTGGCAGCCATGATGTATTTCACCATAATGCTATGAGGTCTGTACTGCACATGTCACTTTTTTTTTACTCTCTGGGATGGCGTCCAGTTTTTTTAATCAGTTGGCCAGACACGGTAGGCATGTTAATAAAATACTGAGTTCATCAGGCCGTCCAAACGTTCTTTGTCCAAACGGCCATCAAAACTCACACCCTCTCCCTGGCGTTGTGTCTGCCCAGTGCCTTCCAGGTGGATGTGATTGTAGACATAAGGCCGATGGAGGTCTACATCCCACTGCATCGCAACGTCGTGCTGCTCCTCAAATGCGACAAGTCTGTCAACTGGGTCATCAAGGCCCACAGCGTCATCGGCAAACTGGACGTGGTGGTAAGTTCCTCTGAAGCGTACAGAAGCAGCCTTTGCATTGTCATGTGTATGTGTATTTGTTTATTTGTAACACACTGCTCTATGGAGATGTCATTGTGCCACATCACACACTGGCTGACAGGTATAAGCACTACATGCCCGTACCAGCAGGACAGGCAGACAGAAATATCACCACTCGGCAGTGCTGACCAATACATTTGTCACAATAGGAGGCGTGTTGAATTGGCACCTGGTACCCGCTGCGGGGATGAGCTGTGAAATCTCATCCCGACAGCACAAGAGATTGTCGACGTATCGAATGATCTGCGGGGGTGGAGGCATTTTTGTAGACCGATCCCGACTACTGTATTTGTATTGTGCACGCAGCCCGACCTGTTTGCCATCAATCATGGCGTGAAGTTATGAGCACAGCTCGCTGCAGGCATCATCTTTCTAAGGTTTCACCAGACAGTGCTTTGGCCCTCATCACCGTATACAACACACTCATCCGCTGAGGACCGCAATATATCATCACTGGGTGATGATATATCGCGGTCCTCAGCGGATACCTGGACGGAAAAACAACGGCTGCATGTTTATTCGCACCTAACATGCTACAGAAAGTGAGGCAGCCAAAATGCGGGAGGCCTCAGCGTATTTTGGTTTTGTGTTTCGGTAGTCGGGGGAAACTGGCACTTGTCCAATGGCCACTTTTGCTCCAGTGTTGGTATGCTAAGTGCTGGCTGACTGTAGTGTAGAAGAATGTGTGCATTAAAAAAAGGAAAAGGAAAAAAATAACCTGAAAGAAACCAATATCTGACTCACCAATATCTGACGTTACCAACCCCAATGACCCCTAGCATGACTCTGGTGACATGTGGCTTTATATTGTGAGGTGGCCTCAGCCTGCTGTCTCTGCCCATCCATCACCTGTTGTTATGAATGCACACCACAGCTCCGTATGGGTCCTTTGCTGACCTCCGTTGAGGTGCGCTAAGGTCTTTTACAAGAGTGTAACACTGATACCCCTGCCTAGTGGCTGCCAGCCATGACGCTGCACTTCTGCCAGGCGCAGTCTGTTTTTACAGCTGCCCTGTCACTGCTTTAAATCAACCAGGCTGTACCAACCTGGAATAAAGCCACACAGGCCTATAGAACATACCGTATAGAACAGTGCAAAGGAATGAACATGCCTCTAGATGGGAGTTCCATTCAATGGCTGAGCGTAGCTTCATAAATTAAATTCAGAAATAACGATATTGAAATGTTATGGTTCATTATTTTTTATTGGTATGTCCAACATGATGAACTGTGAGCATTTTCTTTCTTTCTTTCTTTCTTTCTTTCTTTCTTTCTTTCTTTCTTTCTTTCTTTCTTTCTTTCTTTCTTTCTTTCTTCTAAGCATGCTAATATGGGTGGGAAAATACAGTGTCAGCATTAAGCAGAATGTGAACTATGTATGTGATATGATAGCCTCATAAAGTCAAAGTCTTGCTACTGTAGGAAGAAGGGGGGTTGTCCAGAGAGACAGTGGTGTGGGAAATGACTGTGAGAAGGGATTACATTACGAGCAGAGAGGAATGAGGGGGAATTCATGAAGAATTCTGAAGAAATGTGTCACATTTGCAGTCATACCATCGATCAGGCATTGACACGCTCTTCGCCTCATAGCCACACTTCATGTACTTACAAGAACCCCCCAGGAAGCACAGAACTGCACTTTTTTTTTTACATCTGTCTTTTCTTTCTATTTTAAAAAAAAACATGAACATGGAAATATGAGCCCACTTCCATTGTGGCTTGTGGTCATCATGGCAGGTTTTGGAAGCTGACAGCTGTGTTTTTTTTAGAGCAAGACAATATATAACAAGACAAAATGAAATGAAACCTCAGCAAAAATGTACCAGTATGTGTATTGCTGGCCAATGTGGTTGGACTTTGTAAAAACTACTGTGTGCATACTGTTAATAGACAGTTTCCAGACGTTTGATAGCAACTTTATCATTAGAGTGTTGGTAGATGAAATATGTACAACAGCTAGCAAGTCTGACCTCTTCACACCATTTTCTTTCTTCTTTTCGTGATATTTTAGATTTTATTTTAGTTCAAAGTTTGTTTTGTAAACGCATTGACAATCAAGGGAAAATGTACGTCATAATGTGTCGTTTACGTTATATTGTCTCTTAATTGTTAATGGCGTTTAATGTTTGTGTTGTCACCGTTTGTTTTGCATCACCATTACATCACCTAATCAACATGACATATACTTTAATATATTAGCGCCCCTCACTTCACACGCGTGTGATGTTTTTACTAATCTGGGTATCGTTAGACAAACTGTAGGCCGCAGCGTTTTTATCCGCTGCCAGGCAAATCATCATTTCAAAACAGATGAAATAACATCAAGCCACAGACGTACACTCTCCCTTTTGTTATGATAAACAACGACTGTGCCAGATTAGACCTACAGAGTCCTATGATTTGTTGGGTTTGGAGCGATTCCAAGTTGTTCTACAGTTCTATTATATCCCGCAAAGCTTAGAAAGAATCAAACGATCTCTGAAAGATAAATTGACATATGTCACACTTAAGACTTCCAACAAAAATGTACCCTTTTTTAACTAAGGGTTAAATGAGAACTCAGGATTTCACTGGAAAATAAGGTTCATTGAAGACATTTGGCAAAGAGCTCACATAGTTTATGTGGGAGTTCATTCACATTTCCAAAGAACCTGGGTTTACCATTTTGTTTGTTTGTCTTAGACTTCTGATACCATAAGCCTCAGCCCCAGCACGGAGAAGCTGATGGAAGTATCGAAGTCCTCAAAGCAGCACCTGCCCTCGGGGTCACAAGCCCTGATCAAGTGGGCTGAAGATCATGGCTTTGGCCCTGTCACCTCGTACACCGGCACCCCCATTGCCAACCACTTCAGCCTCCGACTCAGGGAACCAGGTGAGCCATGCTAGCCTGTAAAACAGCCTGTGTGCTCTAGCTGCCTAGGGATGTCCAATATCGACTTTTTGCCGATATTACGATATTGTCCAACTCCTAATTTCCAATACTGATATCAACCGATACCGATATCACATCACAGCATAACTGCCTTGATGCCTATATCATTAACGAGCGTCAATGAGTGTCAGCTGCACAGACACACACACCTGCCCTCTGCAGTGCTCTAATAAAATAAAATAAAATATATATGTCAATGATATTCATTTTGTATGCATTTATCGGCCGATAATATCTGCCCGTTGTCAAACACAGCAACGTGCTCAGCTAATAGTTAATAATTCCCAAAGATTTTGTGCATTTATAGATAGATAGTATCAAAATCTATTGAACCACTTTAACCCTATTTTATACTCTTTTATACTATACTATGATGGGGTCCCTGGCACAAAACCTTTTCAGATGGGGGTCCACAGCCAAAGTATATTTATTTGGAGGTCCTTCACATGTCCTGAGGTGTTTCATTCCCTACTGCTGTAGGGAATATAACCCGCGCACAAGAAATAAACACAAGTTATAGTCGCTGCCATAATAAATGACCATCAGTAACTAAAAGTAATTAGAAATTTCACGGTCCTGCGAAATGGGGCTGCGTGAAATGGTGAAGTTTATTTTACGGCCTCAGTCCAGTGCAGTTATTGAGCCAGTTAAAGCACCGGGCCTGGTGAGGTGTTAACCGTGGTCTCTGTGTGTGACTTCCAGATGTGGTGGATCCCCTGGAGAGCATGTTCCCTCCAGAACTCTCCATCCTGCGCAACTCCGGCCCCCTCCCAGTCCCAGGTGCGAGGGACGCTCCCCCACGTTCCAGTCTGCCCTTCCCCTTCCCCCCACATGTGGCCCAGGGTCTGCCCTACCTGTCGCTGCCCTCCCTGGATTACCGGCCCTGGGAGGGCGGGGAGCCCGAGGAGCAGCAGGGGGTGCTGAGCGTGGGCTTGGCGGTCCAATGTGAAGAGACCAGGATGGTGGTCAGCGTCGACAGAGAGAGCCTGGAGGTGAGCGGAGGACACGCCTGCCCCAGTTAGAAACATGAAAGCCGTCAGTGAATGTTTCACTAGCTCATAAACAATTAGTTAGATTTGATGAGCGTGATGACGGAGCCTTTTAAAATGAGGTCCAACAAAAACGAGAAATACTCCCATTGTTGAGTTGCTACATATTGATATGCCAGTCTCCCTTTTAAAGACTGGTTGGCATTGAAGTAGGAACGATGGTGCCCGCTGCCCAACACTGGGCTCCTGAACACAGAGAGAACACAGCCCACATCACAGTGTGGAAAACTCCCATAGAATGTAATTAGGAGTAGCTAGCGTTGCAGCTAGGCCACCTTGTGAGGTTTATTTATTCCTGGGAACATGCGATTGAATGGTGAAATGTTGCAATGTAACATTAATCTTTACAACTCTGGAGACTGGTCAATAATTCATATTCATCCATGTCCAATTCTTACGTTGTTTTATGTCACCAGGCCAATGGGTTTGCTCATGCCAACCTCACTCTCCAAGACCCAGAATGCAAAGCGACAGTTAATTCCACACACTATACGTTGGAAACCCCTCTAAATGGCTGCCAGACCACTGTCTACCCTATGATGACCAGCTCCAAGGTCCTTTACATCAATTCGGTGAGTACATACAGTAACAAGCAATGACACCTCTCTGTAATTATCATCACAATACATGTGACCACCCATGCCATATGGAAATAACACTGATCAACTTAAAACAATCGGTTTTGTGTGCTATAAGTATTTTCAATGTAAATGATTGATTGATTGATTGATTGATTGATTGATTGATTGATTGAATACTTTATTAACAGTTTGCAGAAAAAAAACACAGGAAAGTACCGTTCAATACAAGGTCTGCTAAGAGGATTTAAAACCCAAGAAAGCCTATAGCTCATTTCCATTAGGGTCCTTCATGTTCAATTCATCTGAACATTTAATGACAAATATATAGTACTATGCAAAAACATAATTTATTTCCCCCTTATTCTTATTAAATGAATGGCTAACAATAACATGTTAAAAGGTTAATGGTGGACTGAACATTCGCATCTCACATCACCCGAGTGATGATCATTAACAGGGAAAGCCTGCAACGCGTTTCTTCTAACAAGCAGAGATAAATCGCTTCCTCCGGGACATTTTGAAATGATTTCTCTGCGAGGGGAAGTGAGAACAACACTTTCTCGATCCCACACAGTGTAAAAACCCTGGGCGCGAGTCCAAGGCTGTCTTTTGTTTGAGCACTTGGATGCGGTGATAACCTAAGACCTCTGGTCAAAACAACTTACGTTTCATTTTCTAGGTCACCGCTTGTCAAAAGGCTATCGTCCCCCATTTGGCCGCTGTTTGTCCTGTTCTATGATTTTAATTAAGTAGGGGTACCATTTGTGGGTCAGCTAACATCAGGACCACAGGCGAGACTTAATCAATGTCACCATGGCTGTGCTCTCACCTCATTAAACCTACATTTTCACCCTCTACTCACAGCTGGCTCTGGAAGCCCCCACAGAATTGAATGAAACTCAGAACATGTTTATTTTCCGTGGAGAGATGTCGTACATGTTTTGTGGATTTCATTTGTCAGAATCACAGGGCATTCCCATAATTTAATTCCAGACCTCTTGTTGCAGAATGGTTTGGCACCCCCCTCATAGATTCTAATCTCTGTATTCTATGAATCCTGAACACCCTAAGTTGAGCAATACTGCTCACAATGGGGTCTGTTGACCAAAACAAAACAAAAACAATATTGCAGCAAGGTGGCGATGTGGGAGTTCAAGACAACATGGACAGTTAGAAGTTGAAAACTATGAGGGTTAAACCTTTGACAGATTCTGTGGCAACTAAGGGTTTATGGCGATCGGATAAACGCTGCTTCATTTACGGCAACATTTGCCAGGCCCTTTTTCGGCAACGCTGTCACCCTCTACGTTTACATTTCAAAACATTTTAGGGCCATGTCTTATCAGATACAGATTTCAACATATCCACCTAGTTTGGATAAACTGTCTGAATTATGGCCAGATTCGCGCCAAGTGTTTGGACCTAATGGGGCGATTTCAAAATATCTTTACACACATGGTCCAATACATGGTTAGGAAACATATTCTGTGAGCTTTGTAATGATTTGGCAAACAATGTTTGCTTTATCGCTTGATTCATGTTATGCCACACACACTTTTTTCTTTTCTTTTTTGTTTTTGTTTTTGCATTTGTAGTCATTTTGTAGTCAATTTGAATGCAACTGAACGCATAGAGGAGAGAACAAAATGTTCACACACTGATTCTTCAAAAAAGTGAATATCTATTAAGTTTTGAGATGCAAAATCGTTTGCATGTCGTCTGACAGCTGAGGAATGTTTTAGCAATGTCTGTTCCATTTTTCCTGGTTAAACGTTTGTGTTCTATGTATAGCACCATGGATTATTAAATAGCACTTAAACTGAAAAGTTTTCAGTTTCTGTCACAAAACCTAGTCAGACAGGCTTTAGTAGTTATTGAGTCAAATTTGTATTGTGGGGGTAGATGGATGCCTTTAATTATAGCAAAACTGCTATAATAAACTGAAGCAGAAGGAGAAAAACATCAGCACAAAAACCTCTGTTATTAATGTCTTATCGCTTATACAGTAAATGCAGCAGATATGTTTTGAATCATGGTCGTCCTCCTACAGATCCTGATCAGCCACACTGAGCCCAAGGATGGGAGTGGAGGGCCAGACTACGAGGACTTGGAATCTGGAGACGTGCTCTTCCCAAGGGACACGGAGGAGCTGGAAAAGACGTTTGTGGAGCCCACAGAGCACCTGTCCTCCATCGTGGTGAGTCGTCTCTTCTGACTCTTCTTTGCAGTGAGTGCAGGGAGGCTTTCCGAGCCTGTATAGAGTTGAGAAGTCAAGACCACCAATCGTCTCCACCTTCGCATAAATCATGTCATGAAACTCCATTTCCCAGAGTCCCTTGGTGCTAGTAAAGACTCATCTGGCCTCTGCGCTCTCATGCAGTGATGTCTGTCTCTCTAACTGCTCTTAACCTGGCCTTTAATATTTTCCACGTTCTGTGTCTCCCCATTTTCTACCGTTTCTTTCCAGAAGGCCCCCCACTCCCCCACCACTCCACTTTTATTGTATTTTCCAGATTTTTTGTCTTGTTTGTTCTTTAGCTTCTCACTCAGTGGCTGAATCTCATGATTGATGTTGCATTGGTTTATGTGCTTCATTCCAGTTCAATTGCACATACCAAAAGGACCAAGAGCCCCCCCAATTTCTTCCTAAGATTATGCCGGGACCAGCCAAGGACCCGAGCGACAACGTGACATTCAGCATGGAGCTGTACCACAGCAACCTCTTCCGATACCCGGCGCCTCAGGCCTTCCACACTGTGTCAGAAAACAAACCGGTGTTTGTTGAGGTACGCTGTGATGTCGTCATTAAGTACACTTTACCATCCGGTGTATTTTACTAATGAAATAGGATAATGTGGTCCTGCAAGTTCATTGTCTGTGCGTACGTGCTTTGGTCTCTTTCCTTTGGATGATCAACACAGTCATGGGACAAAAAAATATAATCAAAAAACAACAAAAAAACCCTGACTGTGTACTCTTTGTCTGGGATTTTCAACTCTAACTTTCTTTGATCTCCTAGTGTGGTGTCCATGAGGCCAATTTGTATTTGGTCTGGTTTAGGATAGAAAGCTTGCACTCACGTTCACCCCAAGCATCCATTGTACATAGTAAAATTGGGAACGTTAATGGATCTGTCAAAATGGACCAGAACGCGTCCATTTTGACAATGTCAAGAGTTCCATTAATGCTCACGGTTTTACTGTGCAGCCCCCCTTCAGTGTGTCTTGGTATTCTGACTGTCTGGCCTGGTGGAACATCTCTTGTGAAACAATAATTATGGAGGTCTTCTGAATCATGGTAAAGACCCATACGAAGAGGCCCCTTTGAAGTGATGATTTATGATGCTATGAGAAGAAGATGCCTCACTGACAGTGTGGACATAGAGCCAGCAGGTTACAAAGAGCTTTCTGTGTATGAGGCTTCTGGCATAACCTTTCCCCGCCACCTTTAGACCTCTCACACCAGGCTGAGAGCTGCCCTGAGGCCAGGGCCACAAGGTGTGCTGTTGGATGTTGCTCTTGTGCATTTGTGCTCACAATCTATGATGTGTTAGCTTATAGCTAGCCTTTGATGCATACAGTGCAGTGTACCTCGGATGTTTAACTGCGTGTCGTGCCAAAAATGTCAATGTTGTTCTACCGGGGAGGGAGGGGGGGCGTAGTGGTTCAGGTGGTAGAGCGGCCACTTCGGACATTTCCCGGTTCAATCCCTGGGTTAGTGTCGAAATATCCTTGAGCAAGACACTGAGACACACCCCTCAGTGCGTGCGTGCGTGCGTGCGTGCGTGCGTGCGTGCGTAGGCAGAGTAATAGGTAGGATTAGGTAGGAATAGGATTAGCTCATTTGGCTGTCAATCAAACAGCCGAGCCGGCAGCTAGTTTAGTGAACGCCCAACAAGTTAGCGTCTTAGCAAAATTAGCGATAATTGTAATTAAAGAAACATGGACGAGAAAAGGGAAGAAACTAAGACCACGGCAAAGAAAAGGAGATGCAGTTACAACAAGGACGGGGAAAGTATTTATCTGTGTAATTCATGTCTTCACAATCAAATCAATGCCTCTTTGTTGGTTGGTTGGTGTATTGTCCAGTTCTATTGGTTGGTTGGTGTATTGTGCAGTGGTATGGGTTGGTTGGTTGTATTGTCCAGTAAATAGTTCATTTAAATGCAGTTAAGTTTTATTTTATTTTAATTTGCATAGTAGTTATTATCATCACAGTCCTATGATGTGCTACTGAATCAACCAGATGGCAAAGCATAGTGATATAAAGGAATATAAATGTTATTATTTTTGTGTCCCACATTGTCCCACCCAAACACACTCTTTGTCCCACATCTGGTGAGTTGGGATCTGGTCAGGTGAGCAAGTGGGGATCAATAGCAGTAATAATAGTAACACATACAGTAAGTGTATGGGGAATTTGGGAATTGGCACAATACCAACATTTGGAGAAAGAAATAATTGGCTTCTCTACATTTAGACGGGAAAAAAAGGGGAGAAAAAAAAGAATAACACTACCACAGCAGGGAAATGCCTTGTGGTGTGTGCAGGCAAAAACGTCAGGTTCCTAGTGGAGCTGAATTACCGCTTCATGATTTGTGAATGTCGGATGTCATTGTACTTTTGACATTGAGTGATCATGGTGTTTTTCACTTTTTGTAGGTATCAAATCTTTAACCATTGACCTGGGTCACCAGGGATCTATACTTGACCCAAAACCTTTTACACCAAGTCTCTCTGCAGAAAATAGACTGCTTCTGTAGCTGGGTAATGGCTGAGATAATGAATGAAGCCTGATTGTGTTTGTTTAATCTGAACCATAAAGCAAAGTTAGACATGTTGAAAAATGAAAGCTCAGCTCTAACATCTAGCATGATGATCTGTATTTTCTACCAATCCTACCAATCCAAAATAGTACATCTACGACCTCTATGAGCTTGTAGATCAGCTACTTGTACTATTATTTTTGGAAAATGTGCTCCACTTAGATTTAACGCAGCTGAAAGTAATTCCTGCCCACCTTTATCAACCAGAAATGACTCCAGTCATCAGTCAGCTTCCTTACTGCTTACAAAGAAAAGCTTACTTACCATGAAAAATCACAGCTGTTACTTGTGTATTTGAACACTAAATGTTTTATTTTCCCTCTGATTTTCTGGTTTCTCAGATATTAGCCACTAAAGCAGATGCCGAGCTGGGGTTTGTGATCCAGTCCTGCTTCATCTCCCCCAATTCCGACCCCAACATGGCCTCGGACTACACCCTCATCGAGAACATCTGCCCCAGGGACGACTCTGTCAAGTACTACCCTCAGAGAGACTTTCATATCCTTCACACGCAGACGGATCGGAAGAGGTTCAGCTTTAACTTCGACGCAAAGTTCAACGAATCCCTCCTCTTCCTGCACTGCGAAATGTCTCTGTGCTCCAAGAGACAGCAGACCAACCGAGCACTACCCGTGGTACGCAACGTGCTTACTACAACAACAAAAGCAAAATTCAAAATACACATTTGTTGTTTGCTAGTGTGTAAATAAAAGTATCTCTCTCTCTCTCTCTCTCTCTCTATATATATATATATATATATATAGAGAGAGAGAAAGTACAGTATATATATATATATATATATATATATATATATATATATAGAGAGAGAGAGAGAGAGAGCGAGAGAGAGCGAGAGAGAGAGAGATACTTTTATTTCTGTAAATCTGAACTGTGTGTTCAGTATGCTCTGTACTGTAACTGCGTTTGTTTGAAAAAACCAAGCACTCAGAACTCTGTGTTTTAGTTTGCCGTGCTGGCTCTGGCTGACCTGAACCATTCAGTTTCAGGTCTCTACCCATGGCTAAGCAGGAAACATAAATCCACGTTAAGGTTTGCCAAGTAGCCACCTGTAGAACAAAATAAGCATCCATCTTAAGTGCCACTTTCCTGTTGCTGTGTCCGCGATCTGTCTCCACTAATTTACTGTACTTTCACAAACCTCTAGCAAGCAAATCCCTCCCCCCTCCCCCCACGCCTTTGCTCATTTGACCCATTTTGGCTCCCAAGGGCATTTTGGGAAAAGGGAAGAAAAAGAAATCCTGTCAGGGTAGTGACAGGGGCCTTGAGCTGACTCGTGGCAGTGTGGCTAATATTTACATTCTGATTATGATCAAGGTCAGGATGAGGTTTATGAGTTTGGAGTGTGTATGACTTCCTCACAATTATACCTGTGGTCAGGGATGAAAGACGACTCCTTCTCTTAGGTCGTGCAGGGGTCACGAGGCTTCGGCCTTGTGTTTTCATTCATAAAGGAAAATGCAAGAGTGCATATTTACCAACTGGCCACTATATCATATTTTTGCCCTATGCGGACTGAGCCACCGTAATAGTTTGGGGGGGTTTTCTGACTGGTTTCTTCTTCCTCTGCACAGTGCATCCAGTCCAACGAGGCGTGTGACTCTGTCAACCTGGACACCGTCCTGGCTATGATGATGAACACCAAGACGTCCACAAAGCCCCTGGTTGTTGTAGTGCCTGACGGGGACGAACAAAAGGAACCACCAGGTTAGCACATACTGTAATATTATGTTGGACAAGGGTTAGTACCGATATTATCACGTCACAATTTTTATTTAGCTTTGGTATAGTCTACAGTATGATATGATACACACCAAGTTCAAATCTTATTTGTAATTTTGTGTTATATAATAACAATATGCAATTTGTAATTTTGGATATTCTAAATGGCTGTATTAAACACAATCTATGCCAATCACGAGATCTCTCATGGAAAACCCTCCTTTGCCAAACACGAGAACACAAGATTTGATAAGAGTATTAATCCAGAATTAATAATAATATTTTTTCCTTATTTTAGCTTCTGTCGCTAGCTACCGCTTGTTTCCATGGTAGAAGCAGCCGAAATCCCCAAAAAGACACGCAGTCTTTAGTGGCTTTAGGGCTCAGAATGAGGTAAAGGACGATGTTTGGAGCTTAATAAAACATTAATTCGACATCCCGGTTAGCAAATTAATGTTTCAGATGACAGGTTACAGCCACGACCTTTGCTAGAAAAATACTTGCCATGAACATAATGGTTGCAACTGTATTCATTGATTGCCCGAGTCCCGTGGTGGGAGTTCTGCTCTGGTTTTGGTCATTATTAAGTAGTTCCGGTCATTTTGTGGGGGGCACTGGGGCCACGCAGTAAAAATAAATTAATTCACAAAACTAACGTCATTTGTATTGTTTACCTATTTCTAAAATATTAGCGCAACTTTCGTTCAACTTTGACCCCTCTATCACATGGAACTATTTTTTGGGCGTAGTGATATGGACACCAAAAACATAGTTACGTGTGATAGAGCGGTAAAAAATGAACAAATTGCGTTTTAGGCAAGTATTTCATACAGCTCAAGTTAAAAAAATCTGAACTATCCCTTTAAGCCTTGATAGAAGTTCTTGAGCACAACAACAAATGTAGGTCGCCAAAGCTTCTCCTACTATATAAAAATGCAAGTTCAACATGGCTTAGCCTTTAAGGGTCAATCTGTTCAAATCTGAACTATCCCTTTAAGCCTTGATAGAAGTTCTTGAGCACAACAACAAATGTAGGTCGCCAAAGCTTCTCCTACTATATAAAAATGCAAGTTCAACATGGCTTAGCCTTTAAGGGTCAATCTGTTCCTGCCATTTGGCTTTGGGCTAGCGCAGTCATCAATATGTTGCACAACCCCGGGCAAGAGTCACATCTGTAGTTTTCCTGTTTATCGGAACTGCACGTCATGGACTTCAGCTCTCGTTTCCGTGTGTGGTGTGCGTTTAAAGTGTGTCAGAGAACCTGATTAAGTGAAGAGCGGGTCTGGTCCTGGTGGCAGAAGGACCCAGAGAAACCTCAGTGTAGTGCTTGGAGATTAGACCCGACCATTCCAGCCACAGACCATCACACATCACATCCCCACATCTGGACATCATTTGCTCTGCGCGCGCGCGCGCATGCACGCGCGTGCGTGCGCGCGTGCGTGTGCGTGCGTGTGAGAGAGAGAGCATGTGTGTGAGCGTGCAAACAAACACGCTGTATTTGCAATTCGTGCATACAATATATTCAAATAGTGTGTGTGCATGTGTGTTTGTGTGCGTGATCATGTGGTTTACTGGAGTAAAGGGTAGTTCTGCTACAACGCTGATCGCTGACGGAGCGATGGAAAAAAGGGGGAGTCACCCCAGCAACTGGAGCTCCAGTTGTTTTCACTTAGAACCTTGACTGTGGCCTCCTCTTCCCGCTAGTGAGAGGAGGAGGCGGCGGTGGAGGAGTGGTCTCCTTGGCTTTGGGAGCGTAGCCAGAGCTCCGAGGCCCCTCATTGCTCCATTAGTCGCTCACACGCTCAACCTGCCTATCGCGGAGTCTCCGGGGTTCGGAGGGCAGGGACGGAGCGCCAGCGGAGCAAGGGCGGGGCCGGCGTTGAGGGAGGCCCAGGGTAACCGCCACCACGTTTTGCTAATTATGAACTAAACTAAAGGCGAGGGTGATATCATGAGAACCCCCTTTTCAGTCGGTTCAGCTGCCAGGGGTTTTCGAGTCAGCATCCCCTCGGAGCGCTTTGCGCTTACACTGTCAAGAAACAGCACTGTGGTCGGCCTGACTCAGCTTTATACACTCACAAGTTGGATGTAAATCATGCTGCGTCTTAATCACTGGGCTGTCATTGTTCCACAAACGAACCAAACCAGGCCAAGTAGGAGTGGGTGGGTTTGCTCCGGTTAATTAGGCGTAGCGGACAGAAGACCTCACGACTTGTTAGATCAGTGGACGTGTAGATAAATTCAGTGAGGGATATACACTACAGTATATTTCCTCGAACTCGAACCACCTGATCCATCATAAATAATACGAGGGCCAACAGCCTCAGGACGGAGACGCTGAAATTTGTGGTAATTGCCCAAGTGAGTTTTTCAGGCGTGCCAAAACTACAGTGAGCTGAGCCAGTCCGGACCTGGCACCGGGCAAATGGCAAAGAGAGAGAGAGAGAGAGTGTGTGTGTGAGTGTGTGTGTGTGTGTATGTGCGTGTGTGTGCGTGTGTGCCCGTGTGTGCCCGTGTGCCCATGCCAATGTGCCAAGTGCACTGGGTGTATTTTCCATGGTGGAGATGAAGTAAACACAGATATGCCATAAACCCCAATATAAAAAAGAGACCATTTCAAAAGCCGTGTTTTCGAACACAAAGGCATCTCTTATGCAGAGATGGCAAAGAAAACAAGCAGCCTTTTCAAGGGCCACAGCTCTGCGCTGCTGGACGGCATCCCAACGAGTTGAGCTTGATCTACAAATCAAAGAGGGGCCACTTGTGGCCAACTTGGTGCATGGAAAAACATAACAGCCTCAAAGCCTCGCCATCAAACATAGATTTACTGCCTCACAACATCAATAAATGTCCTCCCACTTTTTTTTTTGCCTCCCATAACTTTGAACAACATCAATAAATGTCCCCCCACTTTTTTTTTTTTGCCTCCCATAACTTTGAACTACAAGGAAAGGTCCAATTGTATCATCAGGGTGCTCCGGGTCATTACTCCAGCACCAGGATTGTTTCCTTTCAGTAAACAAGGAATGTTGTAATGAGGTAGTAAACAAGGTTTGAGTCTAAAACAATAGATTTATACAAGATATGTGAAGTGATGCACTTCACTGATTTCACTTCACTGTCTGTTTGACAGTGAAATGTTAAATTGACATAGAGAGGATTTGATTTGAAAGCAAGGACATGTGACACAGCTATACTCATTTAACGGCAATGAACGATGAAACACAATTTATTTATTTTTCTTAATACTCCCCCTTCTTCTCCCAATTTGGTTGTTCTGCCAATTTTCACTTCCCCTTGTCCCTTGTCACTGCTGACCCCTACAGGTTGGTTTGTTAGGGAGGGCGCAGATGAGCATGTGTCCCCTCCCCTGGACCCCTTCCATAACAATATGCAATTTGTAATTTTGCAATATGGAGAATTTGAATCCCTAGTGTCCATAGTGGTGGTGGGCAGGAACTTTTACCCCTGCGTCACTCAAGCACCTGTCTGTAGTGCAATTTTTGTGATCTACTGTATGAATGAATTAATCAATCAATCAATCAATCAATCAATCAATGCTATTTATATAGCACCATTCCAAACATATAGTTACAAAGTGCTTTACATATGCATTCAAATTCAAATGTATGCAGCAACATGTCCACATGAACAAAATGCTAGCAACGTAAACACACAAAACAATGAAGTGAAATCGAAAGGATTGATTATTTCAAAACAGAAATAGGCTACTGGGGATCTGGCCCTTATAAACTCTTGTTGCTTTAAAATGGACGAGTACAAACTTTAGCCAGCTACAGCTACAACTACAAGGAAGAATTCAACCCGAATGTAAGGGTTAAGTTAGCTACATGCCTGAAATGCAGTGTCAAATGTCAGTGACATACTGTATTGAACAATGTTAAGAATACTGTGTGACAAGGCACAACTGCTGTGCAAACTGTATAATACGCATACTGTACCTTTCCTTTGATGCAGCTGTAGGGAATGGAGCTGTTTGCAGTCATTACGAAACACTTTGAACTGTCAGCCTGAATGTTGTGCAACCACATCAACTGCAGCATGTTGTATGAGTACAGACCCCCAATGTCAAGGGTCTCCCAGAGGCTCCGTCAGTGGTTTCTGCACACCATGAGGAGAGGGTCAGAGTTGAACAGAAACACAGCCTTACAAAGGAGTGTTCTTCCATTGCTGCTTGGATAAACAAATGACGTTCCTTGCTGATATCACAACTGTTCCAACTCTGGCAAGCGCTTACAGCTGAGAACATAGGTCTGGAGTTCAGACGAACTCCTATGGCAGTGCTTGGCTCGGTTCAAATAATGAACATGCTGAACGGAGTACTTATCTTGCATAAAAGATTTTGTAGACCTGAGGCTCTCGTGCCATTTTGGCAGAGAGGTGGACAAGAAGTCATGAGTGAGATGCCACGGTCAGACTGTGATTCATTCAAATATATTTATAACTCTCGAGTTTCCATCACTGTTCAATATTCCATTTCATTTGACTGTACACTAGACCTAGCCTCTGGCAGAGACATGTTTTTTCATGCTGAACCAAAACACAACTTTTTAGGCGTTTTCAAAGACATAGCTAATGTACCTATAGAATAGTCCAAGGTTTTTTATGTTCAATGAATGGTTTCATAAGCCCTTACATTATAGAGCTTTACAACTGCAAAATAAAATGATAACTAATAAAATGCAAACTATCAATTAAAAATGTAAAAAAAAAAAAAATTAAGTTAACACTTACAGCGCTTTAGTTTACGATCGTCAAAATAGCTTCACTGCGGGAGTTTTTCACTAATCTTTGAAGAATCACCCGGTCGTGATTGTAGCTCCATTTCATGAAAGTCTGCTTTAAAATTGTGCCATCGTTTGTCATAGAATACGGTTCAATCAACAACAACGGGGAACATAGCGACGTTGAGGACGCCATTACACTCCATAGACATTGCATTGCGCCTCGATTACCCAGAAGCCCTGAGAAGCCAGCATCAGTGATTTGTTTTTTCCAGTCACGTGATCCAAACGTGTGATGTGTCCTAGAGTGTCTGAGGAAAACCTTGTATGTCTTAAAAGTTATCAAAAACATTCTATAAAACAAATAAAACACAACTCGTGCATGGGAGGGAAAGAGGTCTTTATCAATTAACTCTGGTAATTTGTGAATGGGGGTCAAAGTGTTAAGTCAAACCTAATAAAATGTTATTTATGGGTTTTCCACAAGACATCAGTGTTGTTCTGACCTCAGCTGGGTGCAGTCTCGGATCAGTGCTGTGGACTTTCTCAACATCACAATCTAAAGCGAGACAGATAGCACTTGAGGGGTTTGGGCATTGCGGCGAGAATGTCATCCAGTCACAGACCCTTCTGAAATAAACCGCTGCTGTGATGGCCTGTCATCGTCAGCCACGCAGGATGAAAATCCAAAAGGTGTTCCTTCCGAGAATAGCAGCCATTGTGCTGGGGTCTTGGACCTGTACCAGACTTGCTCTTGAGTTCGCCCCCACACAAGCGCCTTTGTATTGTTTGCTGAGACATAATTGGGGCTAATTTCACTTTTGAAAGCTATCCAGAAGGCTTCAAATAAATGGGCAAGGCAGTGCCTTGACGGAGTCAATAGGTTCATCCTGGAGGCCACTGTGGGCTTACACAGGAGTTTCTCTTTCTGCTGGTTCAGGTTTCTGTATCACATTCCAAAGAGAATTGCTTATCAACACAATGCAATATCAGCAACCTGGCTTATCCTCTTTGACCGGGGGTTGTCAGGGTTCAGTCTTGAATATCTGCTGTGTTGTATTAAACATGTAAAAGTTCATGCAGTACGCTGTGCGTCATTGAATAGTCAACACGTAAAGTAAAATGGAACTGTTGTCGTTTATTTTGCAGTTCCGACCACACGCACAACGCCCAGAAACCTGCCCAATCCTCCCAGTGAAAGTAAGTTAGGATCATTGTGATGTCATACTACTACTACTGCTATACTATTTCATAGTAATGATTTCATTTTCATTTTGAGCAATTTATTGTATTTCTGTTTTGCTCCATTTCATATTCAAATTTGTCACTAAATATGAAGGGTATGTGTTCTCTGTCCCGCAGCCATCCTATACGTCCTGGACACTCCGACAGTGGTCGGAATCGCCTTTGCCGCCTTCGTGATTGGGGCCCTGTTGACCGGAGCCCTGTGGTTCATCTACTCACACACAGGTAGGTCGCTCTGCACCCTGCGGTTCCGCCACCTGGCCACCCAGTGGGCCACCCATCATCCCCACGCCTCGCTAATGAAAAGATAAGAAGTCCAGGAATGTCTGCATCTCTGTGCCAGAAACCTCCGTCCCACCCCACCATCGCCAATGCCAAACATCCCTCCGCTGACAGGCTGCTTAACAATAACATATTGACTTCACTACTGTAAATATATCCTGGCCTCGTCACTGAGAGTCACCTCTTCTCTTTCCTGCCTTTGAGAGGTTTTCGGGGGGCCGCAGGGCAATCGGGGGGACATTCTCAATAACAATGGCCAGATAGGTCGCTTGGAATTCCCCCCCCCCCTCCCCCCCTCATCTGTTGGGTTTAGTGGGGCGCTCACAGGAAGAGACACACAATCTGTCCATGAGATGCCAAGACCTTCCCTAGCGTCCCCGCGCTCCTGACCCTGGCTGACCCCTGGGAGGAAGTGCGATCCCGGCAGCCCACTGTGTACACCAGCACACAGAGCTGCCCTGTTTCCCAACCCCAACTGTTTGACCGGTGATCTGCCGTGCCTTTGACCCACCTCTCCATTGCTGACATCTCGTTCTCTGTAGACATCTTTCACAAGCTGGGCCAGGAAGTTCCACCGAAGAGATTCAGAGGTTTAAACAATGGTGGCTATGTGTTTAACCACATGAATGTATTCTGGCGCAAACATTCCACAAAAATAGCAGATCAATCAGCTACTTTCAGCAAAGATAT
The DNA here is from genome assembly GCF_951216825.1 of Electrona antarctica. Taxonomy (NCBI): domain Eukaryota; kingdom Metazoa; phylum Chordata; class Actinopteri; order Myctophiformes; family Myctophidae; genus Electrona; species Electrona antarctica. Next base: position 33,106,424 of record NC_136812.1, read on the forward strand.
GTAGTGTAGAGTAAAAAAGGAGGAGGCCTAGTAGTAACCACTGGCGGACTCTGGTCAACTAGGTAAATATATACTGTAGGTTTTAAGTGGTTAAGTGTTACCCTCGCTGTATGTGAGGAGCATACAGCGACCACTTGAACCCATACAGTACTTAATTGATCCGAGTCCCCCTTCAATCTAAGCATGTACAGTAGATCTGCTATGTGTGCTCCGAATGTTCGCCCCCAGAAAAGTGACGCATGGGCTCATTTATTGAGTGTTACCTTTGCTGTAAGCGAGGAGCTCAGAGATGTGTGATAATAACTGAATAGTCCTGCCTTATGATTTTGGTGCTATCGTTGGTCTGAGCCGCAATTATTTGGGGTGGAATCAAAATGTTAAAAGAAACGTCTTAAGACAAGCTATGCCACATTCAGTTATAGTCAGTTGGATTTTGCCTAATTTGTTCATTGAAAGAGTTTTCCTTCTCCAAAGGCAAGCAAGGAGAGATCTACTGACAGATGTGAGTCGCCTTATCTTTATCACAATGTTTGCATTGGCACCTCTTTAGAAAGCCACTTTATTTGATTTTTATGAGTTTCCTAGAGAGACCAATAAAGAAACTCAAGCCCTTTGACTGGCCCATTTCCCAGCTTTTTTTTGTTTTGTTTTTGTTTTTTAAGGTCAAAAGTTGAACATCTGTAGGGAAACAGGTGTAGGGATGGCCTTTATGGAAGGATTAGATGTAGCCCAGGCCTCTCCAGCATCGGGATAGCAATATTTGAGACGTGATGTATTGGTGATCATGTTGTTAGACCACCAGACCTGATGTATCAACATTTGGAAGAGCTTGTTCTGCTGCTTTGACTGGAATACCCTTATATGGTGTTCCACATTAACCCCAAGAATATCAATTCTCGAAAACAGCCACCAAAAATACCAGCCCAGTGTGTATTTTTAACTAGTGCAAGGAGTGTTGAAATCAAAATAGAGCTACATTTATCCCCACCGGGGCCTGTGGACAATGTTGGATGTTCTTGCACTCTGAACTCTTTAAAAAGGCTAGGTTTTTTCCGTTGTTATTGAAACACACATTGGGGCTATACTTGGTGTTTATGTTGGACTTTTAGGATCCGCGCTACATTAACTCCTTACAAGGTAAACTGAAAGATCCAATAACTTCGGAAAACACCAACGTTTTTGTTATCTTGGCTCAGTATAGTCCACATACCACTGTGCTGGTACCACTACACACATACACTAGACATGTTTATTTTTTGTTCAAAGCTAAAACACCAAGGAACATCAATTAAAGTAATGGAAGTGTTGCCAGAGTTGTTTTCGGTACCTTTCGGTTTCCAATCGTCCACTGTTACTTTTGTGGATTTGGTACTGATTTGGAATCGTCAACAACTAATACTTTTATGGATTTGGTACTGATTCGGAATTTGGAGGATGCAGCTCTGCACAAGGTGCTGTGATCCAAAGGTCATTTTCTCAGAAGCTAAAGACAAAGCCAGAGATGACACAAACTCATTGTGGCCCATGGATGTTGAATTTCCAGACAAAATATAATATTGTGGTGGGATAATCTCCCCCATGTAGCAAGACAATAATAACTTACGTGGTGTATTTGTGTTTTCACGAATAGGGAATTGACACAGAGGCAAAGTGAGACTGTTGTTTTATAAAAGCCCAGAATTCTGAGCAAAGATGGTCTGGGTTCTTTTTTTCTTTAGCCAGAGTCTCTTTGGCAGCGTTGCTCTGGTAAACATGAACAGAGAGAGCTATGGGGCCTGGAAGAGGGTACACGATGCAGGAAAGCCTGTGGATCCAAGTCTGTGCTTGCCTGTGTTCATACATGCACAAGAGACTCAAGCACGCGTGTGCACATAATATAGGCTATAGCCAACCAACTAACTTATCACAAACTAAAGACCCATTTATACTTTGTAGTATGACAGTGTCACATGCCAAAGATAGCCGATCTATAAGCTCACAACGTGTTAAACATAAAGTTTGTAATTCAACCATCGTTGACAGAGAATACCTCCCTACAAAGCTTTCTGTAAACCCTCTCTCCCACTTTGCTAGCAGGGATACAGCTAGCAAACAACCAATTGATGAGGGACTGACTTTTAGTACCACAAACGCTGTGCCAAAGGCATAAATTAAACACAGGCTTGGCTTTTTTTCAAGCATCCTCGGTCAGAAAAACTGTTTTCCAAATAAAAGGGCGCATTTCTTTTTATTTGCCTCCTAACCTTCAGATTTGGAACCTACAGTAGGAATCCACCAACTGGAATGCAAAATTAACATTAACGATAAACAAGTCAGTGGTCAGGGGGCCAAGTCTTGTGTTTATTCCCCTATATCTCCTAAAGCAAGGGTAATCACATCCATATACATTATACACAATTACACACACACACACACACACACACACAAACACACACAAGCACACGCACACAAGCGCACAAGCGCACGCACGCACGCACGCACGCACGCACGCACGCACGCACACACACACACACACACACAAACACAAACACACACACAATATGCTGTCGGAGAGAGTTGCTCGTTGGCTTTGAAGTGACAAGATGGCACCAAGACTTGCATCATAGTGGAATTGCTTCTCATCACGTGGCACCCAAGCGCCACCACTTTCGTCCACCAGGTGGCACCAAAATTGGTTGTTTGGCTATATAGCACCTTTAGTCAAATACTGCTATATAAAACCAGGTGCCTACACAGAACCAGGGACTTAAAGGGCCACTTCACCCCTTTGGCAACCAGATCTTATTTTAATGATGTTTAAGACACAAGAAACACTTTCCTGGGGGTTTTATGTGTTTTTAGATATTTTATTCGTGGTGCCATGTTCATGACCAAAATTTGTCATGAAAATATGGTCTTTCTTCCTTCCTGGACTACAAGTCACACCTCCCCCCCCTCTCTACAAGGAGGGGCAAGTGCACCAAAACATTATGGTCGCTGTAGAAATTCAGCAATCCAGTCAAACCCTAGTCAGATACGGTGGCACAGTCGGTAGTGCTGTCGCCTCACAGCTAGAAGGTCCTGGGTTCGATTCCCGCTGGGGGCGTGTTCTCTCCTCTTCATCAGTGCCCATACCCGAGGCGGGGTGGGCGAAAGGGCCTTTCTGTGTGGAGTTTGCATGTTCTCCCTGTGTCCCCTAGGGTAGGTACCCTCACAAAAAACATGCAGTAATCCTGGTCTCTAAACTACCTCCCCCTGGCCAGCCTGATGGAGGGGAAAGGAACTGGTCGGAATAATGTGTTCCTTCCACGCGCTACGTCCGGCCGGGGTCTGACCTCATGCATAGAAGGAAGCCTGCTGCCCCCCCAGGTTGGCAGAGGAAGTGTAGCACCCAGGATTACATTAGATAATTGACACTGGGTGAAAAATAGGTTTGCAAAATCGTGGGATAAAAAAAATAAAAACACACACATACACAAACTTCATTATGTTTCTGGCCATAGGGTGCAAATTTCTATTGTGCTACTGTTATCTACTACAAATGCTATTAACATTGAGTGACTGCAGTTTCTTCCAGCGGTGAAACGTCCCTGTAACAGCTTCTCTGTAACAGCAGTTATATATAGCACCTCATCCACCCCAAAGAACCACTGAAGATTGCAAGCAGCAGCACTTCAATACATTTACTTTAGTAAAGATACAGGCTACAGTGATCTAGACTGGGAGAGGGAGAGAGAGAGAGAGAGAGAGAGAGAGAGAGAAGAAGTGTCTTCCTTCCCACTTCTGCTGTATTTTATAATCTATTTCTGTCTACCTTCCTCTTCCCACTCTGTCCTGATGCCCAGGTGATGCAGCTGGCAGACAGAAACAGGTCCAGAAGCCCGGGCCCCCGCCGGCCTCAGAGAACAGCAGCGCGGCCCACAGTATCGGCAGCACACAAAGCACTCCGTGTTCCAGCAGCAGTACGGCGTAGCCCAGGGCAGCGCAGCAGGACACTAACCCCTGCCGGGGCACAGGAAAGGCCAAGCGGGTCACAGGGACCAGTTTGTTGATACTCGTTTCCTTGGATGAAAGGAATTATTCTGGGGGGGATGGATGCCTTTGCCACAACAAGGAAGAAGAACAATTTTTTTTTAAAGACCAAAAAAATAGAGTCAAAACACCTTTAAGCCTGATTTATGCTTTGTCGTACAATGGTATTGCATGTCGGAAATAGCCGATTTCCAAACTCTCGAGGGCACGACACGTTGTGAGCTTGGAAATCTACTATTTGTGGCGCACGACACCATTGTCCGACGGAGCATACATTAGGCCAGTAAATTCCCTTTGTGCCACCTCACCAGCGTGTCTTGGACGTTGTAAAACTGCTGTGCTGGTATCACTTGGTTGACAGTTCAACGAAACAGATGTGAGGTCCATGATGGCAACCACACCCGGGCAGGCAGCAACTAAAACAGATGTGAGGTCCATGATGGCAACCACACCCGGGCAGGCAGCAACTAAAACTATAAAAAACAAATGTGAGTTTATTACCGGGCAGTTTTTTTCTTTCCTATTCTTTTCAGTTCTAATCCAAATGCTGCTTTTTTTTGTCCTTCGTCCACAAGAGAGCATTTTTGTTTTTTACCTTAAATGGTTTGGTCTGGGCTGTAAATGAAAAGCAAAGTGTTTGCCAATAGCAAGGAAAAAAATGGTTTCGCTGCAAGAATGTCAGTATTCACAAATGAGCTGGGGATGGCTATCCGATGCCGTGCTTACAAGCACTGCTCATAACACACACTATACATGGGGATGGCTATCCGATGCCGTGCTTACAAGCACTGCTCATAACACACACTATACATGTGATGCATGATCCCAGAGCAGAGGATTAAAGCCTGATTTATACTCCATAGTAGAGCCCGACCCGATGCCAACATGTATGGGTATGATGCCAATACCGAGACCCAATTACTGATGTATTGACCGACATTTTGTAAAAAATAAAATAGGTCATTTTATTTAATTTAACCACTTACTATTACAAATAAAAATAAAGTTATAGCCCATCGACAAGCTCACAACCTCTCTCACTGGAACAAGTTGTGGGCTTGTAGATCTGCTATATATATTTTTTAATTTTAATGTATTAAAAACGTATACCTGTAATGACATGCTCAAAATAGGGACACCAGGTTGAAAGTAGTAGACACATTGTCTGCATAATTGCAGACACAGATGTCATCAAAATAGTAAAATAATGGCCATTATATCGGGCAAACAATTTATCAGTCAGGCTCTACTCCATAGTATGATGGTGGCGACACTGTCACGGGGTGTAGTGTATAAATAAAGCTTAACACAACCACTATTAGCAGTTGGAGAACAGTGCAGTAAGGGAGGAAGTCTTCAACTGTGTTTTGAACCTGTTTGAAGGGACGAGGGACGCATAGCAGTAGATATGTTGAATGTATACAAAAAATAGCAAGTAAATGCCAAACAAAATGTGAAAGAAAAATGTGAAAAGCTGACGATGACTTATAAACAGAGCTACATTATACACATATACACAATTTGACCATTATTCTTCCCTTGATAACACTTTTTAAAGCTGGTCAAGAATAAATGATGCCAGTGAATGCTGTAGCTCCTGTACTGTACGTATAGTAATGCATTTATCAGGTCTAAGCTAAGGTCTAAGTCTCAACTTGCATATAGCTTCCCTTTTATAAGATGAACAGCTGTAAAGATATACATATATTATATTTTTTTGTGAATACTGTAAATAATGTAAAATGGTATAAGTCAGAGTATGTGCAAAGTTTCCTTTCATCATATTTTTTTGTTTGTTTTTGTTTTTTAACTTTTGGACAGGACTCATACACATAGTTTCATGCATACTGACTTGACAACATAAGCCATTTGCCTGAGTTTTAATCAAGAACAAACTACAGTAGAATGCTGGATAGCAATAATAGACTTAGTGAGTGAACTAAGGTATGAATTTGCTGTTAAATCATAGATGTTCTTGTCTGGGTCCTATGCCACTAATTTACATCCTGCCAGTTGTGTTCTGATTCCAGTCCATATGAAAAGTAGAGTGTTCTAATTTGTACAGATTGATGCAACATTATGGAACATTTATTGCATTGTAAAGCCATTCCAAAGGTTGACAGATGTGTAGTGTTATATTCAGTTTTAATTGTCTGTTGGGTGCCAACAGTCTTAAATGAATAAGCTTTAGCCTGCCCATTGTCATGGAACATATATTTTTCATCCACTTTGCCAATGCTTCATAGGTCATTTGGATAACCCCACCGCCATAGAATAACATGAATGTTTATCATTGTACCTTCCTCGAATGAGTAAGTATTCTTGGGAGATTAGTGGGACAAATTGGGACACTTTGGGTTTATTTGGTCATGGAGAGAAGAGAGTGAAAGGGTTCATTTTCTTTGTACCAATTTGCTTTGCAGCCATGGTAAGGAGTGAAACAGAAAAAAAGAATGTATAGTATCTCAAAGTTTTATTTTATTTTATGTAAACCTGTATAGAAGTTTCTGGAGAGGGAACAGATTATAAATCTATATTTGTGTATAAAATTATATTTTGGAATTTATTTACCAAGAGAAATGTATTGTCTATTTGTAAGTAGGCTACTGTGAATTTTGGATTTTCATTTTGGATGTCTTTGTTAAAAAACAGAAAAAACAAAACAAAAGAATAATTCTCATGAATCATTTCACGACACATTCATCAATGAAAAGTAAGCAATGGTTTCATTACTCTAATCTAATCCAATGCACTCCACCCTTCCATTTCAAATATCAGATATTCTCCGAGCTGAGTTGTTTCTGTCTTCCATTTTTCCTTTAAAGCCTCAGTTATGTTTTCTGATTACTCCTCTAGTCAGGTTTAAGTTGGGTGGAGCTACGCTGAAAAAAAACATAAAGGTCCTAGCAGATTGCTGCATTTTTGGGATTTTCTTTCTGCGTTTTACTGCCGTTTTTCTGAAAAAACATAGCAGTCTGCAAGGACCATAGTCTGGAGAAGAGATGTAATCATCCAGACAGAGTAATTGAAAACACCTATATGAGTGTTCTGGGCATTCAAACTTATAATTTCTAGAGTTTTTTGTTTTTAAATTGTAGTTAGTGACAACTTTATTGGCTGTTCATTAATACATGTGTAATGAAATCTGAGCATGTCATATGTAAATGTGCCATTTTGTGTTTTTTACTCAATTCAGCAACTCATGCATGATTGAAGTTGTTGTTGCATTGGATTTCAACCTTGTATAGACAATGTGCTTACTAAAATATTCTCATACAGTATGAAATGAAATACGGAATTAGATGGTATAGGCTACTGTAGCATTACTAAATTAATATATTTTGAATCCATATCTTAAATTCATATTTTACATTATGAATGATAAGCTACAGTAACATGAGCTGTACAGTGTCATAATATTACAAAATTGGGAAATTTAGAAACCATGATGAATACTCCAATGAGTATCCATCATGGTGTATCATGTAAGAATCTTCGACACCAAACTGTTATCATTGATTCCACCACAGTGACTCTTCAGTAATAATCAACTTGAGGCTGTATTGTTAACACAAATACTGTTTTAATACTTATCTAAAGGGAGAAAACAACACAGTCTTTCTTTATCCACCAAGTTTGTCCAAAAATAATAAGCTATGTATGTAAGCACTCATGAACAATGAAGAATGGTCTACTACACAACCTGTTTTGTTTTATTTCTGCAAAGGTCTGTTTTTTTATGTAATAATATTATAAATCTCATTTTGTGCTGGGACGCTAATGTAACCCTGTAGGCTACCATGGGTGATACACCACCGCGCTCTTCTCTGGTTAATTGAATTCAACCCCGACCCCACCTCATGTTTTAACCAGACCCACATGTATCCTGGGAAAAGGTTGCATTATTGTGCATTTTCTCTTGGAAAACAACACCATACATACAGTAGAGCAAACATTGATGATGGAAACGTCTTGGTGGAACATTCTGTCTCTTGCTAGTATGGAGGGATGCTGTAACTTATAATCAGTGGTTACTGTGGGTTATGGTTCTTCCTTGACATTCCTATAGTTTAGTGGCTTCTCTTATCGACTGTGGTAAAATAATCTATTCTACATTGTGTAATTGCCTCCCCCGCTCTCTTTATACTGCCATGCTGTACGGGGCTGAGCTCCGGGTTACTTAATGGCTTCGATCCAATCGTATGAGAACACTTAGAGATATTTGATTATTTAAACTGTCAAATACAATTCACGATAATTGGTGTGCATACAGTATGTTGAAAGGCGTCTTGGATGAGTTGTAGTTGTATAGGATTTACTTTAATATAAATCACAACCCGTATCGGCCAATAAGTATTTTAAGCTACCATTAGAATTTGTTTCCTGGAATAATGATGCAGTTTCATGCAACGGGCACAGTAAAATCTCCAGTGTTAGTTAATCAATTTGTAAATCTATCCAAGAGGGTACAAAATGTAACCAAATGGACCATTTGGTTACATGTGTTTCACTCTCTGAGGTAAACTAACACTCAGGATTTTAGAGTATAGTATGTATACTGGAGTAGTCACTGATAGATCCTTTTGAGGGGCCCCTGTCATTATAGTGCGAACTGAAAACAGCTGTATTAAGAGCACAAATCCATGTGCCCAGTAAAAGAACCGCCACAGACATTGATTGTATAGTTTTATTTGTTTTGTTACCATTTGACTACCTCGTTTTTCTGTGAAAGTGTACTGTTTGTTTGTGTGTGTGTGTGTGTGTGTGTGTGTGTGTGTGTGTGTGTGTGTGTGTGTGTGTGTGTGTGTGTGCGTGCGCGTGTGCGTGTGTGTGTGCGCGTGCACACAAGCATGCGTGCTCGTACATCTGGGGGCATATGTTTATATGTATGAATGTTTAAAATAGAGAGTTTATGTTCGTTTTTACGCCAGTTCAGATCATTATGAATTAGAATGCGGTAACATGAGCTGAGCCCCTACAGTTCGTGTTTTTTAATGCTTGTATTAATGCATGTTTGCATTCATTTTATAAACTCCAGTTAGACAATGAAGACTTAGACCTTTTCTATGACACCAGTAATGCCAACTGGGCAATGTAAATATGCCGGCCATTTGATTTTGTGAAACTTTTCATAATGCTGTAAATACGCATGACATTTGTATCTTTTATGCCCAATAAATTCTCATAATTAAGATTCTTGTTGGCCTGTGTGTGATTGTGTGTGTGTCGGGATTACTGACGCAGGTACAGGACCTTTATTTATTTATGAGCGGTGCCTCCACTCCATTATGGAGATATGTGTGTCCGTCCGTCCGTATGTCTGTCTCTGTGTCTGTCTGTCTGTATAATAATAATAATAATAATAAAGCTTTATTTATATAGCACCTTTTAAAACAGCGTTACAAAGTGCTTCACAAAATAAACAATAATAGTAAAACAACACACAAAACAGGACATTTTAAAACAATGCAAAAGAGTAATTCAAATACGAGCAAACAAACAATTAGGTAGACAATAGTAAGAAGCTTAAGGCAAAGAAACAATCAGTAAACACAATCAAGAGAAATTAGGATTAAAAGCTAGTCTATAAAAGTGAGTCTTAAGTAGCGATTTAAAACGTGGAACCGACTCAGCGAGCCTGATTTCCTGGGGCAATGCAGGTTTCTGACAGTGGGTTTGAGGTTAGATTGTAAAGGGCCAAGATTGTTTTCGATTTGGGCTCTGGCAAGGGGGGGGGGGGGCAAACACTAGGACTTCTGATTTGTTGTCGTTGAGTTGAAGGAAGTTATTGAACATCCAGTTTTTGATATCAGTTAAACAGTTATGGAGGGTGGCTACACTATCTTTGTTGTCCGGGGTTATTGGAAGGTAAAGTTGTGTGTCGTTGGCGTAACAATGGAATTTAATATTATAACTGCGGATTATGTCACCTAGGGGAGCATGTAGAGGGAGAATAGTATAGGGCTAAGAATCGAGCCCTGGGGGACCCCACAATGTAGGGGGGCTCACGATGATGACACCTCGCCAATGACGACCGAAAAATGTCTATCAGTTAGGTAAGAAGTGAACCATTGAAGCGCCACACGAGAGATTCCCACAACTGTCTCCAGACGGTTAAGGAGGACAGCATGGTCGATAGTGTCAAAGGCAGCCGTTAAGTCCAACAGGACGAGGGTGGCTAGAACAGCTACCAGAGCCAGTGGATAGTAGAAGGTCATTTGACACTTTCAGGAGGGCTGTTTCAGTGCTATGCATGGGACGGAAGCCAGACTGGAATCTTTCAAATATGTTGTTATTGCTAAGGTGAGTTGTGAGTTGACTAAAGACGATCTTTTTGAGTACCTTGGATAAGAAGGGAAGTTTGGAGATGGGTCTGAAATTATTCATAGCGGAGGGATCTAAATTTGGTTTCTTGAGCAGAGGGGTGACTATGGCAGATTTGAAAAATGAGGGAACAGAGCCGGAGACCAGGGAATTGTTTACTAGTGACAGAATGTGGGGACCAAGCCTGGGCCGTGGCTCAGCGCTCCAGGCACCTTGGCCGGTAGCCCAAGTCTGGCAGTGTGCTGCGGGTTCGACTCCCGATCCTGACGGCCTTTACTGCATGTCACTCCCCCATTTCCTGTCAGCCTACTGTCTGTCCCTCTATACAAAATAAAGGCGAAAGCCGCAAAAAATAACATTTAAAAAGAAAAAAGAACGTGGGGACCAACAGATGGTAAAATCTCTTTCAGGAGTCGGGTGGGGATGATGTCTGAGTTACAGGAGGTAGATTTCATTTTGGTGATGGTTGAGAGAAGGGTTTCTAAGGATATTGTTGCAAATGTAGAGAGGAGGGCTATTGTTCTTTAATATAACTCAGTACCAAGGCTTTCATTTTCATCATAACTCATGTCATAACATACAATGTTATGGTTCTGAGTTCTGACGCACGCACGCACGCACGCACGCACGCACGCACACACACACACACACACACACAGTATAACAGGTCATGCAACAAATACATATCCATCCATTGAAGTTAAACAAAATAAAGTATTTGCATTGTGATCCAGCCTTATTTTGTTTGTGTCAAGTTCTGTTACGGTTTGTCTCCATCACGTTGGGATGTTGAAATGCGAGGATATCTGGCAAGAAGCAATGATATGCCATGGCATGGTTGCTGATGATGATGAATCATACTGTGTGCCGTGTAGATATTTTCGGAGTGGGGTTTGTTTTAGAACAATGAGCTGTAATAATGATGTGTTAAGTCTAGCCCTGCTGTAATGAAGTCATGACTCCGTTCATTGGTGAGGTCATTACATGATGCAGGCCATGTGCACCTCTGGCAAGAGATGTTGGGAGACTGCCTAGACGTGTGCAATTACATACGCTCCTGGGCAGCACACTTAGATGCGTGTGTATGGGAGTGTGTGTGGGTGACGGTGTGTGTATAAGTGTGTGAGTGAGTGTACAAACATTCCTAACTTCTACCTCCCCTGTTGGGAGTTGTTCCATCTTTGTTTTTGATTAGAGCTCCCAGTCCCAGAGGTCACTTATAAGCCTATAGGTCAACAACACACGCAGCATGATGTCATGCAGTGTGAGAGACAGGGTACCAAGGGCCAATTGGAGGGGTGCACTCTCATTACGCCAACTCACGTTTTTAGGTCAGCTTGTCCGCCACAGCCCAAGTCTCTCTGACCTATCTCTGACCCCTGGAGGGCAGTGGCATCTGCGTCTATGATGTCACACGTCTATCTGCCTCTTGTCTCGGCCGCATTGCGCTCAATGCAGGGTCCACTCCAGCCAGGAAAGGTCTTTCACACTGCGAGGCTCTTGTCCAAAAGATGACTAATTTATTGAATGCTTGTACACCTCTGTGGGCCTTCACTCAAACGCCTCCTCAGATCCACGGCTGTATGGTGAGATCATAGATTGTTTGATGCGATCTAGTTTCATCGCCAGTTTACTTTCCTGGCAATCAGGGATTACTTTTTTTTTGTTTTTTGTTATTATGTGAAGATAATCCGTCCAGCCACAGATTGCCTGTGTCCCAGACGTTACTGCAGGACAAAAAAAGAACAATGTCTCAACAAGTGAATAGGGGAAAAGGCCTCAGGTTGTCTTGGCTGACAAGACAACACTGACAGTACTGGGACAGCTTGTCTCATTTGGAACAGACCTTGGCTAATGGCTATCCTAAACACTATTCTTTAAAGCAAGCTAAGTGAGATGTTTAAGACTTATTGCTGGTTTACATCTACACAGGGGAGAAGAGGGCAGATGAAGTGGCTGTAATCCCTCATAGCGCCTCTTCCTATTTTATGCCCCCTTACATCCCCCCCCCCCTGCCACCCTTGGTCATAACAGCACATCCTACCATGGGTTGGACCCAAACACACTCACCTTTGAAGAAGCTGTTTTGGATTCTTGCGTACTGCTTTAGACATGCAGCATGTAACCGTTTCCACCAGGGGTTCTCATCCAGCTGGATTGGACCCAGAACCAGGTCACAAAATGTTCAACAACTTTAATAGATACTTTGTTCTGTATCTGATCCTGGCTTTTGGGGTCGTGGCTTCAAGGTTAAACATAAATCCTGGGTCTTGTTGACATGTAGCATTTCACAATAATGCGTAAGTGTAGTGAGCCTTCCACAATATGTTTCACAGGCTCATCTCCGACACCTTGGCCAAGTCAGTCATTAACCAGTCCAGTAACTATGCACTTAAGCCCTGAAAATAGCCCATCTACAAGTGTCAGACTCAGGATGTGGTGAGTTGCAATCTTGTAGATCTGCTGTAGTCGAAAATTGATTTACTTTTATGTCTATATAAGCATTCCCAAAACCAGGTTGAAAGTGGTGAAGTACAGGTGTCCAGTAGTCCAATTCACTGCTGTGATGTGCAAAGATATCATCATTATGAACCATTGAGCACGGTACTTTAACCTCCACTGGCTCCAGCTGCCAGTCTGCACTGCCATGATGTGTGTTTATGTTTACCAGCACAACTCCTTTCTGAGGAAGTGGTAATAACCTGTCAGTCAAATAATTAAACTCCCCTTTGGTTTCATCGAAGGGACAATAAAGACTGTTTTACACCGTGGACTGGATTTTCTTAAAAGTCATTAAAACACCATAATCATTTAAATGTGATTGTACGGATTTTAACTGGGGAAATGGGAGATGATTCAATCCAAACTCATTAAGTCAGTTAGCCTGTTAGGACTAACGTCATATACTTGCTTAAAAAGCACAGCCACACACACACACTTCTTGAGATGTTTCTCAAGCTTGTGTTTGAGCTAAATTAACACATCAAGCAAGATACTGTACAACAACTTCTTGTCTGGTCTGGTTATAGCATTCTATCTCTACTGAGGGGCTAGTATTTCCACAAAGCTAAGCTGAAACTGATGTCTTGAGGAGAGCTAAGTTTAGCCTCATATACCACCTGGCTATTACAAAAACATTCCTGCCAGAATCCATAAAAAACAGCTTCGTTTTTGCTGAATTGCAAACTTTGTTTTGATTGTGGCGCTTGGGTTCTGAATGTGTATTATTTTCAGAGATTTGAGACCCTCATACTTAAAAAACGCTAGAGTTTCCAATAAGAGAAGAAAAATCTATAGCCACTGCTGACAATGACAAAGCTCAACCACCACAAGCCCAATTCCACAACTAATGGCAGTCCATCTCTCTCTCTCTCTCTCTCTCTCTCTCTCTCTCTCTCTCTCTCTCACTGTAATATATCATACATGCACAATGTAGGCATGTCTGTTATACTGTACAGTATATATATAAATAATTGATCCTGAATTAATTGAATCCTGACTGAAAGAATTGGTAAGAAAATATAATTTGCCTGCCACCAACCAGTATGTGTATACTGTATGTCTGAATATGGTTTGCTTTATAAGTTGCCTTATCTGAGGGAGCTGTTTATAGATGTGCTTATCAAATAGAGGATTTCTGGCGCCAAGATGAATGTGGCAGAGCAGAACTTCAACCACTGAACTTCCTCCAGAGGAGCCAGAGTTCAATTAGGGCCAGTCCGCTTCGAAAATCATTATTAGATTCATTACATAGATTTGTTCACAGAGACGGCTAAATGTGTGGAAAATGCTGATGCCTGCAATGCATTTGAGCGCAATGAGGGCTTAACCATTCTGACTAACGTAAAAGCAGGAACAGATTATGGGCGTTCAGGAGAGTGAGCCAACTGCTGTTTATTTTCAAGAGTCTGAACTTTGCCATGCTAATTTGGCTTTGCACCAAAACAAGCATAATATCTTTTAAGCAGATGACATTCATGATGTGGACCATGTGCCTATCTGTGTGAGTACTGGATGGCCCAAAAGACCCATTTTTATTCCTTTACATTGTCTTCTTGTATGCTCACTGGACAGAAAGCCAGCTGTTCAACATACGCACTTCATCTTTCTCTCCTTTTATAGGAGCCTCTAGTCTACAATCTGTCCCCTTCATGTTTTTTCTTTAATGCGACAGGCAGTACGTAGAACAGCTGAGTGTGAGACAGTGAAGAGTGAAGCATTAGCCTACATTTATAAAGCAATACACAGCTGAGACCCATATGGGTTCATCTTCAAACTTTCATTGTGTGCTATTTATCCAAGAGAATGGAACTTTATTTATTTATTTATCCATCCATCCATCCATCTTCAACCGCTTATCCGTAGTCGGGTCGCGGGGGCAACAGCTCCACCAGAGAGCTCCAGACTTCCCTCTCCAGAGCAACATTAGTGACTTCCTCTTGGGGGATCCTGAGACGTTCCAAGGCCAGTAAATCAATGTATTCCCTCCATCTGCGCCTTGGTCTGCCCTGGGGTCTCCTCCCAGTGGGACGTGCATCTTACTTATATGTTGTCTGTATAGACAACAACATTAACCTGTAGGAGTTGAGATCGCAAGCTTCGCACCCGCAAGTGCAGCCCATTGTGTTGGTTGGAGTGCCCTGCCAAGCTGGAAGCACCGTGGACAAATCAAACAGTCTTTGCGGTAGCGGGCAAGAACTTTATCCCTGCGCCACCCAAATGCTCCTGAATGGAAATATAATCATGACCTCGGACTTCGAACAGAAAAATCTTGTTCTCTTCTCATCGTTCACGCCCCAATAGGCTTATATTAGAAATATTAAAAATCACATCCATAATGTGATGCTAATAAATATATATATAAAAACTGAGGTTATATCATTTGACTAGTGTAAGCTGCCTCTCCTAATAAATCATTCATATAACTGGTTAAGTTGCTAGAAAGTAAATCTGATGTTCGATAGTAAACACAGCTCTCCTTGCTGCCACAGTTCCTGCCAGAAGTTCCCTGCTGTATGGGAAGGCCAGACTTCATTAAGATTTGTTTTTCCATCCAGGATCCAGCTCCGAGAACTGCCCTGCAAGGCCTCTAGAGCTCAAATCTGCACCAGCAACCAAACCAAATAACCGGGGTCCCGGTACCAGGCCCTAAACACAACCAGATGTCTGCCCTCAACACAATAATCACAGAACGTATGCACCTTTTCTCCGATTGGTCCAGTGGAAGCCCCAGCTGATCAGTGAAAGCTGTCATCCAGAAAACAGATGTGCAGGGTGTGCTTAGAATGCTGAAAATTATGCTCGTGGCCCCAGGCAGCGCTGAAAGGTGAATGGTTCAGACCTCTAGTTAAACAGAATGTGAAAATAAAGCATGGAAATGGAAATCACTTTCAGACTGGGAGAGCTAGGGCCTGTTGTGGTGGCGAGAGCATTTTTATGAGTAGAAAATGGAATGCTCAGATGTACATTGTTGTGCATGTGGACCACGTGCACATACGAGTCGCGTGGATTGATGTCATTCCGGCTTTGTGGCCACTGCAATGTAATAACACTGAAATGATTCTGGTTCAGTTGTCTTGTTATGATCTGGAGTAATGCTGTGTATGCATTATTCTAGAGTATAGATAGTGTTTCATGAACCCATGTTCACAAGGGATATGCAGAATGCAAAGGATATACACATCAATCTGGTGTTTCCTTTGCATTCTGACTGGTGAAACACAACTCTGCAATTTGAATAATCTGAAGATTTTCCTTCAGTAACTAAAGTTTATCACTTTGATCACTGATTATTAGACTGACTTGATTGGTACAGTATTTTTAGTGGGCTCGACAGAGTTGGAGATGCAGCTCCTTACTGTCCTGTGTGTCCTGTACAGATTGACGACTATAGAAAACTGTTGCCTCCATACCATATCTTGAAAGCAGTATGAAGCATCCTTAAACCCTATTTTCTATTAAACAGGGTTTAAATGTATTAAATAAAAGAAGCAGGGAGTTCAAACTAGCAGTATTCAATTTGTTTAGAGAGTACGGGAGGGTTGGGATCAGGGATAGATTGAAGCGGAAACAGATGAATGAAACTCCAGTTGGGATTCTGTTATAAATCTCATGACAATACCATTTCTAAACCGACTTGCCGTGTGGGGATTTATGACTACACTCTAATGAGAAAAAATGCCTGTGCATTTTAAATTTGAACACGTAAGTGTGTGTTTGTGCAGGCATGCGTGTGTGGACCTACATTTGTGAGACAAATGTGCCCATTATAGGTACATGTGAGAAATAGACATTGTGAGGACAATTTTCATGGTTCTCACAAGATAAATGGTTGTTTTATGGTTAGGCTTACAATTAGGAAAGGATTTAGGTTAGTATTGGATTAAAGGTTACATTTAGGCCTTGGGGTTGGAGTTATGCCTGCCTGATATATACTTAGGGTAGTTTTAGTTTAATATGAGCTTGTATTATTATTATTAGCCTATTCAAATGTTTTTATAGTTGTGACTCGTGAGCCTGTAGATCGGCTATTTTTGGCAATTTGTAGAGTTTTAGGGTTGTAGAGACGATTTCCTATATTGGTAGGCAGCTGTCAAAGGGCTGGTGTAAGCTTGTGGGAGGGAGTCTAAGGCTTGAGCTCAAGTGTATTGATTTGGGTACCTCTTTTTATACTGCTTATATTATATTATATAATGTTATATTATTGATCTTCTGTCTTACTGACTGACTGGCACACTTAGTCGGTCTTTCCCTGACTGGCACTTCTGAGTTAATCTCCGGAACACGCACGCATGCAGTCTGTCTTCTGAGCCATACTTTATAGGGTGACGTGACGTCGTAGCCTGACGTCACGCCACCGACCGTTTCCGTGGCAACAATGGTTATTGTAAAAATGGCATTCATAAATCCTGTTTCCTTCACTGTTGCTACCACCAATATGGGGAAATATTATTGAAACAGTTGTTCTGATAATTTTTGTTAACCGCCAGTTTGCTATTTTGGCACCTGTTGCTTGTCAAGGGACAGATTGCTAATGCTATTACCGTATTTTTTTACGGTACCTTCAGGACAAAATGTGGAGCCTTATTTTCCCCCTAATAATACCTGGCCTGGTGTGGAGAAATAACAAACTTAAACTGTCCAGGTATCCCTTTAAGTGGATCTAGTTGGCTGTATCCAGTAGAATTCCACAGACACGCTACCATAAAACCTCCCTGAGGAGTCCTCTGCTCCTCTCTCAATCTTCATAACAGACTCTTCCTTGCAGCCCAGTCATGGTTAGGTCAGACCTGGCCACTGTTTGTGTCTCATTCTCCTTCCTCCTCCTCTCCTCTTTCCTCCCTCTATCTCTCTCTCTCTCTCTCTCTCTCTCTCTCTGCCTCTTCCACCCTGTCTCTCTCTCTCTTTTGGTTTTGTACCCATCACACCGGTCCCATTTTGTCTTTTGACATGGGTACGACGATTCCTGCTGGGAGATTGCACGACTCAAAGCAAGCCTCGTTAGGAATCCAATGGTTTATACAGTCTGACAGCGGGGCTCCAACTCGCTCTTGGGCTCTGCTGAAGATCAATAATGTCCTGCAGACGACCATGGTAGGATTACATAAACAGCCCTCTCGATGAGGGGCCCCCAGGTTACTAGAGCATCAGGGGCTCTGCACAGCCTGGAGATGGAGCACCTTTAGCTCTGAGACATCTGCTCCCATTATTCTGGAAACTGTCATGGAAGTGCAGGGGCATCAGCCATGCTAACGTCTTGAAGGGGGGAAAAAAGACTGTCTGATTATTATAGAAGTCTCATTGGCCTGATTACTCTGGTCTAAACAGTCCTCCCATATAGGCCTCGTTGTTCGAGCTGCACTCTGCTGGCCAACAGAGTAGACTCCCTATATGGTCAATGCAGTAACAACACTCAGGGTTAGGACCCCAAACAATTTATTTGAAGGGACTTGTGTTTATGTAACTGTCACTGTCTTGAGTTTTCACTTTTTTCTTTCTTTTTATTTTCTTTTTTCTTGGCAAACATTTCTGGGATTGTCCTCCAGCACAGACCAGCTGCGTTGACTTTCACAACATGAAGTAGCCTCTGTAATAAGTGTGACTTGATTGTCACATTTAGAATTAAAGTGGCATCCATATTGTTTGTGAATAAAACATTATTTTATCCAATCTGTATGGTAGAGTATATTATTAATACAATATATTTAACACAACTTGCGGTGGTTGCTCTCTTATTTGCTTTTCTATTGAGACATTTTTATCCTGTGGTCGGGTATAGAACCACTGGTTGACAAGATGAATTATGAAATTCAAAAGGAAATAGCTCGCCTTCCCAAATGTGCTCTCTCTGTTATAGCAACAACAATAAAAACATAAGTGCTTAGTTCAGGGGTCCTGGGTTCGAAACCCGGGTAGAACAACACAGTTACGCATTGCAGCATGCGCGGGCCCCGTAACATTTCATGAAGTAAAAAACGAAATCTAAAAGCCAAACATTTCCCTGGAGATGGAAATGTCACATTATAATGGGATTAGAGGATAGAAATCCGTGAAAATGCCAGGCGTTTTTCCATGCCCCCGAGAGTCGTCCCCGGCAGATGTTGCTCATCGTCGTATTACACGAGGTATTCGATTTATTAAGCAAACACATGTGTTGCATTTGTTCAGCATTTCCAATAAGGGGATAATTTATTGGCCCACTAACACCTCGACGCTGGTATAAATCAGACGGGGATATGATTCTGAGTGCTGCATTATGACCTTGCAGGGTAGCAGCGAGCGCTCCTAGAATAGAAAAGTGATCAGTTTGATCTGCTAATGCCTTCCACAGCTGCACCCGTCCCCAGGCAGTGCTCCAGTTGTATGCTAAATGGATACAAAGTTGATTACGTCAACAGTTTCAAGCATAAGCAACAGAGTATGGAAAGGTTACCAAGAACGTGGTAAATGTTTTTATACATTAACAATTTAATTTTGAGTGAAACAATGCCTTCATTATGTTTACCTTCTCTAACAACATTAAATGCTAACATTATACAACAGGTCGTTTCGAGGAAGCAATCTGATTGGTTGAAACAGCTTTCTAGCCGTGCTTAAACCACGATATAGGAACAACTAATCAAAACAAATCAGCTGTGCTGTCCCAGGCCAGAGCACAGCCGAACATGTTGCTTCGGACATTCTTTGGACATTTGTGGTCATAGTGGCTACATCTAGCCTGATTATCAGCAGTCCACTCAGAGAGTGGGCTGGGCATTCAAAAAGTATGATTGTTTTGTGAATATCTTAGTTTTAAGGGTAACTGTTGTATAATTGCAATATTACACGAGAGGGTGTTCTTTATCATCATGAATGCACTTCTGCCCTGCCTTTCGGAACTCTCCTTCAAGTTCCTGCAGCATCGCAGGCGTGCATTCATGACGATAAATACACCCTCTCGTGTAATATTGCTTAATTCACCCATGCCCATGGAATATAAATCTAATCAAAGTAAGTCATAAAGAACAACACATGTTTTATTTTGATGGTATTGTCCTTTAAAGTTTAGATAAACAGGCACCACAGGTTGTGTCATACAGTATGTCATTGGTCAGTGACACTTCTCCATGTTGGTATTGCTTTACAGACTAATTTGATTCTTTGTTATTAGGGGCAAGTTCATGTTCAAAACTACAAGTGTAATTACCCTATGGCATAGGGTAATTCTATATGTATTGTTGAACTATGAACATGAATTGGCATAGGGCCTACCGCTATGCCTATGCCATAATAAATCCATATGGAAACCGTTAAATTGAGCGACAAAATCTGGAATTAGTTGTAATTCTTAACAGCTGTACCCAAAATCTGTGTCTTTGAGTAGTAATTGTGTATAATACTTTGTAGTGCATGAGAGATTTTATGTTTTAGCTGATTTTCAGCAACAAACCAACCACCAAATTGGCAGATAAAGTTACAAGCCAAAACGCTCAGTGAATTTGAAGGCATGGCCTGCATTCACTGATACTGTACAGCCTTCACACCGCTAAAATATTCACTGTTGGTTTCAAAGCAGCCCTTTGAGGCAGCAAGGGGAGAAGCAAACCGAGAACTATGGCTCCAGTTGTGCTGTGATCCCTGTCATGAGGGACACACTGGACAGCACACTATTGAGTCCAAAGCGTCTCCGCTCTCCCACTCCCAGAGGAAGGGGCAGTGGGGGTCCTGTGAGATTGGCCACAATGCCCTTCAGGATGCCAGTCCACCCCACACTTGCACTTCATCTGCAGCTCTCGCTGCTGAGCCCAAGGCTTTAGTGGTCAGTTACCCACAGTTGCAGTACAAACTCTCTTTCATGGGCGGTATCAAACATTCAACAAGGCTCCCTCCCCGCCCTGTATCCCCTATGTTCAGACTCCCTGCGACCGCCTTCTCTTTTACCAGAGGACCACCATCTTCTCTTTTGATTACGAAAGGCTTAGTCTGCTTACATCACATGTTCAAACTTTCTTTTCAGGCTCTTTCAAGAATGTTACGGTGAGATTGTGTTGCAAAGAGCTCTATAGTGCCGACAATGTTCCCATCACAAGGTAAAGCTGCAATCCAGAACGATTTCGTGTGAATATTTTTTTATTTTGACCAATCTGTATTGTAGAGCATATTAATACAGTCTACATCTGCAGTGGTTGGGGGTGGTCTGGTCACCCACCCTTCTAATGCACTGCTTGTGATCAGGTATACTGTAGGGACACTAGTGGTTGAAAAGTGGTATTGCCTTACATAATATTGTAGGACGTCACTGGTAGAAATGTAGACCGCTGTAGGAGACCTGGGTTTGAATCCCAGGAAGACATAAATCTTATAGATTGCAGCTTTAATTATCTGTAAGTGACTTTATAAACAACACTAGAAGGTTTTACACTCTTGACGCAAGGCTTGCCAAGAAGTGGGCCAGGTGCAAGAGGCCAGCAATATTAGTCCAACGGAATTAGAACAAACCTGCACACTGACAAAAAGGATTGAGGCTCAAAATATATTTTTGTGGCAAACTTGTGTACCACAATAAAGCTGTATGATACTTAATGAAGGCATTGTATGTATGGTATGATTGTTGTGCATGCTGCATTCCAGTAATCCCTTTAAGATAATGAACAGCAAACTGCGGAGTCAAAATAACCCATAAAGACCTAGAAAACACACAAGAATGCGTGAATGAGCAGTGATTTCTGTAGATAATTCTATTTGGAGCCAGCACTCTGTGTTGTGTGCATACCTGGATGGTGGGGAGCTTAGAAAACGTAAAACAGTGGAAAGATTTAATCTGCACAGGGCGACCTGTGGTTTGAAAAAAGAAAAGGGAAAGAGATTTAATCATACGTTTAAGTTGAGATCTAACGCTAAATTATTTTTTGACTGGTAACAGGGGTTGGCACAGCACTCTGACAAACCAAAAAGTAGGCCCTGGCCCTGCCCTGACACCGCTGATTTGAGCGTGTGATAGGCTACGTTGCTAGAAAAATGCAGCCTCTTGTGAGAAAATGCAGAGGGGAGGGACCGATCTGCACTGCAAACCACATGCTTAATGGCACCATAGAGCTAGTGTGGCAGATGGTGCTACACCAAATCCTCATTCCCAGGGGTAATAACGTAATCACGTGGGCTGTCATTAAAATTCAGGCACTGTTGTCATCAAAACTACTGTGTGCACACAAAGCTTCCCCTCGCTTTTATAAAGCAGATTTGGGGCCATTAGATTAGCCACAACTGACAATTAGGCAGTTAATTCTCTGAGAGACCATTTTCCCAGATTGTTATGAATTTGTGTGGTGTTTTTCACACAGGGTAGCGTGCGTTATCAAGATGTAGTAGCCATCGGAAAAGAGAAAGCCCTTATTGTAGGCTAACCTGTTACTTTTTGGCAATCGGCACACGTTCAGCTTGAAAGAGACCACATGGCAGACCAAGGCCCAGATGCGGGGATTATATCTTAACGCTGGCATTGGAACGCCTCAGGATCCCCAGTTAGAAGTAGCTAATGTGGCAAGGGAAAGGCAAGGGAAAGGGAAATCTGGGATTTTCTGCTGCTGGAACTGTTACCTCTGCGACCCGATTCCGTATAAGTGGTAGAAGATGGACTGACGGACGGATAGACAGACAGACACAGTGATGCTAATAGGCTGCATTTTGCATCCGAAAACGCTTGATAATGGACCCATCCGTGGACCTTTCTGGGGGTCCCATGGACGCACTACTGTAGGCCTACTCAGCACTGTACTGTAATTTTAATTTTATGTTTGCATATACTTTGCACTGTTGTGCAAAGTATAACTCTTTGCAATTGTCAGATTTAGAATTGTGTTTATTTCGTTCAGATATTTAGATTTTCTACATGAATTTAACCATATATGATAACCATATACAGTAAGATGAAATGGGAGTTAAATGCTGCAATTTGTAAAAGATACAAAACAAAATATGACTCCTAACGTCACTGAAGCGGGGCTCATAAAATGTCCATGGGAATGGGAGTCTGGGACCCATCTAAAAGACCACCCCTGGGTCCCAGGACCCATTACATTGAAAACCTATTTACATCACTGCAGACAGACTGACAGACAAATTGGTTCAACGGGTACTCTATGACAACGGGTATTGCATAATTGGGTGTGGCATTCCTTGCGTGGCCCCCCTAGTTCACTACAATTCCAATGCACACATGCAGTACATCATGCAATGCACACATGGAGTTACATCATCATGCATGTTGTTCAGATGTTTGGTGAAAGCACAAGTAAGGCTACAACTTGACCTTTGGATATGTGACTTAAAGGGTGTTAAGTGAAGGAAATTATATCAACCATCTGATGTTTCCCATGGAAGAAAACCAAAGCCTACTCCACCTTTACTCCAACTGTAAATCACTTGCTGAATAATTAAGGCCTATAGCCTACTATTTTCTTCTTTATAACTGAACGTCCTCACTAAATGTGAATGTGATTTACAGTACGTTCAGGTCTGGAATTTGAATGTGTTTCAAATAATGCAGGAAAACATTCTATATAGTCTATCTGTAGAAATGGTTCCAGTAGGCCTATACTGTATAAGTGCCATTTTCCAGACCGGCTGTGATTCTGGGATCTCCATTGTATTTGTACCTGCTGCTGCTGCTGCAGTTCCACACATCCACCTGCTCTCCACCACAGTGCGACTAAAACATGTGTGACCTGAGGAGAGAAGGCTGCCTGGTGTAAGCCCAGTGAGCCGAGGAGAAGGAGGAGACGGAAGGGAGAGAAATATATGACGGGGAAATAAGGAAATCACAGATGCTGCACAGAGTCATGCTATTAATAATAATATCGCAAAGAGAGAAAGGAAAGGAGTTCCAGACAGTCTGCGACGGTCGGATATGGAAGCTTATGTGCATCGAGCAAAAGCCCGATTTATGCTCCGCCGCACGACGGTGTCGTGCGCCGAAAGTATGAATCGGGCTAAAAAGAAGAGGTTGCCCCGGGGGAAACTCCTTGGCAGGCAGAGGGTGTGCGGAGATGCATACACTCGCAGCAGTGTGTTCTCCGGGTGGAAGGGAATCATTCAATTACATAATTCAAGTCTAATAATAATGTATGTGTAAGCGTCTACAAGCTCACAACGTGTCGATGTAGATCGGTTAGTTGAACTATTTTAAAATGTTTTTGAAAATAGTAAAAGATGGCAAGTTTAGGGATAAGGGATAAGGGTGACGCAAGATAGGGCCCAGAGTCTTTAATTTCCGATACAAGTAACTGTAAAATCCAACACAGACTGTTGGCACTGAGCAACAGTGATCTGCTTCACAGACTGGTGTGCATCTAGGTTTGTGAGGGTGCCACAGCCACACTGCCACCTGAGCATTCAGCACTAGCAGCTGCGGAAATCTTCGTGAATTTTGATCAAAGTCAAAATGGTGGGTGATCTAAAGATCAGACCACCATATGACCACCAGGCCATACCACATTTGTTCCTTGTGAAGTTGTGAGGAGACGCATATGTTTATTGAAGTTTTATTGCTGGCGGTCAAACGGTTCATGAGCTATGCCTGTATGCATTTTCAATTGATTGCTGTAGCGCCAACCTTTGGCCAAAGGTTGTGGCCTTTGTGTCTAAGCAGGGTGACATAGCCCTCTACCATATTGCCACATTACGTAAAAAATTTGGCCTGGAGCACCGACAGAATACATTATTTATAATTCAAAATTGTGGGTGATCTAAAGGTCAGAGGTCAAAAGTCAGAACACAAAGGTTGTTCAGCATGATGAGACGCATATGTTATTGATGACGGTCAAACGGTTCATGAGCTATGCCTGTTCAAAGTTTGCACTTTCAATTGAGTGCTATAGCGCCACCCTTTGGCCAATGGTCGTGGGCTTCGAGTCCTCACCATATTGCCAAGTTCTGCGAAAAACCGACTGCACGGTTAAGCCAGAACTGCTATTTTTGGCGGAAGAAGAAAAAAACGGACAAATACAATAAGGGACCAAGAAGTCCCTTCGGGCTTGGTCCCTTAATGTGCATTTCAGTTAACATCCCCGATCTACAGTAGTTAGGCCTACAGAAGACAATTGTCTGCGTTGGGAAACGAGTGTCTTGCTCAAGTGTCCTTGAGCAAGACACCTAACCCGTAACTGCTACGCAGTACGCACCCCTTGTGGCCAGAGATCAGCTGTGCTGAGCTGAAGGCTGAAACCGACTTTCCCCTGTGGGAGCAAGTAGGTCAATATTATAGTATATAATCAAAGGTTGAGAACCACTGGCTTTGATTGGCTTTGTTTCTCTTATTAGGAGTATGAGTGACCGAGAGCTTCTACGACTTCACCAAAGGACAATAGATAAGTGATACAACCCATATCAACAGAGAAAATTCCCCTTCCGTTTAGGCTTTTCTCTGTGTTCCTATGATTCTTGTTTATATGGTCATTGTTGCTGGCAGTGGCTAGTACCAGTAAAATAATAATAGGGCTGACAAAGCTTGAGATCTCAATCGAACTCAGCGGGTTTATAAAATGATGCAGAGGCTCATTAATTGCTAACACTGCAATGTCAGCATGCAAACATAACTCTGTGCCATTGATCACACACAACAGTCTCTGTTAACAAAAAGGGAACTCTGCAGCAGGCCAGAGCACACTGTGGCTCGGCCTTTACTCATAAGGATTTCAGATGGCACGGTAGAGTTTCTGCTACAGCCTGAGATGTGTTCGTTGGCACGGCTGAGGGCCGCGGTCACACACTGCACAGGCAAAAGAGGTTTTTGTTGGATCGGCGTCAATGCCGGGGGTTGCGCAACATTAGGCTGAGCTCACTGTGTTTAATATCTGTGGGTATAGGGAGGGACGAGAGCTTAGACTCAGAGCCAAGCTCAGCGGGACGAGGGGGGTAGGGGGGTTAATATCCCAGAGGAGGACCTAACCCCCCTACCCCCCCACCCACAAGCCTCCACCCCACCCCTATGAGGTGATGAGTAACATGTCAGAAGTTCAGAACAAACCTCCTTAGAAGTGCCCTGGCCTGTCCACTATACAGGCTACAGCCAACACACACCGCAATTCAAAGTGCGTTTCAGACTTTCTGCGCGTGCACATAGTACACACAGCAAAAACCTGTGTAACAATTAGAGCCCTGGTTTGGCTGTAATATTGACCATTATTTTACATCATTATAACTATTATATATTATTGTAACTAACCCTGCTGCATCTGTCCTGAATGATTTTTGACTACTGTTCAACCTGGTGCCCCTATTTTGGCATTACACAAAAATAGCAGAGTTTAAAAAAGGCTAAAATAAAATTACTTTTTTTATTTTATTATTTCTTTAAAAATATATATTGATAGTCAAAACACAATCGTTGGTCGGGGATTCAAAATCGGGATCAGCGTCAGACCCAAACATCTGGCATCGATCGGGGCTCTAGTAAAAATTCACCCTTATGGGACCTGAGAGTAAAATCAATACTCAGGATTTTGCTGTGTATAAGAGATAAAAAAGATACAGAGAGAGGGAGACCGATGTGAGAGGGTGGTGGTAGTGGTGGGGGACTGGGGGTAGAAGGTCATGGGGTGTCAGTGGCACCCGTAGCTGTGAGCTCATTTGCAGCACTGTAAGTGAAGGTGAGAGGAGATATAATATTAATAACACATACCATACCTCCATGAATACCGCTTCGTTTCTTTTAGGAGTGTGAGTGACCGAGAGCTTCTACGACTTCACCAAATACATCATTATGTGCTCAGAGTTCCATAGCACCCATTCCCCATCACACACACTTATGTGCTCAGAGTTCCATAGCACCCATTCCCCATCACACGCACTTATGTGCTCAGAGTTCCATAGCACCCATTCCCCATCACACGCACTTATGTGCTCAGAGTTCCATAGCACCCATTCCCCATCACATGCACTTATGTGCTCAGAGTTCCATAGCACCCATTCCCCATCACACGCACTTATGTGCTCAGAGTTCCATAGCACCCATTCCCCATCACACACACTTATGTGCTCAGAGTTCCATAGCACCCATTCCCCATCACGCGCACGCGCACACGCGCACGCGCACACACACACACACACACACACACACACACACACACACACACACACACACACACACACACACACACACACACACACACACACACGATCGAAAGAGAGAAGAAATTGCAGCATATTATAAATTACTTCAGCACATCAGCAAAAGCAATAAATCATGATTTCATAAATTACTATTAGACAACAGAGTTCTGTATTCTTCATGACTCATGTAACCACATCTTAGACTGGGCTGGACAGCTCAGCGAGGACTGAATGCCAGATTTGTTCATCTGCAGCACCCTCTTGTGGAAACAACACATTATTGGATTAACCAGAAGGACACTGCATGCTAAGTATGTTGTTTGCTGAAATACATGCTTCAGACATCTGTGAAACTCCTTAATGATACATGCTATTTCGAAATAGGTAGACTACTGTGCAGAAATTTCAACTGAAAGAAATATTATATAAATCAACTAATTGAAGACAAAAAATTGCATATCTTTCACTATCCACATATATTTCAATCCTCAAAAAGATAATTATATGATAATTATCAGCTTTAATATTCCTTGGTCAGCCCAGTGAATCACACTCTCAGTAGCCATTTCAGTCCACTCTTGGTGTCCATTATATCAAGATATAGGGACCTAAGACACCAGTCAAAGGTAAGCTTTTCTTTCTCTAATGTCGGGACTAGATAAAGATGCTTATTTCCTGTTTCCTAGGAAGCGTTGGCATTCTTTGATCTCAGAAGGATACACTCTCTCGTCCAAACTCAGGCAAATGGTGCAGCGTAGAGAGCATGACGCATGTGAACTTGAATGAACTCCTCAAATACAAGTCAGACATGACTGGTGTGAGTGTGCGGGGGAGTACAGACTACGTCCATCAGCCAAAGTCTGCATTCCACGCTGATAGTGCAGTCCTAGAGTATTTTAGCACATTTTACTATAGCAGCTGGTTGTACAGGAAAGCTGTTTGGCTCACTGTCTCCATTAACCACGCCAAAGTGTTAGAGATGGGGGGTGGGGGCTGGGCACATTGCAAAAGAAAGAAAATAACATTGTTACACTGACGCAAATCAAGTGAGTCACAATCCGAATGTGAATTATTCACTGTGCAATTTTGTGTGCAATTTTATGCACTTGCAACTAATAATTAAAAGTCAAAAAGTGTCAATGTGTGAAGAACAGCATGGCCTATGCGGGTATTTTAGCATGAACTAGAAAAGGTGCTCATCTGAGCTCAAGTCTCCACCAGGTCAGGAATGTTTGTTGTGGGTGTGCATTGTTTGGTATTGAGTGATCATAAGGAAGTAGCAGTTAATAGCCAATTAACAGTACAAGGTTGATGCGTTGATGCGAAAAAATGTATTTCACATCCTCCTGGTGGCGCTATAAAAAGCGGATTTGAAAAATGCAGGCTAGACTTTTTCCGTGCATCACAGACGGACAGGGTGCAAAACAGTCTCCCCTCCCCATGCCTTCGGCCTAGTGGAGACGACAATAGGCTATTATTGATGTACATGGTCAGGTTGTTGCAGGATTTCTGTAAGATGCTACAGTATTTCAAAGTTGGGCTTGTACCTAGATATTTTGGGTCAAGGAGCAAGAACATGTGCAAAAGCTCCTATACATAAAGCTTTCAGCACAAATTGAGCTCTATTAATCTGTGACATTGAAACTGATAAGGGCTGGCCAATTGGTTCCCTGTATATCTGCCCAACTGAGACCTTTAAAAAAAGAGATAACAGTAAACAAAAGTACCCACAGCATAACTGTGCAGTGTGAGATCAGAGTGTAGGGAGACTCAGTTCACTATGTGTGTCTAACTTTCCTGACAGGGGAATCATTAAAACAGTCCCATTGCGTGATTCAGCCCGTGGCTGTGGGCTCGCGCTCATAACCAGTTGTTTCTCAATTAGACTGAACGCGTAAGAGGCAAGAGCATATAAGTACAACAGTACAACAATGTGGCCACAAAAAGCGCAGACTGTCAATCAATTATCCCATTAGTGAAAAACTTTGCAAGAATAACTGAAGCTGCCCTATAGAACTTAGAACCAAAGAGAAATATGACTTTGTGCAGTTACTTACTGACTCCAAGACTTTACCATGTCCAAAGGGCATTGGTGTTAATAATAAGACTGAGGGTCCCACAATAGCCTCCCTGCTACCACCACCATCTTGCGCAAAAGCATTAACTTAAAAACAGAGTCAGGGTCATCCACAATTCTCTTTATAGACCATTCACAGGAGGCAAAATGGGCTTATTGAAATAATGAGCATATAGAATACAGAATCTGACATAGGGTCTGAAACACAGAATCATAAGATCGCTTTCTCCTTTGAAGAGAACAAACGCATTGGTGAAGTTTAAAGTATTCTGTTTATTTCTCTTCCTCAGATATGTAGTGAAGAGAAAACAAATATCGCAGTGGACTCCAAAGCTACCATCGTCTGCAGTGTACAAAACTAATCAGCCTGTGTTAGTCGCCCAAGGTCTTCCCTTTCTTGATTAGCAACATTCAGCCCCCCCCCCCCCCCCCCCCCCATGTTAGGCAACATGAAAGAGAGCGTAGGCACTCAAAGATGACTTCGTCTTTGCAATTTATTTCAATCTTGCTTGCTTTAACTTTGTACAGGGAGATCAATTATCAAACTCCAAGGGCCAACATTGTCAGAGCTGAATAATTTAATTGGTGTGATAACCTTAAACTTTTTGTTTTTGCCATAATTGCCGCTTTAATATTTCTCCCCAACATACGTCAAAGGTATACAGTTATGGCTGTTATCAAAGCAGCAGCGTTTCTCCACTGCAAACTCAGCCTGAGAACTTTTGGAGTGACAGTTACTTTCAACTGTAAACAAATTATACAAAAAAAATCTTTTGATTCTGAAACAAAATGCCTTCTTATCCTGGGTAATTGTTGATGATGTTTTTTATTTTTCCAGTTGATGTATTGTATAACCTCACTTGTTTTATAGGTGAACATAATTTGTAGATCATTTTTGTTCTACTGAGATCTTTAAACCAGAATGGGTGCAGAGTGTGAAGTTCTGTTAACCGAGTCTCCTCCATAACTGAGAGCTGTTTAAGAACTTGCAGAGGCATTAGAAAGTGATTCTCCATCCTCCACATGGCTCATCAATGAATCATGCCCCACTGCTTTCCAGCAGATACCACTCTGTGAGATCTGCTTAGGCTATGAAAAATTACATCAACATCAAAGAAGTCTTCTTAAAAGAGCAAGTTTAGAAAAATTAATATTTGATAATGCTGAACCCCTGCGTAGGCACACAGGCCACGATGTGCCTATTAATCTCCTAAGAATATTAAAGCCTCTAATATGCCATATTTACTGATATTAAGGATTAAAACAGCATATAATATGCATTTAAAAATCGTTTTGCATATCAAAATACAATTTGTGAGCATTGATGTAATGGTGCTTAATGAGTCTCATTTCAACTTGAAAGGGGTATTGCTGGCCAGGGTTCCCTGTGCCACCTTGTGGTCATTTGTCCCATTGCAGGACTAGAGGGGTTGAGGGACAAGAGGGACATCTCAAATATGGGTCAAATTCTTTACTTGACCACATCGACCGTTAACCACTTAAACCTTACATAGCTGACCAGAGTCCCCCAGGGTTCTGTACGCAGACTATTTCTTTCCCGCTACACCAACAATTTACAATTACAATTACAATTACAACACATCTCTTTGCTGAAAATAGCCAGTCTACAAGCTCCCAATGTGTCACGTTTTGTGACATGTTGAGAGCTATTGCTGGGGCAATGCTTGCCCCATACCAGCACAGGGACACTATAGGGCACTTCACTAATGCAGATAATCTGAAAGTTTTGGATTCATTTTAACATTTCAGAATATTTTAAAGATTTGGCTATGTCCTAAATCCATTTTATCCCTCTTAGTCTTAGCATTATCCTATTGGCTTTCGTTCGTTATAGTTTAATGGTCAGAGAATTACCTAGCTTTACAGAATGATACAAATATTGTTTATTTCTATAAATGCTGCAAAGGTCAGTCTGTTATAATAAAGAAGGTAATGTATAATGAAGGTTTCAATATGAGAAGGAATTGGCTATAGCAGAGAAATAAGGGATGTATACAATTATACCAGGGATTTCCAAAGGTATAGGCCCTGATACCAAACAGGTTTGGATTGTATTGACCACCCTCTTTCTACATTTTGGACTAGAGCACCTGTCAGGTTGTGACCTTGAATTCAAGCCAACGCTGAGGTGGGAAACAGCTTTCATTTGTCCATTAATGCCCTAGCACTGTTGGTGAACAGGCTACAAAACAGTGTAGACCTGCCACAACATGTTACAGTTCAACCTCCTCCGGTGAGTTGGTGATCTCTGTAGTCTTATATACTCTGTCTTGTGCCCCTATCATTTAAACTGGTTCCCCGTCTGGCTTTGTTAACTAGGTTCAGTATAATGATGTCGTTTTCTGTGATGTTCCAACACCATGGCTGGAGGCAGGAGTTTAGTCAGCAGCAGGCAGGATCAAGAAACAAGCGTCAGCCACTGAAAATGGAGAAAATGGCTCATAGTACCCCAAGGTAGGAAATAAATTGCAGATGATAACTAGTGGAGTGAGGCACAAACAGCATAATAAATTGTTAGCGATTTTTGCTCTCATTTTGCAGGGCAAAATCAAACTTTGGAATGCACGGTTGGCAGGCCATTAAAAGAATTACTTCATGCTCTGAAAACAGAGGGCTTGTGTCAATCCCCATATCTCAAACAGAAAGACAAGACACTCTTTGGGAAATGCTTTGTGCTTTCCCCCATCTCAGTGCGTAGTACAATGACAAGCACAGATCATAGTTAGGGAAGCACAAATAACTGACTGGAAAATGGTTTTGATACTAACATATCACTTTTGAATAAGGACAAGAGCCCAAAGTTGATCTAAAGTGGCACGGAGTTGATAAATATTTATGCACAAATATTTATGTCTTAAGGTTTCTCAATACATGACCATTAATGATTAATGATCTGCATTCCACACATTTAATAATTTATTGATAATAAATAAATCATATTTTGCCCATTCTATAAATATTCAACAGACTAGATTTTCAGAGATTTTGGTTGTCTGCAGCCTGTTTCTTGTTGATAATAGCAGTCACTGGAGCAATGTACATTGAAAGATTTTTTTGTTAGTTATTTGTTTTCATCTAATTAATGTTTCATAAGATTTGGAATGTAAAAACTATTGCTTGGCTTGCACCCTGGACACCATACATGTGTTTCTCAAAATATCATTTAAATTCAGTTGTCTTTGGAATAATAAGTGGTTAGGAAAATACAGCAGTGCTATACAACATTGTGTGTGTAGCACAAGCGCATGAATGATTATCTAACCACGAGTAAAGCATGTTTCATGTTGATTCAAGTAAGTAAGCACATAAAAAGTCAGATATCAGACTCAAGTTGTGAGTTTTATGTAGGGTATAGATACTGCCCAATGATACTCTAGTCATTGCATATGGAATTATATATATGTAGATTTATTCTGCAGCAGAATAAATCAATGATATGATTGGTGAAATAAATAAAAAGACCAATATTAGCATTAAATGCAACATAAGAAGTAAAGTTGAACGTATACTGTTTGAATAGAGTCAATACACCAGAAACGACCTCGCATCCGCCTGGGTGACGGCAGACTGCTGGGCAAGTGCTGGCGCTTTGGCATGGGGGGTCAGATCAACATATGGAATGAATTCTGTACTGGCCATAATGGAGCGTGTCTTGAATGTACAGGGTTTGATGAGGTCAGATCAACATAAGGAATGATAAAATGGCCACCAATGTAATAAAAAAAGTCAACCAAAGAACACGATTCCTGTACACTGTACAGGATCTCCTCCCTGGTCAACAAAAACACCTTGAACACCCTAACAGGAGCCCTTGTACAAGGTTTCTTCGACTATGCAATATGCATGCACCTCTTGGTACCACAGCACCTCAAAGGCCCTTAAAACAAGGCTCCAGACTTCCCAAAACAAACTGGTCAGGCTACTACTTGGCCTCACTCCCCGAACCCCCCTAACCCCTGCCCACTTTGAGCAGCATCTTGCAATGGGTCTAGTCCACAAGATTCGATTATTTTCACTCCTATGCCACCAAAATGTGGAACGCCCTACCAACAGCCATTAAGACTATGCGAATCCCTCTGCTCTCAAAGGGCACCTACGGTCGGCTGCAATTCGAAACTGGCCCCCGTAAAATCTGAATCCCCCCCGCCCCCTTTCCCCCTTACTGTATGTTTCCTTTCCCTTTCTACCTCCTTACATGATTTCCTGTTTTTTATATAGATTTGTACGTCTCTAAATGTTCTGATGAATTGGAAATGGTGGACCCTGTTATAAACAAGTGTAATGCTTTATCAGTGTGTCATCCACAGTTTCATGTGAAATGTAGGCTACCCATTCTGCAAACTGTTAATACTTCAATGAATCAATTAAGGAATCAATCAATCAATCAATCAATTGCAGCATGCCATGAATATAATGAACATAATCTTGTACTGTGTGTGTGTGTGTGTGTGTGTGTGTGTGTGTGTGTGTGTGTGTGTGTGTGTGTGTGTGTGTGTGTGTGTGTGTGTGTGTGTGTAAGCGCGCGTGCGTGTTCACAGAGCATCACCTTTGAAACTTTTACTGCGGACATAAGTTTCCTCCTGATATGCAAGGATTGAGAATTCTGTAAACCCAACCTTGCCGCCCTAAATAATTAACGGGATCATTTTCTGTAGGTATAGCTGACATTGTCACAAATTAATGGATATTTTTGGGATATTCTTTTTTTTAATACTTACAGATCTATTTTGGTGTCCAGTGTCCACCGCACCTCGATCTGATCTCCTGCAGAACTGCCACTGTACTGTACTAACATTGATGTACCATGCAGGTCGGTCGGTGTGCTATTAAAGCTGACGTGCACACTTTCCCACCTCAACTGTGTGAACATCCCTCTTTCCCAGGACCACAGTTAAACCTGCGTAATTTTAAGCAAAATGGCGACAATCTAAATGGACGGTGGACGACAAAACAGTTTCAAGTCCAATGACACATTTGTCATCATTCAGTGGCAAATTATGTGACGGCTTTCGAAAGGTAGGTTTGTCGTTGCCTGCTGTTTACCGGTATTACATTATGCGCAGTGTTACTGTGTCGCCAGGTGGGACGTGATTAGAGCCTGAGGTAGCATTAGACGGTAGACCTTTGCTCGTGTTAAACACGGCTGTCGTACGACTACGACCGGTACGTGTCGCTCGGCGAAAAAACAAGCCAATCTACAAGCTCACAACGCGTCACGATTCAACGCCTTGTGGGCTTGTAGATCTCCTTTTTTTGGAGGGCGACACAGTCATAAGGGAAGGATGCGTCAATCCTGTCGGTTATTGCTCCGTCCGTACCATACATCTTGCGTTGACCGTAGAGAGATGTCGTTGGTGGCGGTGCATCTAGCCTAGGCTGTGCTGTGCTGTCAGGTGACCGTGGTTGTAGACTTTAAAACGCTCGAGTCTATTTGTTAATTTTTTTTGTAGCTGTCCGTCCGCTGTGTTATCACCTGGGCATGCTAGAAAAACATAATCGTTGTTGTAACTTAAGTTGTTGGATTCCGGGTTTTGTGCTGCAGAGATAGCCTATGACCCAGGGTTGGTATGGTATGGTAATACAATATTATTACACCAGACACTGAGTGGGGTGATTGGAAGGGGAAGGGCGAAGAGGGGGCAAGATGGTTTACAATATATTTTAGGAAACTGCCTGGCTACCCTATCATGAGAAGAGGATTAACATTGGTTGCTCTATAAAGTTTAAATAACATCAAAAACCACCATGATGGATGATTCTATTAAAAATAACAATCGGGGGGCTTGGATAAAAAGGATCAGACCTCCATTCATATTCAAATGGCATTGATGTTCAATGATAGCAGGCACGTGCAGATGGAACTTTTGGTGCTTTGGCACCTACCCTTTTAAAACCCCTTTTTTTTGGCCTGCCCAACATCCGTGACCCTTATAAATATGATTGAGGGTATGCGCATGCATAAAGTGAATGGAAAATCGAGTGGCAAAGTGAGTTTAACATTGTTTAATGTCGTTTAATGCAATCAGATAGGACTTTTCTGTTTGGATAGTATGGGCTGTTGTCAACGCCAGAAAGTAGTTTTTTGCCACTCAGTATAGGCGTTCCCGCATTACTTCTGGGTATGATGATGATGTCATGCGCATACCCTCTATTGCGACTGTAGGTCGCAGATTACTATGAAAACCTGTCAGTCAGTCAGTCCGTCCATCACGCCACCGTATATGGCCATCAGTCCGTCACGCATCATGACACGTCACGCCAATATATGGCCATCAATCCGTCACGCCTCGTGACATGCTCCATATGACCGTCTTCATATATGAAGATCATGACACTGACTTCATCAAACCCTGGAAACTTGGAAAGCCATACATGGAGAAGACTGGATCATCACCTAGATCTGCATATATGGAGCCGGCCAGCAACTCTACATCTGACCTCGAACCTCAAACCCTTAGATCTCCATATATGGAGCTGACCTGTTCTGACATTCCATATGTTGATCCTTTCCCACCCGTCCTTCCTCTTCGATGTGTCCCTTTTGACTGATACCAGTCCATTCAAACTCTAGATGGGCCCGCCCCAAAGTTATTAGCGCAGCCGTGTCCGGCATAACTAGAGTGCTCAACAGGCCTGAAAATGAAGGCCCGATCCTACCTGGGCCCTAACTGGGCTGGCCTGAGGCGCGTCATACCAAAGCCTACACGGGTTGTGCAAGGACGCGCTGTGATTGGCCAGTCGCTGTGATTGACAGCCTAAACCTAACCCTAATCCTAACCTCAGTAAAACTATAACTATAACTATAACTAAACGTCAACGTCAATTAAAAAATACATACATCAACTCATTCCGGCCAATCAGAATTTGCGTCCTCTAATTGTAATGTTTACATTGCTTATTTTACTGTGCAATGACATGTGCCAAGTTATTTTGGAACATATTGCTCCATTAGCATAGGACATCCAATGTACTACATACAAACAAGTATGCCAAATTTAACAACATTTAGCCTACTTGGGCTAATTCATTCGTTCATGCATTCATTCATTCATTCATTCATTCGTTCATTCATTTATTCATTCAGTCAATCAACAGTTTAGAATTTAGTGAAGTAGTTTACATTTCATGGGGAAACTCGTCCAATTTTGAACCATCAAATGAAAATGTGCACTGCCTGCATGGGCCAAACATTGTAATGCACTTGGAGGGCTTACTTGGCTAAATGAGAACTGACATTGGTGGTTAGTCCATGTTTTCTTCACTTAGAACATTTTCTTGATAGTAAAGCCTATATCTTGGGTCGTTAGCATCACTGAATGCTTCCAACATAAGAGCATGGTGATACCCTGGAAAGTAACTGTTTAAGATGGGGACAGATAGAATGCTTCCAACATAAGAGCATGGTGATACCCTGGAAAGTAACTGTTTTAGATGGGGACAGATAGAATGCTTCCAACATAAGAGCATGGTGATACCCTGGAAAGTAACTGTTTTAGATGGGGACAGATAGAATGCTTCCAACATAAGAGCATGGTGATACCCTGGAAAGTAACTGTTTTAGATGGGGACAGATAGAACAGCCCTTTAAATATCTTTCACATTTAATATTTTGTAAAATAAATCAATATTTCAGAGAATCAAGAAGATTGTGATTTCAACATGGTATTAACGCATTTTGGGCGGGAACCCCTTTTGGTGTTTTAATCCATTCTGTACGGGAACCGCTTTTGGTGTTTTAAACATTATGTTATAATTTAGCTATTGAAAAATAGCAGATCTACAAGCTCATAGCGCGCCACCGAGTGGCGCGCTACGAGCTTGTAGGTCTGCTATTTTTGAAAAACCATGAAAATATTTATTTCAGAAAACTGGAGGATTTAGAAGATTTTTTTTAAATTTTGAGGTCAGGCCAAGAGTGGGACTATCTCACACTAGAAAGTACTCACTAAATATTAAATATGAATACCGGTATATGACTATTAGTTCTAGAAAGATTCTACCATGATCTATATTCTATATGGATGTAATCAAGACTGAAGACAAAATATAGGCTACTTTAGTTGGTAAGTGCAATAGTAACCATTTTATGGTTCTAGAAAGATTAGAGCAATGTGCATTAAATAAGCACTTTAGACTCATTCCAGAAGCAGTCATGTTGTCAATGTTAAATGTCTCTTTTATGTTCAAATGTTTTATGTGAAGCAACTGTTTAGCATCGTGTCAAACGGTTCTCATGATTTTATGTTTTTATGTGAAGCAACGGACTGTAGCACTGTACCTTTGACAAATATTCCCATAGGGACAATAACGTTGAACATGAAGGAGCAATTACACGTACTGTACTGTAAGGCACAAGATAAGTTTAATACTTGGCAATGGTCTGGTAGAAACATGAGTCATTGGTTGTAATGCAAAGTAATTGGTGATGACCAAGAAAATCACATTTGAATTGAAAGTAGGCCAACAAAATATCATGTACTGTAGACTGTACACTCTGTCACATTTTGTCAGTTTGAATGATAAGATGGCTCGTTAGTCCACTACAGTTGCCATACTTGATTTAACCTAAATCCAATGGTGAATCAAGTTGTATTTATAAAACATTTAGACATACTGTACCTTACAGTGGCTCACCTACAGTTTGTACATGGTCAGTCCAGACAAGAAAATATTATTCTAAAATGTCAGCTATTGAAGTTCATGAAGTGAGACGTAGATTTCTGGGCACCGATTCAGACAGACCTTTTATCAAGAAAGACATGAATGCTCACTGGTCACAGTGTGAGCAGCATGGCAGGAGCTTTTCTGTGATGTCCGCCAAGAGGTAGTCTAAGTGTAGTAGGCACTAGGAAGCCATTTCTCTAATACAGTACACACACTGGGCCAAGAGGTAGTCTAAGTGTAGTAGGCACTAGGAAGCCATTTCTCGAATACAGTACACACACTGCAGGGATCCATGTTCAAACTTTGAGACCCCCAGTATGTTCATAATGTCCTTTGGAAAGACCCAGAACATCTACCTGTTCACTCAGTACACAGGAAAATCTGGAGTGTCAGTTTGACAGAGATAGTGTATAGACCCATTTTACATGAGAGTTAAGTTGGTACTCCAGATTTTGCTGTGTATAATCTTTCTGAATAAGAGTGTCAGCTAAAATGCCTGGAATGAAAAATGAAACTAAATGGCAATACAGTTCCATTACAGTCCAGTACATGAGGTGCTGTATGTGTTTATCATTGACACTGGGAGATTAATGGATTTAAACTATGTCAGCATAAAGCACCTACCTGTCTCCATTCCAGTGTCACCTCTTCTAGGTGAGTTGATTCTATGGGTTGTTTGCAAATTACCCTTATTCTGTCCTTTACATTGACCATGCGCCATATAGTCTTTGGACAGATAATCAACTGAGGCCATTACCAAAATATTGGGACATTGGGACATTGATAAGTCACTGTTACCCCATTCATGCCTGCCTCATGTCTGTTGAACTTGTCGGATAGTTACTGTATAGGTCTTCGCCATGTCTATATGTCAAGGCTTTGTGAATAGGGTTCTTGTAAAAATTGGTCTGCATAATTTAGTGCACTGCTTTATGACGTAATTGCAGGTATCAAAGGATCACACGATAAGCTGTGGGAAGATATCATTACAGCTGCATGTACAGTAGCTGTAGCTTCTGCAGCATGTGTGTGTGTGTGTGTGTGTGTGTGTGTGTGTGTGTGTGTGTGTGTGTGTGTGTGTGTGTGTGTGTGTGTGTGTGTGTGTGTGTGTGTGTGTGTGTGTGTGTGTGTGTGTGTGTGTGTGTGTGTGTGTGTGTGTGTGTGTGAGAGAGAGAGAGAGAGAGAGTACACACACTAAATAAGTGAGGTGGTTGAGGCACGTTATCAACAAATTGATTATGTGTCACTTGGCAAGGTCAAATATTTTAACCAAGATGCCTGTAGTCCCTGAATGCTCAGCATAGCAAACAGTCATGTGTTCTCCAGTGGCTGCTTACACAGCTATAAATGAAGGCATCAGGGAACTAGGGACTACTTAAATGGGAGTACATTGGCCTGAATTAGCAACTCAGCTAAGGAACAGCTGCAGAGATGAGATATTTTAGTAATCAGGTGGATCCTCCAAGAACATTGAGGCCTGCAGAAATATATCAGTGGCACAGGAATAAGGGCAGCAGCTTTCCACAGAAACTCATTGACATGGTGGCTGTTTAAACCGTTATTTACCTTAATTTGAGTTCATGACATACACTACGAGTCCGACCACCCTAAATATCTGTTCTGATATTGATTATATTGCCATACTTGAACAAGATACATATTCTAGTTAATACTTATAAAACTATGTCATGAGAGGTTAGCAGATTACTATGAAAACCTGCAAAACCTGTCAGTCCATCCGTCGTTGCATCTGTCGTTCCATCCGTCACGCCACCATATGTGACACGCTCCATATGATCGTCTCCATATATGAAGATCATGACACTGACTTCATCAAACCCTGGATAGCCATACATGAAAAAGACTGGATCATCACCTAGATCTGCATATATGGAGCCGGCCAGCAACTCTAGTCTACATCTGACCTCAAACCTCGAACCCTTAGATCTCCATATATGGAGCTGACCTGTTCTGACATTCCCTATGTTGATCATTTCCCCACCCGTTCTTCCTCTTCGATGTCTCCCTTTTGACTGATACCTGTCCATTCAAACTCTAGACGGGTCAGCCCCAAAGTTATTAGTACAACCGTGCCCGGCAGCCGGCGAAAACTAGAGTTCTCCACATGCCCGAAAATGAAGGCCCGGCCCTACCTGGGCCCTCATCATCCGCTGCCACCCTTAGATCTCCATATATGGAGTTGTCCTGTTCTAACATTCCATATGTTGATCTGACCTCATCAAACCCTGTACACTCAAGACACTTCCTAGATCCTCCGCTGCCACCCGTAGATTTCCATATATGGAGCTGACCTGTACTGACATTTCTTTTTTTTTTAAATAATATTTTTTATCCCATTTTGCAACCCATTTATTTCAATTATCTAATGTAATCCTGGGCACTACACTTCCTCTGCCAACCTGGGGGGGCTAGTCCCTGCCAACCAGGGGTAGTTTAGAGACCAGGATTACTGCAGGGTACCTATAGGGGACACGGGGAGAACATGTATGCAAACTCCACACATTTCATATGTTGATCTGACCTCATCAAACCCTGTACACTCAAGACACACTCCATATATGGCCAGTACAGAATTCATTCGATATGTTGATCTGACCCCCCCATGTCAAAACACCAGCACTCGCTCAGCGGTCTGCCGTCACCCAGGCGGATGCGTGCACCCGACCTCGCTTCTCGCCCTCAGGGCGTCTTACTGTTATATAACTATGTAAGTGTGTGTATTTATGTAAGTATGTATGTAGGCTACAATATGTATGTATGTATTTCTACAATGAGCAATGTGTGATGTGTTTTGCTGATGATATTATTTCTTGACTGGTTGCAAAGTGATGAGAATCGTCGTAATGATCAAACCACATTTTGACATAATAAACACTGCAGAAGATACAAATGTCATTCATGTCAAAATGTTTCAAAGGTACATGTAGCACATACCCTGTTAATGTGATCAGGGAATCCAGCTTGTTGGTAAAACAGTCAGTGTGTTTGCTCGGTCGGGACACCGTCTGTGTAATATAAACATATCATGAGGACTCACATTTTATTCATAAAACAACGACTGCTATGCTGTCGCAATATGGGCGCAAGCCTACCTCTAGACTCGGTGTGTAGGCTTACACACACAGCGGACACATACATTAGTCAGGCTCTTGTCAGTGTATTTGCTCTTTCGGAACACCATCTGTGTAATACTAACGTATCATGAGGACTCAAATTTCATTAATAAAACAAAAACTGCTATGCTGTTGCAATACATTGTTCCAGCATGTAAGTACAGTACATCAACTTAGATTGTTTCCACCAGTGCTTCACAGAAAATATCCTGAGCATTAATACTTTTCTTTTCTTCATTTTTGATGTTTACACAACAGTGATACATTGCATGTCATTAGGCTACTACTGGCTATTGAGGATAGTACTGTATTTGACATGTTCATTATTTAAGCTGAAGTAAGTTGTGTCATAATTTAAACGGAGCGAGTGTACGTGCACTGTAATATTAACATGGCAGTCGTAGTATAGCAGCTATAGGGCATAACCAAAAATGTGAGCGTCTCTGACGAGGTGGTATGATTTGGAGACACAGCTGTATGTTTATAGTTTTAACACCTGGAACTGCAAGCTCCAAAGGTGTGAAACACTCTGGTACTGGAGCTGGGTGTGATTACCAGTCAAATTAAATCTCAGATGTCAGTTACATGTGTCAGTGCCACTACACTCCCACGCTTGGCGGGTCGTAGGGAGTGACAAGCTTGATGTCGAAACCCTGATTATTATTATTTTTTGTGTGCGAAGCAGGATAACTGACACAATTCACAGTCATGTATTCTTTGTTAGTTTTCATATTTGTGGAAAATGTTGCTTGTTAAATGAAATTTTGATTAAAATAATGTGTACATTATACAAGTCTTAACCAATTAAGCCCCAGACGAATAGCAAAATAGCTTATCTACAAACTCTTGTCGCTACTCATTGCAAAGTTGTGAGCTTGTAGATGTGCAATTTATGGTATTTATTTAAAAAAAAAAATTAACATGTTTGGAAATGTTTCTCTCATGGCATGGCCAAAATAGGGTCGGCAAGTTGAAAGTGGTTAAGTACAATTCACATGATGAGAGTCTGCCATAACTTTACAACCTTGAAAGATCAATGACCATTTTTGTATGTTGTTTCCAAACATAGATGGTAGCTAGCCACCTGCTGAGCATCTCCAGGCTAAACACAAGCTATTCAACCATTAGTTGTCTTCTTCTGTGACAGAGCTCTGCATTAAGCTGTAGGCCTATCTTTTTTTCTTTCTTTTCTGTGTCTGACCAAGACGCCAGTATCAAGCGGTATTCCCTTTAAGCGAGCCTTGGGAGCAAATTCCTCTGAAATCCTGAGAAGGAATTTGATTTAAGGGAGAGCCAGGCATTCAGGTACTAAAGTCTTCAACAGGGGGCAGCAAGGTGAGATTGCTGTTGCCCATCAAAGGCTGGATTCAAGTGGTAAGCTACATGCTGCAGAAGGCTGGGATGGCCAGCCTACTGTTCAATCACTACTGATCAAGCCTGGCTGTTATCCCCCTTTAGCCTGGCTATAGACCGTTTCCTCCACTAAGGGGCAGAATATGATCACTGATACTGTTAATTCTCCACTCAAAGGATCCATTAAAGCCATGCTAACTACCGTGACTGCTGTTAACACATACGGTATGGTAATAGCAGGTAATGATGATAATGATAGTAATACTGAAAGTGGACGACTGGTGAGAGATGCTTTTAAACCATTTAGTGTACAGTGTTGGTATTTTCAATCCCCTGCTAAGAGAATGATAGAAATCTCTTCATCCTACAATACAGAAATAGAGGAATGGAAGCGCTGCAGGGATCTGTTAGTGGCTCTTAGATGGGTGCTCTTTGGTGATACAAGTAAAACCATATAGACAAAAGGTATCCTTCCTCCAAGTTGTACTGCTTGTCAAGGTGTAAGTTGCAGACTTGAAAAGAAAAGAAGGGAATCCAAGGCACTCCGTCTTTGGTGAAAAATGTAATAGTTTATTTGATGAGCAAGGCAAATAAATAACAGGACCTACGCGTTTCGACCAAAAGGTCTTCGTCAGGGTCTATCTCAATCCTACAATACAATACCATTTCAAATGCTGTAATTTGTCTATTGATTTGATACATAATGCATATTGCACTTTCATCAGGTTCATGCACATTTTGCTATCAAAGTGAATTGTGATTTATTAGTGCATTTAGTCTTCTTGCAGTTCAAAGCTTGTTTTCTAGTTCAATTCAGTTTGATCTCAACCAGAGCTAAAACAATACTATTCTGCTGTAGATTGATGCGAGAATGTTATTGAGTAATCGGTTTATTCTTTCACTGCCTGGAAATCTGTCAGATCTCAATCCAGTGTCTCTTATTGATTGACAGGATAAAACCAGAAGTTTGTCA
Source organism: Electrona antarctica (assembly GCF_951216825.1). Classification (NCBI taxonomy): domain Eukaryota; kingdom Metazoa; phylum Chordata; class Actinopteri; order Myctophiformes; family Myctophidae; genus Electrona; species Electrona antarctica. The sequence continues at coordinate 33,149,568 of NC_136812.1, forward strand.
CTCTAGATTCTAGACAGACCTCGCTTTATTTTGAACATCAGAACTGTGTACCGGTATATTTATTCTCACATACTGGTGTTTGGCCAAAACACTCCTCAAGTTCAAACCGCCGCCAGTCTTGAAGGGCTTGGATTAGTGAGGCTCTGCCGCATAATAGCTCTGAGACAGCTAAACCTTTCCATGATGCCTGTTTGAGGTTGTGGTCAGCACTTCCCTCATTAAATCATCCATTTATTCTCAGAGCTGGATGTGATATTTTAGAGGTTTGAGCACACGGGGCACAGGTTAGCTGCAATTATGCTGATGTTGAGCTTTTAGAGATGTGCTGAACGAACACTGGAGTACGGTATTACACACACAGGAAGTTACATAGTGATTAACCTTCATTTCAGTGCTCTCTGGGAGGCAAATCCACCTCCAGTCAGCCTCCGTCAGGCATATTTCTCCTCCCTGATGAATGACCTTCAAAATGATAGATCAGGGCCATTCTTTCATATTATGCTTCTGAAGCAGTTGTCTGGCCTTTGGGGCTGTTTGAATGCTTCCTTAACAACATGAACCCTAGCGTCCCTATTCTGGGGCAAACATTTGCAAAATGGGCTGATCTACAAACTCTTATTATTATTATTATTTTAGATATTCTTTTATATTTAGTGTAGAGTGAAAAAAAAGGCGGTGGACTAGTATAGCGCCCTGGGGGACTCCAATCAACTAGGGTTTAAGTTTACTGTGTGCAGTTCTGTTGTTCCTGTAGTCTTCCACTGATTCAGTAAAAATATTGTGTACATTAAACAAAAGAAAAAAGCTCTCAATCTATCTCCGATTGCAAGAAATATGGACATGGATATAGATGTATGATGGATGCTTGTCTGTCACGGGTCAAGGCCACTTATGTCATGAAATGTGATCTACTTGTTGACAGGTGTTTCCATTGTGGCTGCAGGTGCCATCTGTTGGTGAAACAAAGTACTGGAAAATGAAGGTAAGATTTCCAAGAAACAAAACATCTCCATCAAGTTGTTTGTGAGTGCGTTCATGCATGCATGCATGCGTGTGTGTGTGTGTGTGTGTGTGTGTTGCGTGCGTGCGTGCGTGCGTGCGTGCGTGCGTGCGTGCGTGCGTGCGTGCGTGCGTGCGTGTGTGTGTGTGTGTGTGCGTGCGTGCGTGCGTGCGTGCGTGTGTTTACAGTATTTGTTCAGATTTGGGACTTGGTTTTCCAGATAGAATGGTCCAAGGTTTCTGAGGCCTTGGAAATGCTGTGTTTGTTCTACATTACCCGACTGCTCCCTTTGAACAGCAGAGTGGCGCTTTAAAAAAAAAAATCAAACATGGAGGAAAAAACAATCTGCTAATGATATAAAACAAGTGAACGAACAAATAGATCGAATAAATAATTTATTTTCGAAACAATCTTCTAAACGTAATTATTCTGTACTATTTATTTACGTAAATATATTACCATTATGCATGTATAGCCTATTGCAAGTATAACTTTGCTTTGTGTTGTGATATTGTGTCACAGCATGATAATATCCAGTAATCCTTTTATCTCAGATGAAGTACGATTGATAACTTGAATAAACCACGAACAGGATATTAGTGGAGTACTTGATGGGAGGTGGTAGTTGCACCGTTTCAGCACCTCGGAAAACAAGGTTTTAGAACAACGGGGGATCCCTTATACGCTTAAAAAAAAGGACATTTTTTTGAAGCCCTTTTATTTGGGCCGATTTGTTTTGATGTGGGGCAGTGAGTGGTTTTTAAGAATCTCCTTAACTCCCCCAGGCCTGGCCCAGCCTCCCACAGGGCTAATGACCACAGCCCAGCCTGTGTTGAATAATACAGGCACTCACAAGGTGCAAGCGGGGAGGAGGGCCCTGTGATCAGTGGCAAGGGTTAGACAGCACGCTCTCCCTGCTACACCTCCATTGATAAGATTGTATTAATTGGTATGAATAGAGAGGGCTTCTCCCTCTCCTTGTATACATTTACCATTATACTCATTAGCTTCCCGTTGCCTCCCAGCAAGTTTCTCCTTCACATCCCCCGGGGTCTCCTGGGAGGCAATTTGCATCTCTCCATGGAGTCTCTCTGGGGTTATTGAGGAAATATTAGCCCCTTTTCTTCTGTGGCCGACCCTTTGATTTATTTGGGGCTGGAGCTGATAGACTGGCACTCACATTAATGACTGGTGCTGGTACAGGGCTCTGGTGCAAGACAAGTCATTGATCCAGGTTGAAAAGGTGCAATTGACAAGCAGCACTGAATAATCATCTTACAAGTCTTTCTCCTACACTTTCTCCCCAGTGTGCATGTGTGTGCAATGTGAGCATGTGTGCAATTCTGTGCGTCTGTGTGTGTGTGTGTGTGTGTGTGTGTGTGTGTGTGTGTGTGTGTGTGTGTGTGTGTGTGTGTGTGTGTGTGTGTGTGTGTGTGTGTGTGTGTGTGTGTGTGTGTGACACACACACACACACACACACACACACATGCACGACTGCGCGTACACATGCATGCGTGTGTGTTTGGACCTTGGGAAAATGACAAGAGGGATTCCCTTTGCTGTCAAGGCTACCGTATTCAAGCTGTCCAGTTGTTCTGATAATCCATGCTTGGATAAATGGCATTTTGTCAGCTTCCACATTGTTTTTATCGTCCCTCTTCTATTCGCACAGCTGTACAGTACAACATATTCACTTACAACAGGGTCACTTTGCCCTGTAGATCAACTAGTGACAAATCTTTGACTCTGTGAAATCAAAACGCTGCTATTGTTGGTCAGCTGCAGCTCTCCAAAAACTCAGCCAACGGCCTCGGATGACACAGAAAACCCTGCTCTTGTTTACTCAAGTCAACCCTGCTCTAATAATAGTAACCCACGCGTGTTGACTATTGACGAATCAGTTGGTCTTTGGTTGCTTACATCAGTCGTTCCCAAACAGTGGGTTTTTTATGGGTTGGAAGTAAATATTCCCTTTTTTGTGTCACATCAAAATTAAATGCATTCCAACATATTTCAAAAGTGTTTCATTAATAAACTAAATCAAGTCCATTTCCATAAATAAAGAAAAAAATCACAACGTGGTGCGAAGCAATGCGTTGTGAACTTGCAGATCTGCTATTTTCACTAGTTTGGGTCCCAGGGGCAAATGTCTAATTTCTGTTTTGGGTCACAGGCTAAAAAGTTTGGGAACTACTGGCCTACATCATCATGGTTACAGTGAGTGTGAGGGCCTTGTTACCTTGCGTCTCTGACTGCGACTGAGCCTCCGTATTATCTTTTAAAGAAAGGTAATGAGAGATTTACATCCCGATAGCTGCAATGCTATGACATCTCTCCAAAGCTCATTGATGTCTTCTTGGCTCCGTAGAACCTGTTCTCAATTCGGAGAGGAGCTTGTCACCCACGCCCTTTCATCTGATTGGTCACATGTCTGCAGCAAACACGGCAGCAACAAAGTTAGATACGTTTTATAATTTTTTTCTTTACCGTTCCATCGCAACCATTAGGTATTCATCCAAGCATACCTAATCATAGCGGCATCTCCCATCCCGCTTACTCTCGGCATATGCACTGTATATACAAGCTGTATGGTAATAATAACATTTAATAAAAGTCAACACCCTAACTACCCATAAATAAAAATACCCTGGCACCACCAGAGCTGCATCTTCTCTGCATACTTGTAACAGATTAGAGGTTATGTATATCAATTGCACAACTCATGCATATTGTTATGAGGGGGGCAATAAATGGAGATGTGCCATTTCAACAGGCTAGGCACGGCTTGCCAAAAGCAGGAAAGAGGATAGATGCTTCTGGCGATGGTTTGGCTTGTTTTCCTTTTCGGTATTGGGTAGAGGAAAACGCGTGTATCTAAACAGAGCAGATAGGATGCTGATGAGAGCCATCTGCTCGGTAGCCCTCCTGCGCCCACTGCCCTCCTCGATGTGAGAGCAGCCTCATTAAAACGGTCACATGCCTGAGAAATCTCTCTCCACTGCTTTTTCTCCCTTTCCCTTCTTGAAAAAAAGAAGAAAAAGGAGTAGTTTAAAACTAACAAAGCCTTGGGAAATCCCCATCAGACATCCCTCCCTTAATCCGTTTAATTTTGAAAGGTATTGTTTTAAAGCTTCAAAGTTTATATCGTTTAATCCCCCCTCTAACTCTACGGGCAGCAAATGAGGCCGTGTCAGCAAGCTCGAACAGATAATCTACTCCGCACAACAGACAATCCCCCACCAAGACAAGGTTGCATGGGTTTTCCTGTGAACTCGCTGTTTGATGTTGCTACCTGCTACTGAACATGACTTCTTTCTTTCTTAACCCGACTGTCACTTGCTCCCTGTCCCCTTTTATCACTCCCAATGTTCTCACTTTTTTCCATCAGTAAATCCACCATCACAGCCATTTTATTTATTCCCCCTTGTAGAAGAGGAGGGTTTGTAGTGGTGGGAGGGTTGGGTTGGGTACAAAGTGTGTTTTCACATTTAACCCCTGGCGATGAGTCTTTGCCAAATCGTTTGTTTGGACAGGATGTGTTGCTTTGAGACTTTGGCTCAACTTTGACCAGTTTAACACAAACCTTGCAATTTTGCAAAAACTTAATTATAGTATACTAAAGGCCTCATTCATACATAGTTGTGCGCCGGTGTCAGCACAAGCTCACAATTGTCACGGTGCAAAGTGTTGTGAGCTCAAGTAGATTTCCAGTGCGTGACACCATGCACAACCCAAGCATTAAGGCTTAAGTGTTGACCAGGCAATTCAGGAAAGCTACTACTACAAAATATTTGCAAACACGTCATTCTATTGTTTGATCACTTAATTATACAACGTAGGCCTAGTTATTGTTGTAAATTATACTTTTGCAGCAATTTGTGATTAAACTTTGCTCTGGCAATTTCCGCTGCAGGATTTGCCAAAGGGATTTATGCAATTCCCTTTATTATATCATTTGAGTCAAATAAATCCAGCATATCTTGTTATTCTAGCGGTAAATTACATTGTTTAGTTATCAAAGGCTTTGTGTAATTACATTTGCACAATTCACGATGACAGGGCTGATAGTGTCTGCTCAAGACACTGGCATACATAATCACAGCCCAAAATCCCATTAGGGAGAATGCAGGCCATTATTATGGAAATGACCTTTGGTTGACAAGAATTCAGGGGGATAAAAGACGATGTAATCCATCCAAAGGCACGGTGTGAAACCCTCCTTATTTTCTCCTGTGCAAGCTGGTGAAATCTTAAGTGCTTTCTGAAAACGTTGGCCTTGCTTCTAAAATCTTCTTGCACCATTGTTCAGTGATATAGACAAGGATGTGACATCAATGACTGTATGGTACGACACATGGTATGCAATAGGTTATTGCACATTTCTGTTACTTTGGGTTGTCTGACGTTTAACTGCAGGACGCATGGCTAATTGTAGCTACTATGGTCCATAGTGTTAAGGACTAAGTCCTTATATGGACCAGAGCAAGGCTAATTTATATTTTTCAGTATGATACAAAATCAGTAATTTATTATCTCCAAGTGATACAGGCATTTGATAAAGTATAAATCTGGTTTTACATCACTGTTTCTTTATTGTGGCATGAGTGAGAGACAGAGACCACACTCACCTTGGGATTACTGAAGTGTCAAACTGCATCTCACTGTGTTTGTTTTGAGCCACGCTTTGATACTCTCACACTAGAGAGGCAGCTTCATAAACTCACATTGTGCCAAATAAATCAATAGATCCCATTAGCCAGGAAGTTCTGTAGTGCAGTACTTGAGGGGCCGCACCCCCCAACCTCCTCTGCCCTGTTCTGACATTACTTCAGTGAAGGTGAGGGTTGTGTGGGAGAGTGTACTGTATATAGATGGCTGCTGATCCATATAGACAGACTAACTCCAGCATGTTGAAGTGGTCTGTCTGGCTGACTGGTCCCTGTTGGTCTCCAGCAGCCTCCACTGTGCTGCCAGCCTGGGTGCACACTCAGTCCAGGTGGAAGACGGAATTAGCTTAGACATTAGCAGCCTTCTAAGCCCACAGCAACAAGCCCTCGTTCTTATATAATACCTGACCTTTGCACTACGCTTCAGTGTGAAGCAGACTGTTGACCTCGGCCTGTCTGTGTTATTGTTATGCTATTCTTTTCAACCATGGTATTTCCCTGCAATACCGGTAAACATAACAATGCCCAATTACTTTTAACTCTTGTACTGTAGGTGATTTCAAACCCAGAAAAAAAGTTCTCTTCTCTGAAAAACACACAGATTTGTTGAAGTGTCTATGAGTGGGGAGCTTCAGTGGGTGTTCAGGAGGGTGCCGGGCACCAATGAACAACAGCTCCCCAATATAGTATTTTAAAATAATAACATGTGATGTTGTGAAGAATTGAATACTATTTTCCATCAATAATTCGTTCTTTGAAATGTTTTTCAGACAGTGCATTATGCAGGCAGTGCGCAGATTGAACACTCCACAATCAGAAGCTCATGACCCTCGCCTCTCACCATGCTAACATTATAAAGATGCTGATAGAAAAACAGCCTGTTTATCTCCATGAAAGTACTGGCCTCTGCCTGCATGAGATTGCTATCGAGATGACGTCCATATATATATATATATATCTCGATCTGTCTATCTGTCAATTGAGAGAGAGCGAGTGCATTTTCCGGCAGCGGCATCTGCCGCAGTCGGTAGTGTTTCTCGGCGGCATCAGTCCGACACTCTACCCCAAGCAAGCACGACAGGTACAGGCTTTAGTTCCGACTGTCATTAGACTGTCATAAGTCAACCTACCTCGAACTCTAACCTAACCATAACCGCAAGGCAAGCATGGGAGCAGCGCATGTTCAACTGCATGTCCGACCGCATGTCCGACCGTTGTTTCCGCATGTCGGACCTTTGGTATGTCGGATCTGCATGTGCATCCCAAGCACGACGCAACACATGGCATCAGCCGCGCAACACCTGCGGCAGGCGCCAGTATTTCTCGGCGGCATCAGTCCGACAACCCCGAACCCTTACCCTAACGATAACCGGAAGCACTGCCGTGGAAGCGAGCGGCAGTCGAGTGTCATAATCCCCCCAGTTTCCCTGGCAGCTGCCGCCCCTTCTCCCAGCAGCGTCGCGGCTGTTACCGGCAGTTTACCGGCAGTTGCTGCGTGAATCGGCAGCCACAAGATGGAACGGCAGTGGAGTGACATAATCCCTCGGCACATGCCGCCCCTCCCTCCGGCACCGCCGCAGCTGTTACCGCCAGTTGCGGCGGCTGGATCGCGGACCGACAGAGCAGCGGTCACCGCCCCGGCAGTGCCGCGTCTCATGCCGTTGCGGGATTATGCACTCGCTGCTTCTGGGAAAATGTACTGCCTTTTCTGGGTCTTGGCGTGTGTCCCAAATGACAAACCAGAAAATCATTAAATCATTACTTGTGCGTCACATCCCACACATTGCACACATTCAGCATGACAAGATACCAGTAAAGACGCCTGAGGGAGAGATGCACGCATCCGCCTGGGTGACAGCAGACTGCTGGGTGAGCGCTGGCGCTTTGGCATGGGGGGTCAGATCAACATATGGAATGAATTCTATATGGAGCGTGTCTTGAGTGAACAGGGTTTGATGTGGTCAGATCAACATATGGAATGAATTCTATATGGAGCGTGTCTTGAGTGAACAGGGTTTGATGTGGTCAGATCAACATATGGAATGAATTTTATATGGAGCGTGTCTTGAGTGAACAGGGTTTGATGTGGTCAGATCAACATATGGAATGTTAGAACAGGTCAGCTCCATATATTGAGCGGGGGCAGTGTCTTGAGTGTATAGGGTTTGATCAGGGCCCAGGTAGGGCCGGGCCTTAATTTTCGGGCCTGTTGAGAACTGCCCAACAAATTTTGCTTCAGCAGGTGGTGTCACTCCCATGCACTCGCACAAGTGACCATGCCTGCAATGTACTGTACTGTATGCTGGAAAGGCAAGCTGCCACTGTGTGCCCAGAAACTGTTTTATACTGTTATGTCATGCTCAGGTTTGTTATGGGTCATGGAATTCTTCTAGAATGAATGTGTTGTATTGATTTCATGTCATTGTTGTCAAATGTAAGAAAAAAGTTTCATATGATGAAATGTGTAAGTCAGGCCAGCTGCTTGTTAAATATAGAGTGGAAAGTTTCCGTCGGGCCTACAAAATCGTGATTTCATGTCATTATCACCTTACTGTTTTTTCTACATGAACCTAAAGAAGAGGTGCAATGAGAGTGTTACCTCAAGTGGTGAAAGACAAACCAAAATGAAATCAGAAACAGAAAAAGGGCCCTCCATCACGTGTTGTCTTGCTCAACAGCAGACAGTAATTCTCCCACTAACTCTCATTTGACAAGCGAGAAAACAGGGAAAATAGTGGGAAGCATTAGCAGGAGCTCATAGAAGCAGATCAATTTGTGCATACAGCTTAAATGTATTTAAGCTTGTAATCCCTGTAAATATCTTCAGGCAAGGCAAAGTCAGCCTTTTAACATTGACTAAATGAAGTAAATAGAAGCAAATGAATTTTTAAAAATTGCATTTCTGTTGAACCCTGTGTGTGTGTGTGTGTGTGTGTGTGTGTGTGTGTGTGTGTGTGTGTGTGTGTGTGTGTGTGTGTGTGTGTGTGTGTGGTGTGTGCATGTGTAATTGTGTATGCAGTATATGATATATATTATACATTACAATATATAACTATGTTGTATACAGTATGTGTATACTGTACATATATAGAAATGCATATGGCAGCAGGCTGTGTGAGTTGGCTGCTAATGAGGCCTGTAAATCTCCGAGCTCAGATATTTTGATGGCTTCGTCACCCTGCTGTTTGGGGAGAGGGGGGTGCCGTGAAGTTGGCTTTAAATGCAGAGCGTCTGTTCTCCCTTCGAACCTCTAACACCACAACAGATGGAGAGAATATGGAGCTCGGAAGGTTTTACCTTTGAGGTGGTAACAGTGAAGCCACTCATTAACACTGAATTTACCACTTCGTTAGCACCGCAGCTTCCTGTAGAGAGCAACCCAGCGCTGGATGTCAAATCCACTGAGCATACGTTTTAGAGTAGTGGAGCCAAATGCGCCCCGGACACATAATGTGGTTTTAAACGGCGATATTACTGTATGTCACAATGCTGCATCTGTCATTTTTGATGCCTGGTATTATTTTTTATTACATTTAAAAACAAACAAACACATATGTTATCAATCAGCAACACAAAGTGACTCATAGCTTATACATCTGACAGTCGACCCCTTCCCCGACAGAATTGTGTGTGTGTGTGTGTGTGTGTGTGTGTGTGTGTGTGTGTGTGTGTGTGTGTGTGTGTGGCGTGCGTGCGTGCGTGCGTGCGTGCGTGCGTGCGTGCGTGCGTGCGTGCCTGCGTGCGTGCGTGCGTGCGTGTTTTACACATGGATTGTGCGGCTGCCAATTTGTCAGGATTCAAGTAACAACAGTCTCGTGCTGGGACCTGCGTTGGCACCATCATGGAGTGAAAAGACGAGATGTGTACTTTGTTCCCATGGAAATTGGTCAATTTTCGCAGGCAACTGAGAACTTTAGGGGGAGAGATGGGAAGGTTGTGTCCCAGAGGTGTGCTCACATAATTAAGCATCCTCACCAAGGTATTCGGGGCTAACAGCAGGGTTTGTTGTGAATAGAGGTGGTGAGAGAGGGTGTTGGAAAATCATAAATGTGCCGTAGAACAATGCCTTATTGCTCCATCCTACAAATGGTACCACATGCTGTACAATAGGATATCTACAAGCTCACAGCACCTTGCAAATGCAACGTGATGTGAGCATGTAGAAGTGGTGGGAATATTTATTTTGATATTACTCCTCCAGATTCTGTCCAAAAATCCTGCAAATCGTTACACAGTATCTCTATAGTCATGTGTTCAAGACGGATCTGTCCGCTATTTCATATTCCATCCTAATTGACCCGTTTTGAACAAAAAGCCTCAAATCATGAACCCAGCGTGCAATTTATGTGAAATCTTTCACAGACTTTCCTACTAGGCTGAGGAATATCCCACCCTTTTCACATTGGCCTGTTATAGCGCCACCAGGTGGAATTTTGCAAAACACATTTTTGGAACAAAATGCCTCAAATCATCCAATTGCCATCCAAGGCATAAGAAGAAATGGCCTATCACATTGGCCTATTATAGCGCCACCAGGAGGCCACAACCCGACCTGGCCTGGTGGAGACCTGTGCCCCGAGTGGCACTTTTTCTAGTCTTGCTATTATTTCATTTGGTGAAGTTAAATTATTGTTTTTAATGTACACTGAAGTGATATTCTACAGTAGGCCTATATGGAGTGCATATGTATATATGCTGTACATATTTTGATATTCTGATGTTGTTGTTATTTTTTCTTCTCAGAAAGTATTGCTGCTATGTCTGATCTGAAGCCGAAAGCACAAGAGGACAAAGATGTGAAATCTGCTTCTGACAGTCCGGGTCGCACTCAGGAGCCATTACAGAGTCACACGTCCTCCCCACAGAACAATGCCACGGGTCTGTCCTCAGATGAACATGAAAATCCTTTAAATGGAGCCCAGCCAAATCCATTTGTATACAGCGGTGTCCCTGCTGTTCCCAATGCAGGCGATTCATTGCCTTCAGGAACACTTGTTAATGGACCTGGTTCACACCCCACCTCAGAGGTACGCCGGGTCCTGAACAAAGGCACTCTTTTCTCCAACAATGTCCTGGAGGCCGCGTGGCGACCGGAGGAGGACACGAGCCCTCAGGTGTCGCTGCCACCCAGTGAGCTTCAATCAGACGCTTGGAGGAACACAGCGGGACTTGTCCTGAAAACACTGCCCACGCAGCCAGGTGCCAACGCGCCATCTCACTCCGAAGAGAATGAGTCTAAACTGCCCTATTCCACTCTGTCAGGTGACGGTTCAGACCAGATGCACATTAGTCGGCCTCTGATAAACAAGGCGGTGAAAACAAGAGCTCTACGGGATGTAAACACAGAGTTGTCAGAGGGCTGCTCAGATGATTATGATGAGACAGAAACAACCAGATGGGATTCAGCGAAAGAGCTTGTGCACTCCTTGAGGAAGGGCCACACTGTTAACAGCCGGCTGCAGAGAAAGGCCAGAGTGACACCTCTTTTAACAAGCCAAATTGAGAGGAAGTACAATACACACGTGAGGGGTGTGCCTGGCACTGCAGAGAAGGTGTACAACAGTTTAAATCACACTCACAATGGTTCCCATAGTGGCATCGATGTAGATAAATTTGACAGTGCCAATAAATATGTTTCTTTTGGTACAAAGCCTAATTTAAAATATCCCATCGAGTCACTGAAAGATCACCCCAGCAGCACAACAATGGACAGCGAGCTACTAATTGGTAACAACGCAAGAAAAGGTTGCTACGCGCAAAACGACTCTGAAGTAGCATGCAATTTTAATGCTAAACCTGAGCAACTGAAGATGGAACATTCTGAGTCGGATCCACTGTTCGCACTGTGCAATGTTAATTTCCAGGAGAAAATACATTTGCATAGACATATGATGTATCATTTAGATGGGCATGATCAGGTGGAGAATGCTCCGTATCCCTTTATATGCAGGGAGTGTGGGCGTTCGTTCTGTGATAGCAGTTCCCTCATGAAGCACATCATTATTCACCAGGAGAGGCTTGAAAAACTCATGGAGGAAATCAAAGGTCTCAAAAATCTTGAAAACCAAGGCAGGAATGCCACATTACAATGGCCTCGGTGTGTATTTGCAAGCAATTGCCCTAAAACCTTTGTCCAGCATGCCAAAGCAAATGAGAATGTAAAGCACTATTACTGCTGTGAGGAGTGTAGCTATGTAGCACTGACTGAAGATGCACTTGAAACACACTTAAATGTTATGCACTTAAAGACACATCACCAGCAACAACATTGGAGTCATACTAATGACACAGGGCTAATGGACCTGGTTCAGTTCCAATGTAAACTGTGCTCTTTCACTTGCCAAGACAGACAAATGTTAAAAAGGCATTCAGAACTGGAACATCAAGAACCATTACATGATGAATGGGGCAGTCCAGTATTTCATAAATTGTATGAGCATACAGAATCCAAGGTGAGACGTTTGAAGCTCAATGACCGACCCAAAACCGCTGATTCAGAACTAATGCACTTGATGCCAGATTTATGTAACACACAGCCCACTTTCTGGAAAAGAGCTGACTTCACCTGTTGGGCCGGTAAAAAAGCTGACACACAGAATTCCTACAAAATTCTACACTCTTCACAGTTCAGGTGCAGTGATCACTTCACAGCACCCATGCTGTCACAATCTTTGTGCAAGACTGACAAGCGTGGCAAATTATCTCCACAGCCAGGAGACAAAATAGATATGACACCAGGTGTACCCTATGCAGAGGAGGACGGCCAGAACAACTTAGAACATGCAAACTCTCCCTCAAACATTGATATTGTGCTCACGGCAAAGAAGGCTGAATCAGACCAGACCAGTCAAGGACAGAAAAATGCCTTGGCGAGTGCAAGTTCACAAGTGCAAGCAGCCCTAAAGTCTCCATCAAAAAGTAACATGTCAGCACCATCGCTTCCTGAACAGATGAATGATAATGTATTTCACAAACCTAACCAAAGTTGTGAAAAAGATACCGGCCCTGAGGATATCAAACGAGACTATGAGGACAGTTATAACTCCAGTCACTATGCCGGTGAAACTACAGCCAACTTTCCGGACAGCAGTGAGAATGAAAAGCATCTCTATGATGATGATGGAGACGATGACTGCAGTGACATACAGCAACTCATTATCAAAGAGGAGTACATCGAAAGTGCTGTCTGTGATGATTCCCTAGACCTAGAGACATCCGCCACCATGCCAAAGACTGAGCCTTTTGAGTTCCCACTCACGTCCGGGCCAGAGCACAAACCCTGTCCCTACTGCCCCGCCGTGTTCGAGTCTGGAGTAGGCCTGTCCAACCACGTGCGAGGACACCTCCACCGAGTTGGGTTGAGCTACAATGCTCGACACATGGTTTCACCGGAGCAAGTGGCGTTACAGGACCGCCAGCCACGTATCCGCAGAAAGATCCCCTCTGGCACAAGGAAACTCAAAAAAGGTGATGCTATTAATTATTTATTTTTGTTGCAGGTTGTTAACCAAACAGTGACTGTACAGCAATTCATATAAAAACTCAAGCGCAAGAGAATAAATGTTGGACAAATGTTGGGTGATAATGTTTGTATAACATACAGTACCCCATTGCCTTATACACTTAAATGGTATATACTTAGTTGTACATACATCAAATAGCGAAACAAGCTCAGAAAGTGCACTGGATGAAAGTCCAGTGCACAGTAGCACTTTAGCTGGTCATCTGCATTTCAGCCCTAGAGCTGATATGGCAGCTTTCATCACCCCCTCACCCAGGGCAAATAAAGGCTACTGTCTGTCTGTGATACATATATTTGTAGTTCAATCAGAATTGTCATCAGTTGAATTAATACAGAAGATAAGTGAGTTAGCCTTGTATGGTGCTTCAGCACTCATTATTATTCTCACTCTCTGAACTGTTACAGTTGACAAGCCGGAGTCACAAGGACACACATGCCCCCTGTGCTGGGGTTGGTTCGATACTAAAACGGGCCTTTCCAATCATGCAAGGGGCCACCTAAAACGAATAGGGAAGACCATAACCAGCGATAAGAAGTCCCCGGTGTCCATACTACTTGAACTCCTCCAGGACAAGAGGGAGCGTGAGAGGATTGTCCAGATCCTGAACAAGGAACAGTTCGTCTCCCGTCCATTCATCTCCCAGAAGTTTGTCAGCAGCGGCAGCCTGTTTCTGATGCCCCCTGGGATCCCAGTGGAAATCCAGTACGCTATGAGGAATACTGTACCAATGGGCAGCTGTGTGCCCAAACAAGAGCCAGAGTTCTGCCAGACAAGTAAGGGGATTGAGGAAGCACAGGCTGCTGACGAGACGCCCTCGAGCACTTTGGTCAAACTTCTGGAGACGAGAAAGAAGGCAGCGGAGCTGAAGGAGCGAGAGGCTTTATACACAACCAGGAAGCACTTCAACATGGAGGCACAGATGATCAGTGAGGAGTCAAGTTGGACTCATGGTATGGTATTACTTTTCGTGCCCATGAAACATTCTATCTCAAAAATAGAAACTAGATAAGCAAAACTGTAATCTCATCTACCACCTTGCTACACTGTCTGAATATACTGTTAACACAATGGTGCTATCAATTTTAACCCCAAATACATACACATATACCAATAATGATAGGGAGCCTTGGTTCTGAACAGAGCTGCTCAAGCTCTGTTCAAGTGTTTCTCTACACATGAAAGTCCCCAGTGTTCATTTGACTATAATTATCACTCTCTGGGAGTTACAACACTGTGGATTTTGCTGTGCGTAAAGAAAGCTGTATGACTATGTTCATACATATATATTACAGTGTTACAGTGTTCACCATAGGGAATAACACATTTTAGTGAATTTCAGTTGCATACAAAGTTGCACACAAATTCCTACTCTTCAATATCAAAACTTCATGTATAAGCTCTTTCAAAGATGTAAATGTTTACTGTACTTGGTTTTGTATAGTACAACTTGAAATGTGCTTTAGTTAGCACAATATAATACCATTTTCATGTTTTTGTTGCCAGTTTTACCAGCATTATTTCCTACTTATTTGAAATCATTTTAACGTAGTATCAGTCAAAGTACCAATCATCCTTCTATTAATAATTTCGATATGAAAAGAATGGACTGCAGATGTTAGTGGGGGCTGAAACATCTCACGTTTTCTCTTGAAGTCTCTTGTCTAGGTGCCTTTGGTGTTTAATATAATAACTATTATGATGTTTAAATGTGCTGCATACAGCCTTCTGTTAGGAACTGTGTAGACACTCATGTTTCTCACAATTTAAATCAGTTGATTATACAGCTACCAGCTCAATTGTGTGATAAAAATAAAAAGAATGTTGACAATCAATTGATTTGTTGGAACACACATGAAGAATAAATGTCACCCAAGTCGCTTTGAAATTGAAATGAATGAAAATATCACGAGAGCACTTTGATGTTGAGCTGGAATCACATCAGCTGTGTTTACAGGCTTTTGTTTAATGTCGATCCAAATCAAACCTTCAATCAGGTACAAAGAACAGTCTTGATAAGGATAAACTCAGTTTCCTTAGTTAAAACCCTGCGAATCATTTTCACAGCATGACAGCAGCTGCAGTGACATACAAAACATTATGAAACCTACACTATTGGCAGGTTGGGATTACAATTACAAAAGAGACATATTACTGATTTACATTGTTATGAAACAATGCATTGCTGTCATGCTGTGCACGTTTTTGATATGGCTACATCATTATTGAGTTACCGGTACATTTAAGACTTTCACACATTATTATTATGTCACCACATTTCAATTTACAATATTCTTACATAATTATTATAATTATTATTACATAATATGAAGAAGGTGCTATCAATGGGGCAATTTCTCTTATAAGGTAGTTAATATAAGTTTAAATCTGACTCACAAAGCAACATGCATATATAATTTACATATACAGTACATAACCAATGTCACTCTCAATGTTCATGAACGGGCAATGGAAGTCTGTATTGTTTATGTAACATATTGATGCGGTGTTGGCAGCCACAATGTGTTGTCTGTTTGAAGACAAACAACAAAACATGAGATGTTTTCAAATTCATCCACGACCCTCCATGACATCCATAGCGTGTTGTAAGTGAAAATAGGCCCCCTGAAGACATTAAATTGTGTTAAACATTATCACCAGCACTTACTTCAGAATGGAAAACACATCCTTAGTATTTCAAACCAGATGGAGAGAGCGGTTAGGGCACACAGGGAATAGCAGTTTTACGTTGTACAATATTGCATTCCTTCTGCAATCTGAGACACTTAGAGTACTGTGAACCAGTAAGACACCTGAGGGCGAGAAATGTGGTGCACGCATCCACCCCGTTGACGGAAGACTGCTGGGCGAGCAATGGCGCTTTGGCATGGAATTAATTCTGTACTGGCCATATAAGGAGCATGTCTTGAGTGTACAGGGTTTGATGAGGTCAGATCAACATATGGAATGTCAGAATAGTTCAGCTCCATACAGTATGTAGATCTAAGGGTGGTAACGGGGACATTCTCTTGAGTGTACAGGATTTGATGAGGGCCCAGCCCGGGCCTGGCCTGTTGAGAACTCTAGTTTTCGGCCGGCTACCGGACACGGCTGCACTAATAACTTTGGGGCAGGCCCGTCTAGAGTTTGAATGGACAGGTATCAGTCAAAAAGGAGACATCGAAAAGGAAGGATGGATGGGGAAGGATCAACATATGGAATGTCAGAACAGGTTCTTCTGACATATGGAGATCTAAAGGTACGTTCAGACTTGTATGGTTAGAGCGGCGCGATTACAGACAAAGTCAATGCAAAGACGAGAAGTTGTGCGAGCGCCACAAACGGGCGCGGCGCGACCTGGCGCAGCACAAACGGGACGAACCGAGGCACCATATATGGCACCATATATGGTGCCCAGGTCTCGTGACATCATGTGATTCCATAGTTCGGTCGCGATTAATGCATCATTTCTCATAACCTTGCAGTACAGCCTTCATTTCATTGTCATTATTAAACTATTATATGAATCTATTAATGTAAGAGGTCAGTAAGGATATATTCCTGCTGTGATGACTAACTGCATACAAACCAACATTTTGAATACTTTTTCTTGCAGATGAATGTGAGTCCGGTCAGGCTTGTGGTCACTGTAACACTGCCTTCCCCAGTGCTGTCAGTCTGTCCAGTCATCTCAGAGCCTTTTCACGCAGGAAGAGGTTCACCGTTTTGGAAGAAACGAGTAAGTGTCAGCGACCACGACTCTGCACGCAAATGTAATACTAAACAAAAGGCCTTTTAACACAAGGCCTCCAGTATGAGGGCTGTGGTGTTAATGGTAGTTTAATGGGTTTGAAAGTTTGACAGCTATTTAACATAGCACGCAAAGACTCACAATAAGAAAATAAAAGCCAGAAGTCTTAGCGTCAAGCCTTCCTGCCGAAATGCTTCTGTGTATGCTGCCTGTGCCTTAATGAATTAAAAGTACCAAAACGTCAACTTTTCACACAACTTATCTCATAAGCTATAGGCTGATTCCAGAATGGATATAGGACCTGCTAGCAGCTAGCAGTGTTTTTAGACTCTTGTTGAGATGACGTGTCAGATTTTCATTCCCCAAAAATGGTACATTTTTATTGACTTGTTTTGTCATTCTCTAGGCTATGATTTTAAACAAAAGAAGTCAAGATCAGGACACGGGAAGAAGGTGTTATCCTCCTTGAATGCTGTGGAGAAGATCTACAGACTCACCTGCAGGTGCTTAATTGGACCAAGCCTATGACTACATATTTTACTTCAGTATTTTGCTGTCTAGGAAAATTAATCACTGTTTCCCGTGTTAAATTTCACCCAATTCTCATTTGTGCAGATTCTGTGACTTAGTCTTCCAGGGTCCGCTGTCTGTCCAGGAGGACTGGGTCAAGCATTTGCAGAGGCATCTTATGCACACTAGTGTCCCTCACTCAGGGACAAGGATGGTTGAGGTGTTTGGTCTTCAACAGATGCACCACTTTCCGCTGGAGAACACAAACCTGGAGCACCCAAAGCTGGAAAAGCCAAACCTGGAGCAACACCTCGCCCCTCTGGAACTTCAGGTTGCCTCTTAAATGTTCTAGGTTGTTTACACATCAACATGTCAGTTAACTATCAATCCAGCATCCAGTATATCTATTGAATTGTACTGTACCTCAATTATACTATCTCTCTCTCCACACACACACACACACACACACACACAAACACACACACACACACACACACACACACACACACACACACACACACACACACACACACACACACACACACACACACATACACACACATTGCACATACAACGCCTTTTTAATTTTGTATTTGCCTTATCAAACAGCTTATAAAATAAGCAAGCTTCATTTCTTAAAATCGTTATATGGTATATTTAAATCAACAAAATATATATTACACATACATACAGTCTTAGTTCTTAAATAAATATGTTTTCACTGTTTTAACTATGCACCCAGACTCGGGTACGTATTACGGGTAAGGCAGTACTTTGTGTTGTACCCAAGACTTAAATATTTGTCATCATATGACAAAGGCACTGTTCATGTTTATCTTTATATACTTGCTTCTAGAGTACACAGCAAAATACTGAGTGTAAATTTAACCCACATTTGAGTATTTACTGAGTGTGAAAACTGAACTTTAAGGTTTTTTGCACTCAAAGAGTAAACTCACTTCAGTAAATGAATACGTATTGAAGTTGTTATGCATTATCTGATGTGCACACTACTTTCTCCAGTGCGTTTTATGTAAGTTCTCTCCCAGTTATGCCTGTAAGCTAGATGCAATGTGAGGACATTCATTGTATGTTTGATTGTACTTACATGGGACATTTTGATGATTATATAAGCATTCTATATCGTTACAGAAATATTTATCCTGATAGACTGAGTATTTTATATTTGTACATTATGAACCTGTTTAACGCAATTCACAAAATATTATATATTTTGCTTTTCTTGTTAGCATATATTGCACAATTTTTAGACTATATCTATATCTATATTTTGCTTTGACAGCAGGACTGATTCAATTTTAATAACCTAACATTTTGTACAGAAGTCACAAAATTAGTTGCATGATAAAGAATATTATTGCTATAGTAATATAAATATGAGCATATTTTATAAATACTCGCACTTTAACAAACAAAAAGCACTGAAAGTTATGTTGAACATTGTTATATATTGGGTTGTATACTATATCTATCTGGGCATTATATAAGTTGTTGATTTATCTGCGCTTCTGTGCTGTGTATCCAAGAAACTGGTTGTAGCCTAGTAGTAGTTTCGCCATGCTCTCATTGCATGGCAAAACGGGTTTCAAAATCACACTTTTAGCACATAACAAATGCAAACAAAATGAATTCCAGCAATGAATAAAAATAGTTTAAGTACTTATTTGTGGGAATACCAACTGGGCTTGTCGTTGGCTGAAGCCGAGGCCCTAGCACTGGACCGACTCAAATGGTGAAGATTGGTGAAGCTGATTGGTTCTACGCATGGCGTGACATTGGCGTCAACCCCGCCACCGAGCAAGATACCTGATGATTATGACCCTTGGGGTGGTTCTAGCACCACAGAAATCATTTAGGTCACCAATGAGCTTTCAGTAGGCAAAATGGAAGGGGTAAAGTACCAGGACAGATTTGGACTTGGTATCATGCCTGGTAGCCATGCTGTATATTGTATACAATGTATAGTAACCCAAAGTTCAACATTGCTTTCAGCTTTTTTTTGTGGTGGCTAATCTTAATTTAAAGATTTGTATATTGCGCCTTCACAGCATTTTAGCACATATGTAATAGTATATTGCGACTGGCTGGTAGGGTCACTCAGTCAAGTAGCAGCTTTTGTCAGAGTTAGCTAGGGAGCGTTTATGTTTATGCAACTGGATTCTAACAATTCCCGGAAAGGAAGTGCTGTGATTGGCTTGACTAGTAGTCACTTTGATTGGTAGTTGTGCCTTGTGAGACTTTTGCAGGGTTTAGGTAGATTGGATTTATAACAAAATTACTCACTTGGTGCTTGTCAGAATAAGGCCTAATTGTATACCTATATTGGGGTCCTTGTAAGGTCATGTCGCTTGCCAAGAATATCCAATGTTTTTGAGTGGTGCAACCACTCCTATAGACAGCTATGTTTGTCCCTGGGTCCCTGGCTGGGTCTGTCTGAGCACGAAATAGCGTTTGGTTGGTTTTCACAACCAAGTGTCACTGTTGCGCAGCCTAACACACAAACACACATATTAACTGTACATATGATGATTTGGGGTGTTACAGTACAGTACAGTGACAGTACAGTACAGTACAGTACAGTACAGTACAGTACAGTACAGTACAGTACAGTACAGTAGACTAGAGGGACCCCCTGGGGACCCTCACACCGTAACTGCCATTTCTCAACCATTTCGGACACGGGGCGGCTAAACTAGCTAAATTAAACTAACTAGCTAAATTAAAAGAAATCAGGACAACTATTGTTAGCGTAGTTGTAGACTTGTACCAGATAATGTTGAAAAGTATATTCATTCTATTTTATATTCTTAATATTTTATTGTTATATCTTATATTGAAATTGTCTTGGTGGGTGGTAGGATTGTGGATCATATATGGGGATCTCATGCCCATATAGGGGATGTCTATCTCTGGTCCATAGCTCTTAGAGCTATGGGATTGTTCTCTTCCTACGCTCGCATAAATGCAGACCAGCCTCTCGTCTGTAGCGTAAATATAAAGAACGTCTTACCTATACTCACCAATACAAAGGCGGCTTGTGTAATTAGTTCAAGCCTACTTTCCTTAGTGGACGCACTCTGAAAAAGTGCATTTTATACTTGTGGTGGGGGGCTCAGAGTGAGTCCACTAAGGAAAGTACACATTTGTGGTGTGCCCATTATGGTCAGACGTAACAGTGCTCATATGAATTGAGGCGTCTGAAACACATTGAAATTTGGGGTCAGTTTTCAAAATATGTTCTTGATCTATTAAAATATATATATAGGCCCATCCCACATACTTTGGAAACCAGTTATAACCAAGATGATATACAGTATACAGAAGAAATGAAACTGAAACTCATGATATACACTACAGTATATTTGTGAACTTTGGACATCTGTAAGAGTAGCAAAAACTGACTTTTGAAGAAAATAAAATGGCAGAGAATGCGCGTGGCCTAGGTATGGGGGCCAGGGGAAATACATTTTGATTGTACGCTTATGGTTCAAAAGTTAAAGTTGACAAGTGGGCTGTTATAGTGCCACCATGAGGCCAATCGGTGTAATTATTTGATGTGTAGCAGCTGTGACTCTTAGAACATACCTATCAAGTGTGGTAAAGCTACTTCTTATGGTTTGTGAGAAACATACTTTTATACACACTGGTGTATAATTGCACAAGCTTAATGCACTAATAGAGGCGTGCCAAACCTTTTCACATATTAAATAAATGACTTACTTGATCGCCACATGTTAGGTTTGCGATGTTCAGTTCTGAGGTCCCAGTTCTAGCCAGGTTGTTTTTGGCCTGCCTTGTTTCCACTTTCGGGCCCATCTCAATGCTATTTTAGGAATGCAGTTCTATTCAATTTTAAGGACATCTGAGCGGTCTGTGTTTAATTTCAAGCACTGGTGTCAGTTTGTCCTTTTTGTACAGGTCCTCGTATTAGATTAGATATTAGATTACAATACAATAAATAGGTGCACTAATAATAAAGACATATTTTAGAACATTTTGAAAATTACAGCTTTTTAGTGTTATTCTTGAGGGCCTCCAATGCCCAGCTTTGTCTGTGTGAACCCAAACACGATGATTTGATTGACATAGCGATGATCTGATTGGCTGAGCAAAGTACATATTGAGGATAAAAGTTAGGACAGAAAAGTGAAGACGCCAAAAGTGATTGGCCGGAATGACATTTGTGATGATTTGATTGGCTGAGCACGGAATGTGATGTATGATGATGTATGATGATAGGAGCGCCCCTCACTTCACACAAGTGTGATTGTTTTTAGATAATTAATTAGTAGTATGGATGGATTGATTGATTTGAAATCATCCCCTGTAGTGTAACATAACTCAATCAATGCTTTTAAACAAAACACAAATATTTATTGAATGACAATTGTATGTCATCTGGTACATTGAGATATATCAATTACTGTACACTTGAGTGCCTCCAGTTCTTCATAATCCTAATCTCAAATGTGTGACTGTTAATGTTCAGAAAACAGTGATTTTTCAAAACTATTATGGGTGAGTGACATTCTTTCTTTATTTCCCAGAGAAACCTAACAATAACACACACATCAAGCATCAGCATGATATAGCTCCATGAAGTCCTGAGAGTTCATTCAACTCCTATAAAAATGTACCCGTAAATGAACATACCAACATGACCAGCAATACATTTTCTTTTTCTTTCACCAGTTTATATTGTAGCTTAAGTTCAATCTTGTGAAAGTAAAATGTAAATAAAATGCTTCCTTCACTGTTTTGTATTGTGCCCTCTTGTTAACAGCAGAGTGTGCCATTGTTTACCAATAGAAACTGCAAGCTGTAAAGTATGTAATCAGTGCTTGATAGTCGCATCTGGTTCTGCTACACTACTTACCAGTGGCAAAGGGGGCTAACCCCGCAGTTTATCCTGGGCAGTGTCTAAAGCAACGATCAAAGCTGTACAAACCAATTGTCATCATGTTTCTCCAGAGGGAATTTTGAAGTACATTAATGCTCCTTCTTTGGGAAATAATTGTCCCACTCTGTGACTTCATTAGGACTCCTGGTTGTTTCAAAAGATGCCCTCTCTGGAGCCACATTGCTAGCAGACAGCATCCCAAGGGGCCGAATGAATAAAAAAAAGAGAGATTATAATGAGATTGAGTTAGCCATGACCAGGGATTGGGCTTTTCATTATTCCACTCTGGAGAGGGAGAGAGAGAGAGAGAGAGAGAGAGAGAGAGAGAGAGAGAGAGAGAGATGGGGGTGGGCAGGTCTGACATAAAGAATTGTGTTGTCGTAGAACCCACACTCACCATCTGCCATGCAGGTCCAGTAGGAAGGGGCCAGTGCATGCTCACGATTACCATGTATATCAATAGGCTCCTCTCTGGAGATTGCTCCATTAAAACAGCAAGCACACCCTGTAAACCAGAAGAATAAAATAAACCATGCAGAAATAATAACAATTAACAATAAGTTAATTATTGGTCAGTTTCTGTGCCAGTGAAGCATAATACAGCAAGTTATATTGTCTAAACAAAAACTGAACAAAAACGTTTGTGGTGTATTTGCACACCTGTGTGTGTTCCATCCTAAACTCTGCTCCACAAGAAAGCGCTTTGTCTGGTAGTCCTGTCTTTTTCACTCACTGTCTGTATGTGGCAGCATCAGGACCATTGATCATGACCTTTACTTTGGCCGGTTTATTCTGAAGTGCCACAGACTGCCTGTGTGAAAAGAGAGGAAAAAAGAAGTAGAAAAAATCAATAGGTTTCCATTATCTGGTTGGGCAGTGTCACTGGCCTGTCAATGATCCTGTTGCAGTGGTGGTACAAGGGTGCGACACGGGCCCCCACTCAATCGCTGCTGACAAGAGGAAAACATGCTGACAGGCACCAGGAACAAGTTGGAACACAGATTTGCACTTCAAGCAGCCGTCCGAGAAGGTACAGCGCGAGGCCACCACACGGCAAGGGGCAAGCTCAGTGGGAGTGAGGTTTGGGGGGGAGCAGGGGGGTTGTGGATCCTCTGCCAGCCTGCCTCTACCACCATCTGACTGTCTAGCTCTCCACCACAAAAGCTTTTATCCTCCCATCAATTATTTAACTCTGGATACACCAAAGGAAACTCAGGTGCACTGATTGTGGCTGAAGCAAAATTGCCCACTCTCTCTGTCAGTGTCTTCCCTGTCCAGACACTCGTTAGCTGCTCCTGGATAGTGCCATGAATACTATATCCATGTAATATGTGTTAAACATTACAGTAGTGTGAATGGAATTATTCATGAAATTGCCTTCAATTAAATGTTATCCTTCAAGACGAGATTGCTAAACTTTACTGTTGCACAATATCATTTACTTTGTGATATCCATAACATATGGGAAATCATAATTATTTAAACAAATATATATATATATAATATAATCTATTATATTATAATATTATATATATATATATATATATATATATATATATATATATATATATATATATATATATATATATATATATATATAAACTTTTACGTCCAGTCCATTTGACCTCCCCTAATGGCCAGTCAGACATTGGTTATAAGGAAGACATCAACTGTCTCTCAGAAGATCATAAATCAATATATTTTGACAAGGGGGGAAAGTGTTTTGGATCATGCACCACTTTGGCCCCAAAACAGCCTTTCACCTCTTGTCAATTATTGTCTTGTCTTTGGATCAAGTTTTAATGACCACATGTCATTGTTTTTTTTGTTTTTTTTACTGTGCACACTAGCCGAGTCACTTCCAGCTGAATTAAAATAGATTAAATAAAAAGTAATTACGACGTGTGTCTTTGACACCTCATTAAAGCCTTGTATTCCATGAAGGTATAGCCTGCCCTATATCGAAACTGGACAGTTTCAATATGACCCATGCAGGCCACGGCACGGGCCGTCATCTGACATCAAGGTTATTTTATTGGACTATAATACACCAACAGTTTTCGTTTTCAATTACACACTGTTCCGCTTGTGTGGACTCCTCCGTATGTAAGCAATTCAGTGATGATGACTAGGGAATTCAGGTTAATATGTTGACAAGGTTTAACAATACCGGGTCATGTTGCACAACACGCATGAGTGGTTCTGTTCACTCCAGCAGCTGACAGGTCCTAATCATGCGCTGCCCTAAAGGCACTGGGGCAGAGAGGACTTTAATTACTGAATTATAGACTGGTTTTGCCGGCGTCAAATTGAGACATAATTAAAGACAGACTTATTGGGCTATAGAATTGTTCCAGCTAATTGGGCAGAGCAGACAAGTGCGATATGGTGCATGCGTTTACATTTATTTGTAATAATCATCTACTACACAGTAGCCAGGCTAGCTTATATTGGTCGGTCTCTCAAGCCGACAGCTGCATTTCATTTAGCCAGGCAGATAGATTGAATCTAATAACATTATAGGCTTATAAAAAATACCACCAAGCTATATACATATAGGCTATAGCCTAATAGTCTACAAATATAGACCAATTACAGACAATTTGGTTTAGGTATTATGCATATAGCCTATACAAACAACACATTTCGCAATTGTTTAGCCATATATTATGCCTATATATACGTTAGCCTGCAAACCCTGCATGCAGCAGCAAATGTGTCATATAATAGATTTACAAGAACAATAATGCAAAACACAATGTGCTTTATAGTCTTGACATTCACGATTGTGCATGTCGCACCTTTGGAAACATCATTATTTCCTATTAATTAGTCTCAAAACATGCCTTTAGAAATAAAGATAGGTGTGATGGAGAACTGGTCAGCGAGCAGCTGCCCTTCATCCCTCTAGGCACAAGCTGACCTCGTTTTTTTACATCACTGAACTGGAAGCTTGACAGGCATAAAACGAAAGACATTTGATTTGGATGTGGAGAGAAACGCAGAATATGAGCCAGAAATGACGAGTCAGACTCAGACATGATTTCGTGCACTAGATTGTCTGTAGGCCTATAGCCTTCTATCGAAAAAGAAAGAAACAACACGTGTCTGCTTTGGAAAAAGCGTCTTCAGGACAGGTTAGCCTATCCTTCATAAAAAACGGTTTTTTTAGACGTTGACGATGTCTCTGGTTACGGCCTATATGGTGTCCATAATGGCCTATAGCCACACCATTAGTAAAAAGCCTTATTTGGTTCCTCAATTAGCTCATTTGTATTCTAGGGTAGCCCATTCTTCTAAATTGTGGGAGAAAATAGAGTCAAATGAGTCTAAACAGTTATTGGCGCGTGGCATTACCAATTTCTAGTAATTGCAAGTAAAGTAGGCTAAATAGCCCCAGCGCCTGTAGGCCTGTACTGCATAGCCTGTGTATTTTACTGC
Organism: Electrona antarctica; assembly: GCF_951216825.1. Classification (NCBI taxonomy): domain Eukaryota; kingdom Metazoa; phylum Chordata; class Actinopteri; order Myctophiformes; family Myctophidae; genus Electrona; species Electrona antarctica. The sequence goes on from NC_136812.1 coordinate 33,175,378, forward strand.
AATTATCTTATTGGACGGCAGGGGACACTGCTCCTTTCGTTCTGAAAGTCAGCAGTGGAAGCCAACCCGTATAGCAGTAGCCTATGGGGGAACAAATCTATTGCGGTACGTTCACGTTCACTATAATTTGGATACTATTTAAGAGGCTAAAATTCCTATATAGGAGCTTTAAGGTATAGGCATATAACATAAATTATGTTCCTATCCTATATCTAGCTGGCAGATCAATAGAGAGTAACGGTATAGCTTTACGGTCGGCTACATTTCTATGCACTTTCTATGTGCATTAATTTGTGATTGGTCGGTGTGGGCCTGCCGTTGTTATATACTGCTCACAGCTTAAACTGAAGGAATCAGATAGGATAGCGGCCTATAAATCCCTAACAGTTCAAGTTCATGTAAGCCTACATTAGACAGAGTTAAATTTGGCCCGTGTAAGGTTGTTCCCCGCCCTCAAGGGCCACATGTTCCTAGCGCTGCAAATACGGTGCCTTTTAGTTTCAGAGACGCTTTTAAAGTCTATAAGACGCACACTCAGCCCATTATAAAGCTGAATAGCCTACAAGAATGCTCACATTCATGAAAACCAAAATTGTCTGGATGTAGGAAGGCCTATGGCGTTATTTCAACATCATTAGGTTATATCAGTTTATTCAGTTAAGGGCCTATATTCTAGCTAAGCTGTAATAACAAACGTTGTCCTTGTATGATCCTAAGATAAACCATGATGATTCTATGGCAAAATATAGACCTACATCCATTTCTTGTTCAATTTATCCGATAAGCCATTTAGGCTAATTGCAACTCGAGCCAATTCGTGAATTTAAAACTTTCAGGCGACAAGCGAATATAGAGCAAATGTCAAAACATAGAGGAGAATAACTGACAGTTGAAAAGACAGAGCATGTGCAGCTATCTGGCAGACGCACCAGTACAAAGTCACACGTACCTTTGAGAGCACAGTTTGTTTTATTGCTGTTCTCCGGGTTGTATCTCCTGTCGATTTGCTGAAGAAAGGATAAGCGAACATGCCCTGTTTAAGAAACAAACATGCAGATTAGATGAGATCCTGACAGCATATACCTCATGCACACTTCATGTCCCCAAAGCTCATATATCAACAAAAAAAGGGTACAAATCCTCAGCACGGTTGACAACACCAATTCTCATCCTACAATTTACAAATAATGCAAATAATGAGATGGCATCTAGCCTATAAATAGGCCTACAACAAGTAAATAAATAGCTGGCGTTGGGTCATGCGCAAATTAAATGGCCTTTCTGATTTAGGCCTATATAACCAGTTTGAGGAGTCAGTATGTACTATGCTTAAGATTGAAATATGGTCTAAGTTCGGTGTAATAAATTGGTTATGGTCTTTTTAACCCTTATACGGCTGCATAGAAAAGAATAGGCTACATTCCAACCTGACAACTTAAGGCTTGTGTAAAAAGCGACTTCAGGGAGTTGTCACCTGTTATAGGCCTGCATGTCAGCGCAGGCTCATGGTTTCCACTCATTCACTCGCCTCATCTTCCAGCCAGCTGATGCTGTGGTCCTACTCCTAACGGTTACGGTCATAACTGATGCTGTGGTCCTACTACTCCTAACGGTTAGTGGTCCTACTACTCCTACGGGTTACGGTCATAATAAAGCATCCTCGGTAGGTCGACTTTTACTCTTTGTGAAACAGACTATAGGCTATAGTCAAAGAACACACTGCCTGTTTCAGTTTGATGATTAAACACACTAAACACCACCAGATTGATCACATCAGGGATCTCCATCCCTGATGATGTCACGTGATGTCACAATGTCACCATATATGGGGTGCCTGACTAACGAACTGACAGGAAATGCACGTTTTCATAGTAAATGCGGCCTGCGGTCACAATAAAACACTTTAAACTGTAACTTCCCAACCAAAACAACTTCCATAATCTCTCTCTCTCTCTCTCTCCCTCTCTCTCTCTCTCTCTCTCTCTCTCTCTTTCTCTACACACTCTCCAAACAGTTTTGTGTCTGACTTCATTTCTAGCTCTTTTTTCTTTCCACCTCATTATAACACTTTTCTATTTAGCCTATACCCAATTCGCCTAATCGTCCACTTTCAAATTAGAATAGTCTACAGTGATTACTTTAACTGCATGCATCAGTTAAACACTCACATTTCTCACATTTGGCCTGCCGTAGGCCTACTTTCTACAGCTACACAGTCAAATGCTCAGTGTTCATTTATCCTTATAACTCTGGGAGTGTACTTGGTTCCATTTGTACTCTCGAAGTTAAATTAATACTCAAGATTCACTGTGTGCAGTAATTAACCTGTAGGTCAGTGTTGAGTATGCTGCCTGAATGCAACAATAGTTGAAATGCTATTAATTGCCCAATTTCCCATATTCCTATCTAACTGTAAAGGAGCATGTGGCTATGTCCCATACAGGCCTGGATGGTGTGCATCAAATCCCACAGGGAGGTGCCTTATTCCATTCTCCTCAGCCATCCAAGGTTGATCTAATCACCAGATCAACAACAGGCATGTATGAGAGAACAAATAATGGAGGCAAAATGAACAACTGATTAGCATGCTGTGAAAAGTACAATACGTTTCTTATTTAGCATTTAGATAACTATCTATCCCGAGGAGCAAGCTTCAAAGTTGAACTCAGTTTAGGCGAGGGGGATTAATTCTCTCTGCTACATGCTTCATTGAATCTCTCATTACTAAACTTTGTCTGTATTGATGTTAGATTTGATTGAAGATTAGAGCATTTAGCAAATCTTGCTTTTCCGCATGTATCAGGCTTTTTCAAGCGCACCACAGCGCACGCTGGTCAATACCCTCACTTTTATCCAGTGTCTGCTTCATTTAAACTTAATCAACTCCATCAATGAACTGGAACAGCGAAACCCGTCCCCAGGAACAATAGCTTTTGTGGGATAATGCTTTGGTCTTATTCCCAACCCAGTGGCGATAAACCTAAAATTACACTGTGATGAACTATTTCAATCAATATGATAATGGAAATTGGCTTGGGTGACTCTTTGCAGGGCTTAAGGAGGTAGGCTAAAGCCTATGTGACATTAATACATCCCCATGCGCTCTCCGCCATTGCAACCCCCTGCCTCACTTTATTGTCCCATCTTTTCAGTGACATTGACTAGGCCATATTGCAGAGCGCCTGGTTGTCTAATGATCTATCTTCACCGGGGAATGCCTTGTGCTGAAATGGATGCACAACCTGACGGGCTCATGCATTGTTTTCTCTCTAAATTATAGGCTCTGCAACCCTCTTTTCCTGTAGTGGCTCAGCAGGGTGTAGATCAATCATTGATGGCACGATTGCAAAGCAGGTACAGCATGACTTTTGTTGCACATTTGGACATTTTGTCCTTGCGTGCAATCCAACGCCTGTTATAGGCTACCGTTCATCATATTTATATTGCTACCAAAAGACCAATTTCCGAATCCTCACAGAGAAAAACGCACACTTCCATCTGTTGCATACTAATAAATGTGCCACCTTCTGGCACTATACAGTGGCAATCATATGATGAACCGCCAAGTGCTACAATTTATGACTTTCCATAAGGCTGTTTATTTGAAAAGCTCTCCTCAGCCGATAATTAGCAAATTAATTCAAGCATACATTATTTTTACAGAAATTAATTATAGAACATGTATTCTGGTGTTTTCAAATGAATGCTTAAATTCATTTCCATGATTCCTTTTTTGACTAGCTGATTGGTATAGGGTTTTAGATAAATGGCTGAGCCCATATTGCTCTATTCCAACCCCTTAGGCATTTCTCAAGCCTGATCACAGCTTAGAGAGCAGGATTTCAATGCTGTATTTCCTATCACAGCCAGTCAGTAAAGATTTCACGTACTGGTTGGTTTATGTACCTTAGATTGATTGGTGATACTGACACATAGAGCTAGACATCCTAAAAGTATATTTTCAGAGTCAATATTTGCAATGTTGGCATAAACTGAAATATTATCTGGAAATTAAGTAAGTAAGTAAGAAAAGAAGTATGTGAACGAAAGATGATGCTGACTTGCACGTATAGGCTATGCTTCAAGTGTTCAGTTGCAACCAATGCTTGCTTGGAAATGAAATGGGTATACTTGTAGATTGTAGAATGTAGATCATATCACATTCACACCCACACTTTCCCAGCTAGACGTCTCTTTGTACATACACTGTCTATATTGTCATTTTGGGTACAAGGAATCTTAACAGAACAACAAACCAGTTTAAGCCAGGTGAGTTGGTTATGCCTCTGTAGTTTAGACATTGGTAATGGAATCTAATGCAAATGGCACAAATAAGATTAATGCTTCAATCAAATAATTCTGTGAGACATTATTTTACTGCTGTTGTTGGAGAAAGGTCATTTTACATTCATTGTTTTGACCAGAAATGGTGTCTGAAAGCCTAAAATTGAAATTAAGATGCAATAAATATAACAGTAGCTACTTTAGCTGCAAAGAATTCCACACACAGAATATTTGTCTGTGTAACTGTCCTCTGTAAGAACTGGAGGGTGTGTTGTGCTGATTGGAAAGTCATCCAAAAATCCCCAAATCTCTCTGTCTGTCTGTATCCCATGTATGCCCATATACATCTGTCTGTGTCTGTTTGTGTCCCTGCCCATATATGAAGATCCCTGAAATCATGAAATCATAGTACTATAGACTGGCCTCCAAGAACTCAGTGGAACACCTGTCCTAAATCAGAAATGACATACAATATAATGATAGATTTAAGCCAGTACTGTGAATGAGACATTTCTGTCAAATCTGGAAAGAAGAGAGCCAAGACTGTAATTGCTGATGTCATAATGAGATGTCTGCTGCAGCAGCTCCACTGACAGTGAATGACAGACTTAACATGTCGATGTAGATCAGCTAGTTGAACTATTACACATGTGTGTCATAGATCATATCACATTCACATTCAAAATAAGTTTAGGGATAATAAGGGGTAATATAAGGGGTGGCACAAGATACGGGCCCTTTAATGCAGGTTAAGTTACTTGCGGAATGTGGACCTCATGCAAAGCGACATTCAGTGTCAGACACCTTGAAATGGTGGTAGACGGAGATAGTCGGGATTACAATTTACAATTACAATTTAGGCATTTAGCAGACGCTCTTAATCCAGAGCAATTTACATTAAGCAATAACAAAAAGCATGGCATACAACACATACATAAAAAGTAGTTATCATGAAACATGCGTAAGCTAAGAACATAACAGTGGAGTACCTATATAATGAAACTATATATATAAACTATACATACTATACTATATTATACTATACATATGTACTATAAAGTGCTATGACTACATAAAATGCAATTCTAGTACTGTCTACGTAACATGCTATAAGTCTGTATAAAATGCTATCTAAATCTACATAAAGTGCTATCTAAGGGGATAGGGCAAGTGCTACGGGCCATGAGTCTGAAAAGGTGGGTTTTCAGACTACGGCTTTCAATAGTCAAGTTTTGACAAGACTGTTGTCTGGATTAGGAGCTGGGCTGGGTGAGGAACGGTCTAATTCGTCGTATGTTATTGAACTGGGACATTTGTCACAGCCTAGGACTGTCTCTCTCTAACCTGCAGACCAGCCTACTGTATTCCACTTCCTGCAACAGCCGGTGTCAATTATCCTGCCCTGTAATAGGACTGAATCAAGTTGCTGCTATGTCACAGAAGATCTGCCTAGCATCAAAGACCAAATGTGTCATTTGACACTTTTGAATATGTTTTTTTTTTTTTTGCCTTTGTTACATGTTTTGCTCCTAGTGCTGGATATGATTTGAAAGGACCAACATACGTACACAACAGATATGGCACCTTGAACATCAAAGACCAAAAAACGCACATGTGTATCAGTAACAAGCATACTGTGTGTGTGTGTGTGTGTGTGTGTGTGTGTGTGCGTGCGTGCGTGCGTGCGTGCGTGCGTGCGTGCGTGCGTGCGTGCGTGCGTGCGTGCGTGCGTGCGTGCATGTGTGTGTGTGTAGGCATGCATGCTTCAAGTACCTGCGCCAGGTGTAGATGTGAGGTTGTGTGTCTACCAAAAGCATGTGAGACAGCCAGAATATAAAAATGTACAGGGTTTTCTCTCTTAGTCTGTCTTATCTCCCATTCTCTTAGCTGAAAGGGGCCTGAGTGATGGGCCTGCAACCTTTCATCTCACCCTGTGAGTGTAAATAGCCGTCATGTTTGATTGACGCTCTGACATGCACTTGTGATACCCATGGAAAAAGAGATTCAATGAGAACACAGTGCATGATAACGCTGGTCTCCAACCAAAGTCCTATTACACACTGCATGCAGCGCAATGTGTAATTGAATGGAAAGTCAAAAATGTTACTACATTACATCCTTAATTGTCTTGTATCTTTATGTAAAACATAAAGGATAAGTATTTCCTTATTTTTCAAATCACAACTTGCGAACTATCACTGGTTCTCATGCTTGGGTGAAGCAAACAAGGCTCCAAAACCATGGCTACTGAGCATTGATAAAAACCTGTGAGATTAAGCCCAATGATGCATTTCACAGTTGTTATAAATACAGCATTTACCGACGCTGTGTAACATCCAACATATTGATATGATGAAATCATTATGATCCATCCCATTATCTGATCTGTTCTTGCATTAAAGAAACAAAACATACACTAATGTGCTTTATGTTGGTGTCCTAGACTCCTAATTTGTTGGAGCTAGCTTTGCATAGGCATGGTAGTGGTAATGGTATCTCATGTTTGGTAGATAGACATGAACACATGTAGGCAGGCCTACTGTAGGTTATGATTACAGACACATAATGTAACTAGAAAAAGTGCCCTTCTGGGCACAGGTCTCCACCAGGAGGATAGGACTGTGTGAGATGTTTGGCAAAATGTTTAGGAGTAATATAAACATGTTTGCCTTTGATGGCAATTGGATGATTTGAGGCATTTTGTTCCAAAAATGTGTTTTGCAAAAATCAACCTGTTGGTGGCGCTATAACAGGCCAATGTGAAAAGGGTGGGATATATTCCTCAGCCTAGTAAGAAAATGTGTGAAAGATTTCACGTAAATTGCATGCTGTGTTCATGATTTGAGGCTTTTGTTCAAAACGGGGCAATCTTGCAAACTGTGAAAGCCAATTATAGCCAATTAGGATGGAATATGAAATATCGGACAGATCCGACTTGAGCAAATGACCATAGAGATACTGTGTAACGATTTGTGAGATTTTTGGACAGAATCTGGAGGAGTAATATAAAAAAATGTGTTTTACAAAAGTCGGCCTCCTGGTGGCGCTATAAAAGGCAGATGCGGAAAATGCAGGTCAAAGGTTTGTCCTTGGCCTCTAGGGAGTGTGCATGCAACGTTTCACGCAGATCGGTGCAGTTTTAGGTAAAAAATGTGAAAAGCTGCCTCATGGTGGCGCTATAACAGGCCGTTCTGGAAAATGCGGGGCAGAGGTTCATCGTTGGCATCCAGGGAGTGTGTGTGCAAAGTTTGGCATCGACCGGGTTAACGGTGCCGGAGATTAGCTGGTAACGGACGGACGGAAGGACACACGGACGGACACACACACACACTGACGGAGTGCAAAACATACTCTCTCCCCATGCCTTCGGCCTGGTGGAGACAACAAAACATACGCTCTCCCCATGCCTTCGGCCTGGTGGAGACAATAATAATTTAGTCCTTACTTAGTACTTTGGGGTATTTTGAGGGACGCTAGCCCCTCCTATATACAGCTTTTGTCCTTTTATTGTCCCTTGACAATAAAAGTGGAATTCAGGTAAAATGTCCGCTAAATCTTGTCCCCACACATCTCAATATTTGCCATTGACAATGAAAGGAAAAATTAGGTCAAATTTCCACCAAATATGACGTAAATTAAACATCAAAACATTAAACGCCATTGGCAAAGAAGGGAAAATTTACGTCATATGTAAACGAGCAAATCGGCTAACAAAACGGATGTCGGTGGGAACGCTTGGCCAATAAGGGACCACCATTCTTGATGATGATGTACGATGATGATGAGCGCTCACTTCACACGGGTGTGATTTTTACAGTACATTTGAAAATTATGTAAAATGTGTCCTCTGCTCTTCATTTACTCATTAGGATGGGCACTAGATCCCTACTGTTTCATGTTTGTTTTTTTTCTAGTTTACTATGATTTTGCATTCTGCCTCATGACACGTGTTGCTTGACACATATTCCTTTACTTTGTTCAGAAAATAATAACGCTAACATCCATTTCAATGGGCTTTTGCTTTGATTTAATACACAAATAAACATGGCACTTTCATCTACACTCCAATGAGCTGGAACTCGAGAGATGGAAGCCATTTAACTAAAGAGAATATATGCATCAAATGAAAAACAGATGAAAAAATATGCAATTATGTCCATGATTGGGTCAAGTATTTCTGTGCCAGCTGAGTACCAGCTAGCTACCTACAACCGAGAAACCTGTCCCAAATGGGTGGCATCCAGGCCTGGGCTAGGCCCCAAAAAAATGTCAGAGTAGTGCCATCTCTTGCTACATGTAGATCTCCCTTTCCTCAGATCCATAGCCAGTAACATTACCTTCCCCTCTCTCTCCTCTCCTCTCGGTGCTGCTCATCTCTCCTCCACATCCCAAATAATGGAGCTCTACTGCTCTCTGCCAAGCGTTCCACGGCTGCTCGGGAGTAATGACCTGAGGGGGTACTTTGTGACAACCAGGGTATAATAATGCCTCCAGCCACGGACAAAGCAGACCCTAGGGGTCAATTTTTAAATACTTTTATGTTTTACGCCGAGGATAAGAGTCATTTGTTTTCATTGTAGGTTGTATAGCGTGTCATACATGTGGCAGGAATATCACATTTATTCTGAATAAAAAGGGGAAGGCTATACGTTGCACAGTTAATGCTAGTAATTTTAACAGAACATGGTTTCATGTAAACAGAACAGTGCTCTTGCTAACCTAGTGTTTCTGATGAAATATGGTATGGGTGCATGCTACAGTGCATGTAACCTACACAACATAATACATTAACACAGCCAATGTCTGAAGGGTCCAAGCCTGCAAGGGGCCTCCAGATCAAAAATACTCACAACTCCGGGACACAAGGGAGTGCCGAATCACCTGTGAATGAAAGGCTTCCGCTAATAGGTTAATTGTAACAAAAGCACAGGGTCTTGCCCCATTGAACAGAAGAGGATTGTGGAACACAGGCCTGTGGAAATGGTGTCAAGCAATGTGATTCCTGCTCTCCCCTGCAGGGCCTGAGTTTGTCTGTCAGCAGTTAAATGCTTACCTCCCACCCCTCCCCTAACACTCAACAATCAATTTACCTCCTCGGGGTCTAGGTCTATAGAAAAACCCAAAGATCTGACCTTGCAGACTGAGAGACTCAAGCCTTTCTTCCCACCTCATCTCTTACACGTACACCAAAGAGCACTTATTAGAGCAACTGCATAGAGAACAAAGATATTTTGAAGTAAGCAGAGCTGTTTTATAACGGTTTTGTTGTATTTTTTTAACACATGGATGGGGAAATGGTTCCCAGGCCACAGGCTATAGTTTGGCGATGAAAGAAAGGCTTTATCATGCAATTGTATTTTTGCCAGGAAGTGATACAGAAATCCCATGGCTCTGCTAAAAGTTAAATATGCTCTTTCAATTGATAATTACTCTTCAAGTGATAAGTTGGGAATACATCTTGTTTATGGAAGGCATCATTGAGCAGACCATGAGTGGACTAGGGATCTGTTCAGCCCACGTTTACTTATAACTAAAAGTTCCAACTCGGGTGTTCTGTATTACAGTACAATACTCTACACAGAATATTCTTATATTGCAAATAGTGGTTTTATAAAATGATGCCTAACTTCTAGATATTTTTTACATTGTATTGAATATTGCTAGCAAAACATTGTACTTAAATTTGCCATATATGCCAACTTTATTTTTATGACCAGCCAGCTGATGTCTTAAGATTCAATTTGGAATGGGATAGAAGAACTGATGCTGTCTAACTGTAAACAGGGTCAGGGACCAAAGACTTCTCTCATTTTTAAAGATAGTTTTCTATTTAAAGAAAAAAAAAAGAAGGGGGGGAAAAAGAGCATACACCCAGCAAGGTGCTTGCTAATTGGGCATACTGAGAATAAAGTGGAATATAGCTGCACCTCTTTCTCTTGTGTGTGACATTCATTGAAACTGCTGATGTTTTCAGGGCAAAGCTTTCTTCAGGGTGTGTATTAAAAGCTTTTGTACTAAAACAATGCTCATTTCAAAGATTCGTTTCTAGCATTTTTGCTTATCAGTTTATGGTACTTTAGTTTACAGCGGAGCCTGACAGAAAAGGCCTGGGGATAGCTTATGAGCCTGATTCTAACATTGTGAGAACAACATGGTATGAACTTTTGTCCAGATAGCCATTCTACTGTTTTATTTGGGATATTTTATTCAGTCTTAAAAATAAAAATAAATAAAACATAAAACAAATTGTGTTGCATATTTGCTTGTTTAATGTTAGGCCTGCATGAGCATATTTAAAGAGCTTGCTGCACTGTGACTGTCTGCAAAATCCATAAACGATAACTGGCAACAGTTACATCACTGTTCTGCTGACAAAAGTCACCAAACTGGCAACCCTCTTCCCCTCCCATAGTCAGGTGGCTGTAGCCTGTAAAAGTAAACAAACAGTTCTATGTTGATAAGTTTGCTAGGTTACAGTCTATGTCTGGAGAAAGAAGATGAACAAAAGAAATGTAAGAGGACACAGCTAAAATCAGGGGTTGCTTGTTTGTTTTGTCTTTGTTTTTAATTGCCTGTTTTATCTCAGCATCACAAATTACTGTGCAAGGACCTAGCTGAGAATTAGCCAACTAGCTACAGGTTGTCATAGCAAAGGGTGATGACATTGGCTAAGCATAGTCTTAATTTTATATCAGTATTCTTTTTCTTCTCACTGACTAGCTGAAAGACCTTTACTGTGAAAGAACATGGATGGAAACATGGAAATTGTTTGTTGTCCAATGTGTGATAGTGATTTACTTAATTATACCATCTTCTCAGGAACTCTACTGAAATGTTTTGACCCAGAGTCCCAGACCATCAACCTGGGTGATGACGATGATGATGGTGACTGTGATTCCTGGCGATGATGGCACTATTGTTGGTGAGCAACTGAGCACTACACCATAGTAAATGAAATAGTTGACTGCTATAAAGTACAGTATAAAAATACATGCCTATACAGTAGGGAATGATCAAACCTTTGTCCTTTGCAAAGTGTTCTCATTTAATATAGAATTAAATGTTCATACTATTTGTAAGTGACGTTGACAATGTTATTTCTTTATGAGAGGATCGGCATACTGTAGGATGGATATATTGCTCTTGGGTTGAATCTAGCTCTGGTCCATAGCTATAATGCCGTTGCAACTTGCATTTAGAGCTATGTTACAGATGACTTCCGGGGCTCGCATAAATGCATTTATGCGAGCCCCGGAAGTCATCGGTAACATAGCTTTAAATGCAATGGCATTAGAGCTATATGGACCAGAGCTAGGTTGAATCTAGAGTGTGCGTGCGCACGTGTGTGTACGGTTGTAATGCACGTATCTTGAGAACAGTTTGACCCACCGACTTCACATTCGACACACGCATTCCACACCCCCACAGGGAGTGCAGTGCCAGGTATCGAGTCGGTCGGAACCACGGTTCTCCAGAACCACCACAAAAGGCTCTGGTTAGGCTCTGCCAGTGGGCCACCGGCTGACAGTTTAAAGGCGTAGTGAAACGGAAATGGTGGACATTTTATTTTGAAGTTTCAGACGGTTTCAAGTTGAAACACCGCTATGAAGTTTCTGAACCAATCAGAGCGTCAGGCGATGGGACGGTAGCTAGGGACGGTAGCTATGCTATACGCAACGCATGGTGTATGTTTGTTTACAAGTCAGATAGACGGCCATGCTGTACCAGTTTACTGTTATGTGGCTTATTTCTACCCTATAATGTTTTCAGATACATATTTTAGCGTGATGATTAAGTTGAAACCGAGTAATACACTGTCTGGATGTTATCTTGAATGGGAATAAAAACGGAGGATTTCTGTAATCAGTAGCAGCTGTGCTGGACGGATGCGGAGATATGGGGAATTAAACGGGTGAGCTTCATTTTTATTGGCTTTTATCGATGTGGGCCTCGACACGTCATCACGCAGCACGTTTTCGTTTTCAGGAAGTAATAAAAAATATATTTTTATGGACTTTTGATATAAAAACACACAAATTAGAATTTGCCCATTTTCTTTGGCATCCATTGTTAGGGGTGCCCATATGATGACCACGGATATGGTCTAAAAGTGTGAAAAACGTATTTTTCATTTCACTACAGCTTTAAAACGGGTGCTATGACAACGTATATCATTAGGTTCCCAAGTTGCATCGTTCCCAAGTAGGCCGGTGGCCGACTGCGACGGGCACGTACAGGTCTAGTTCATCCAAATAGAAATCTGCTTGTATTAAACAACGTTGAACTCACCAACATTTTCGCTAAGGCAAGTTTGAATTATGCTCTTTCAGTCTGCAAAGCATTTGTTTCATAAAAATCCACGTAGACATGTTATGAACTACTTTCTGTCAAGAAATTCTGTGCATTCTGTGATTATTTTGAATGTGTTGGAGTTTGGAAGCACTCGTCGGTCACTGAACAGCCCTGCGGACCACTTGTTTTGAATTTGCACATAATGCAGGATGCAATAGCACGATGCATGAAAATGAGTGCTTCCAAACTCCAACACTTAAAAAAATAAAAGATCTAGTGCTGATTGTGTTGATACAGTTAACATAGCATTGAAGCCAGTGTTTCTTGTAAGATGTTTTTCGACTTTTAATACAGACCACTTGCCCACATCGATTTCCCGAAATTGTAGTGTAATAATACAGTCCGCCTCTGGCAAAATAGTAATGTCGTCTTCTGAAGCAACGAGTGTTAATGTTGGTAGAATTAACGACCATTATTTTGTCATAAAAAATATATTCTGACAACATTTACAGTGAGAAATCATCAGTTTACAGTGGACTAATTACTCATTTGGGGAAAGTAAAGAAAATTTGTTCTGACTCTTTTGGAGATGGGCTGCCCCACTAAAAAGAGTTGCAGTGTGTCCATCTCAAAATAGAAACATGCCTTCTCTGATCTCATTAACTGTTAACTGCTAATTAATGTTCTCCCCAAGTTAACTTGATGAGAACATTCTTCCCAAGAAACGTTACAAGTCTGTTCTTTGAGTGGTACTGAGAAATGGCCTGTGTTTATTCCATGTATCCACTGAAAAGCAGACTACTGTACCGTGATGGCATCACATGTTTTGTTACTCTGAAGGATTTTGAAGGCTTGGAAGGCTGAAGGATTTTGTCTGTCAAGGCAAGTACTCCCAACCCACTGAAATGGGTCTGGGTGGCTAGAAGTTCGTGCTCAGTTTGCATTAGTAATTTAGTTTATAGAGTAAAACTAGCCGTTAGTGACGTGTTTTAAGCTTACCGGATTTCTTTTGCAGAATGTTTGCCTATTTTTGCCGTATGTTCACCTGTTTTTGCAGAATATTGGTCTATTTTTGCCTATTATGAGTTGACATGCTCAGAATAGGGACGCTAGGGTTCACATGGTTAAGCTTGTTTTTCCACAGCTGCGTGAACCATTAAGGAAAACACAACATATAGTTTTGTGCTGCTGTAGTTTCATTTGCTGAGGGGAAGACAGAGTGGTAGAGGATACACTGTATACACTTGGGGGAAGGGCTACAGTAATAGAGCTCAGCTGGAGTAGGTTACTTGAGGGAACGCTCCGGGAGACGGGATGGAGCCAAAAGAGCGAGGAAACATACTTCACTTTATTGATTTTGTCGATCGTCTTAAATGAGGGGCACTCCAGGCCAAGGGCTCACCTCTGCATTTTCTTTCTGTGCTTGTGCCGTTCCGTGGACAACAAGCGGTAGAAATATAGTTTACCAACCAGCTTTCTAGTTGCAGCGAGTGGGAGAGGAGCATTATGTGGACCGGTGGTGGGGGGTAAGCATGGTATTCTTAGAAAGGCAGTAGTCAAGTTATATCTCAAGTTTACCCATGGTTTCAGAAAGACTTAGATTTCAACCATTTGAAAAATACTATACTATATAGTATATAGTATATACTATAGTGGCCATTTTGCCAACGTTTGTCTATTATATCAAGATATATACTGTATCATGTCTATGCCGAAATCACATTTAAGATGAACAGTGAACACATGTATTCCTGAAAGTATCCCAGGTCTACAATTACCCCATCATGGATGGTGACCTTTTGCAGTACACTAGAGATACATACTATTGCAGCATATTCATCATATGTCACCAGGTTACAAATGGCTTCTTAAGGCAAATATTGATTAACTCAAGTGCGCCATCACTTGGCTTAAATCGAATGTCCATAATCAATGGCAGTTGGTACTTTGCATTTTTCTGCTTTCGCTTTGACTGACACCCCCATTTGTTCTACAGTCCCATAAGTCCTGTCCAACAGGACAGCTTTGCTATTGCTGTGATTTCAATCACAGCAAAGAAGTGTTCATGTGAGGATTACAAAACAAAACAAAACAACAGACAATCATATAGTAACACTCTTTTCCAAGACAATCATGGTGCCATATTATGCTATCATGGTCCAACTCCATGATGATCAGAATATAATGGTAATCAAAAAATAGAAGCAGGGGGAAAAAAACATAATCCACTATTTTATTATTAGCTCAACTGCCTCTGGTTAAGTTTCCTTCTCTTGACTTGGATATAATTGGGTTCTCTATCTTTAGGTTTAGACTTGACTGAAGGGGCTCTGAACTAGAGCACTGCACAGAGATATCTTTAGGTTTAGACTTGACTGAAGGGGCTCTGAACTAGAGCACTGCACAGAGATATCTTTAGGTTTAGACTTGACTGAAGGGGCTCTGAACAGACTGAACTAGAGCACTGCACAGAGCTAACATGGCAGTGTTGTTTGCCACCAACATAATACAGTAGATCATGACATGTTTTACGCTGTGGATGTTATGTATTTTCTCCCTAACAGCGGGCTCACACCGTCCCTTTGTTGTATTAGATCCTGAAGTACTATTTTGATCTGCTCTGCATGTTACTTTTGAATCTCTTAGTTATCCCATATGATTGTTTTTTGACTGACAGGAATGGCTCAGTCGTGTTGAGGGAATAGAGAATGATTTCTTCTTACAGGGTCCTCCCCCTCTATCCCTGTGTTCCCTCCCTGTCCTGCAAATCATCTTCAACTGCTTCACCGTTATAAACCGCCTAAGCTTCATTATCTTTTTGTCT
Organism: Electrona antarctica; assembly: GCF_951216825.1. NCBI lineage: Eukaryota > Metazoa > Chordata > Actinopteri > Myctophiformes > Myctophidae > Electrona > Electrona antarctica. Next base: position 33,190,778 of record NC_136812.1, read on the forward strand.
CTCTTGTTTCATTACAACAAAAATCCCAAAGAAACTCCTGGGCAGGATCAAGCAGCCTCAGGCAGCTCAGTGGTTTTCCTGTCCTTTATTAAAGTGTAATCAAACATCGGTTTAAGTGGAAAATAAATATCCAGATCTAATAAGCTGCTCAGCTGGATCGTGTAAATGCTAATTTTCAAGCTGGTTCCCACCCGTGCCACAGAGGGGAGAACAAGCCATGGCGATCGCCTCCTCCGCCCACGATTGTAAATCAAGGAAAATAATGGCTGGATAATGACCAGTTTGCGGTCTCAAGCAGATTGAATGATAACAAACTGCACGTGCTGCATGTGGCTTTTCATTTAGCATCCTATCATGGGGAAAGCCGGCGAACAGCTTGGTGTGCCTCATTAAAAGGGGTTGTCGATGCCTTGTAAATTTCGCAGAGCACAAGGGTAGAAAGATTCACAAGACAAACTTCCTGATATGGGAAGACAGGGTTTATTCCCCGCCCATAGGGGCCTCCTGCTCTGCTGCAGGGAGCCTGAAGATCTGAGCGGACCAGAGAGGAGCCAAAATCACTGCAGTCTGTTTTCTAATGGAGAGGGAAGAGAGTGTGAAGGAAAAGAGAGAGAGAGAAAAAAAATCCCCACTTAGACAGCGCTAAATAATAGACATATAAATTGCTTCGTTTTCTTGTTTGGGGTGATGCTGATTTAGCTGCTAATTGGTGACAGAAACTGTCAAATGGGTGGCAGATAGTGATTGCAGTGGCTTCTGTCAGGATTAGGTGAGAGTGGGAGAAGGAAAAAAGCAGCTTTCTTCTAGTGAAGGCTTGGAAGATATGACGGCAGTCCCCTCCCTTCCCTTGTCTGATATTTACCCAAAACACATTAAAAAGACAAAGAAGACCGAGCAAAAGAAATGGTAAGCTTGGCACCATGGCCCTATATCGTCTCTCATGCTCCTGAAAATAGTAGTTCTACAAGCTCACAATGCGTTACAGATGCGATGCGCTTTGAGCTTGTAGATCGGCTATTTTCAACACTGTCATACAACGGAGCATCATTTCGGCATATTACCCCCTCATACTCCCCTCTGCTTCTCTCTGCTGCTATGCTGTCTCTGAGATTGATTAACGTGTTTGTTTGAAGACATTTCGGAATGTTTGCTTATAGTCGCACGCTAAAGTACACTGGCAAAGACATACAGATGTACACAGTACACATAAACAAGGCACGTGCGTGCATAAACAGACAATGAACCGGCTGTACTAAAGAGAGAGAGTGTGAAAGAGAGACAGCGACAGCTAAAGACTTGACTGAC